>NC_025260.1:2134208-2440260 GCF_000740895.1 Theileria orientalis strain Shintoku | reverse complement strand
CGTCGAGCGGCGTCACGAGCGTGTGCGTGAGTCCGCAGGACAGAATCCCTCCCAACATACACTTCCCGTAATACTTAATATCGTGTACTACTGGGTGCGGCGTTCTACTTATTGGCGCTGACACTCTCGGGTCCCACTTATCTCCCATTTTACAAGAGTTAAAGGTTATATGTAAAATACAGTTTGTGACTTCTGATCCCCCTAACCCTCACCCCCGATAGTTACTCATAACTACTAGTGGTTCATTAATTTTATATATTTATATTATTATTTACTCAATTTATTTTATTCATTTATATTCTAGTGTTTTAATCCTGTTTTATTTTGTACTTTCCTTCCTCCTTTTTATTTTATATTCTCAACACACTAAGATTCCATATTATTTTTTTTATTTTGACTATTAAATTATCTTTTATTACTAGTTAAAAGTTATAATGTGCTCTTTTATACACTTCTTCTGGTATTATGTTTTTATATGACTGTTCCATTTTGTATGTTTCTTCACTGAACTTTGGCCTTTCAATGTCCTAATATTCCATTAATTTTACTCAATCTACCTACTGTTCTTGCGATAAATTTCCGTTCCCTCACTTCATTATTGATTCTCGGATCGTATATTGTGTCTTGAGGTATCTCTCCGCTGTACATTTTATTAATTACTTTTCTTTGTTCACTTCTACTCATTGTCTACTAAATTTTTACCAGTTGTATATTTTTACTTCCTTCTTTGTTCTTCCTATCATTGTTCCCTGTTCTTCTATTTGATCAAGTACTTCATCTCCGTACTCTAGGTGTCCAAAAACCACCTATATTTCTTTATTAACATGACTACACACACTTATTACTATTTATTTAAATGTGTGTTTAATCTATATATTTTTCAATTTTAATTACCATAAATATATCTACACATCTTCTAGTTTATATATCCTATGATATCTACCATTTTATTATCCAAGAATGAGCACGGCTTGAATGTTATATAAAATTGCGACGCGTTTGAGTTTTTGTACCTTGTTTTACACATTCCCAGTACCCCTGAATTATCGTAATGTCCACTTTCATACCTCTTTTGGAGTGATAGTATGAGTATGATTCATCTCTCATATATTGTCCGTATATTGACTCTCCTCCGTACGAGTTCCCTGTATTAAAGTTACCTCCTTGGCACATCTACAAATACGTTATTCATTCTATGCATTATTGCTTCTTTCTTTCCATATACTTTTATTTATAGCTTACAAATCCAGAAACGATTCTGTGTATTGGTGTATTCTTATACCATCTTGGCCTCAAATAGTATCCCAGGCCCGTTTCTCCTGCACATAATTTGTTAGTTTTACCGATGTAACCGCTACTTCACGTATAAACATCATTATTTTACACACTTTTTTAATTTACCTGTACATAAACACCTGAAATTTTCTGCTGTGTATGGCAATTTGTCCATAAAGAGCTGTATCAATTAATTTTCTTTCAAATTATAATGTACAGATTAACTACTTGTTTACAGTTCATATTTTCAACACACATTGTCTTTAAAATACTATATCTATTTCAATTATGTTGTTTTTACCTCGAATATCATTCTTCCTGCTCTCCTTCCGCCTATTGATATATCAAAAAATACTCTTGGATTTGGAACCACTGACATTTGTCTCAATTTTTTTATTTTACTTATTTTTATTTGCCTAATTTCTTAAATATCATTATTACATTTTTTAATTACTTTTATTCTTCATTGTCCGATCTTGTAACTTTATTTTGTTATGGAATCCAATCTACCACACATCTTATCGAATAACACAAATCTACATAGTTACACACTCATGTATTGTTGTATATTATGATCACATTATTTACTGTCATTATCATGTATTTAAAATTCAAATTCTCCTTCCAGTGTATCAAACGGTATTTCCACGTTGTTCACCTATTTATTTGTATTATGCCTAGTCAACTCCCTGTCAGTGGTGTATTTATTCAAATTGTCTTACTGTTAACTTGGGACTAACTTGCATTATTCCGTACTTCAGCTTCACCTTCCACAGTGGCGGCCCGAACTTCTTACTGCTTGGTCTCGTAACCTGTTTTTAATTATGTTTTTGGTTTCATTTGCATTAATAATTTACCCACACCATGCTTGCGTACTTATTTTTCTATATAGCCGTCAATCATATTCTTACCTTGTCTAGCATCCCGATAACTAGGTCGTTAGTTTCTGGTTCGTCGTCGTCCAAATCGCTGATTTCAGATATGCTCAACTCTGTATCTGGGTCATCCTCTGCTTCTTTTGATTCTTCGATACTCTCGCTTGGCTTCTTTTCACTTTCTTTCAGTTTCTCCAATGTTTTCATGTCCATTGGCCTCAATTTGGGTGATACTGAGGGCGACGATGCCTTTGCTGAAACTACTTCCGCATCCAGAAACTCGTCTTCATCTGATTCTTCATGTTCCCTAAATATGTTATGTTGATTTATTTCTATTTTCCCTTGTTTATTAGTATAGTTTTAATCTTTTTGGTATACAACCTACTTATCTCCCTGATTTTGCTTAAACAGGTCCTTAACCTAATAAGTTTATTATAATCTTGGCTTTCAAATTGACACATCACTAATTAATGCTACTTACTGATTTAGATAATTTCGGTTTTGGTGCTTTTGATCCTGTTTTTAGTGAATTAATTCTCTTTTTCAAATTTTCAGTCCAACTCTACATTACTTTATTGTTGTGGATGATATTAAGTCAGATACACTACCATGTATCCGTTTTACACAAGTGTTGGCCAACTATCTTCTAGATTACCTGTTTTATTGCTTCCAATATCCTTGGATTGTGTGTTTGTGAACATTTGTCAATTGTCGCTAAACATTATGTTATTTTCTCAATATGTGGTTAACATCTATTTATCTACTCATATATCTCTGTTTTTTAGCTGTATTGTTGGTATTGACCTTGTATAACTTGTTCATTAAAAGATTCTAATGACAGTTGTCCTATATACTGCAGATTGGACATCAATTAATGCTCGTATTCATATAACTTGTGTATTGACGATGATATTACGTACTTTTGGTTTTCGGGATTTATTCTACTAGACATTCAAATATTGGCCGCCCTATCAGGTTCGACTTGCACATGTCGTCTCTGATTTGCTTCAGCTGCTCATCGTTCATTTGATTTTTCATTATATTCACCAGATACAAGAGCTCCTTCGTGAAATTCTTGATGACTTCCTTTCCGCACTTCTACATATTAATTATTATCCTTTTCTTCTAATATTCTTGTTTGTTTATCTGCTCTACCTCCCTTCTAATACTACTCTAGTACATTCACTTACCCCTTTTGATATTGCTTGCTTCAGCTCCACGTTCTTTGCTCTCAGTGCGTACTTGATTGTGTTGTACGAGTCTTGGTAGTACTTGCTTTCCGGGTTCACGTGTGCTATCATTATTATGAATCCGTTGTTCGTGAGCGAGTTTTTAAGCAGGTGCGTCAGCTTACTATCTCTGTACTTCACTCTCGTACACTTCATTGCTCCTTCCTGCCCTCCGTTCCTCATGCTCTTTGAATTTTTTGAGAGTGTGTTGATGCAGTTGATCAGTGCCAGCAGCGACTGGTTTATGTATGACGATTCCTTCAGTCTTTCTCCTTTGTTTTCCGTGATTTTCATTCTTTCCGAGCCTGCCAGGTCTATCAGCGTCAGATTCGACTTTTTGCTCGTCTGCACTTGCATGATTGCGTGTGATCTGCTTGAGCTTCTGTTTGCGTTAGTGCTGAACACTTTTCTGTTTCTGCTTCCTATTTCAAACAGCTTTACGAAGTCCTCGTAGCTTCTCATTTTTACTTTCGTCAGTCCCTTAACGAACACTTTATTTTCCACTTCCTGCAGCTTCAGATTCCTTTCCGACTCCACCAGCAGGTCATACACGTTCTCGTTGTACACTTCGAAGTAAGAAAAGTAGAAATCTTCACTTTCGCTTCCTCTGTATTCGAACAGGTCCGATATCATCAGGTACACCAATCCTTTGCTCCTTTCATCTCCTGATATTGTGTGCGTTTTTCCTGAGCCTGTGCTTCCGTATGCAAACACTGTTACGTTTTTTCCTGACAGTATCTTTTCAACCAGGTCTCCGCAGCTTTCGTTGTACAACTGCTCCGTCGTCTCATCTTCTGGCACTATGTAGTCGAAATTAAACTCGTACACTCCTGGTCTCTGCGACTTAAACACGCTATCCTTGTTTCCTGGCTTCAAGAGCTTTATGCATGATTTTTCACATTCGATTACTCTATTTTCTCTTGCGGTTGGTATACACCTTACTACCACTCTCAACTTTTCATTTCCGTTAACTATTCTGTTTTCATAGATATTATACAACCTTCTATACATTTCCAACAGTTTGTCAAGTCCCGTCTTCTCTTTAAACTCTGCAAAATCATGATCCATTAATTCCGTGTTGTCATCCTCCTCGTCGTTTTCTTCGTTGTCATAGTACTCGTCTTCAGTGTCTTCGAAATTGTTTGTATCTAACTCGTTCGGGTACGCGAATTCTGAGCCTTCATGTTCCAAATTTATTGACCTCACCTCCTCCCTAGATCCAACTGTGTTCAATCTTTCCTCTTCATTTTCGTTTTCATAATCTTCTGATTCCAAATTCTTTAGGATATCTTCGTTTCTTTCCTCGTTATCCGATACACTTGTTTCCGCGATTTCCTCCCTTTCAAGCTCTTTTACTGAATCAACTGTGTTGTCTTCCGTCTTCATTGTCATTCTGTTTAGTATATTTATTGAATTATCCATGCTGCTTCTTCCTGATAAAAGCGTGTGTACGTAGTCTGCTTTTCTGGATGGTGTCAATTTCTCGCTTGTTTGATCATCAGTATTCTCAAGAATGTGATTATTCTCCTTTGACATGTTATTTGATTCCTTTTCAATTTGTTTTTCGATATTTTCTGGATTTTCAGTGGACTCAACTACTTTTGATGACTCCTTGTTCCCATCCCCTGATGCTAATTTCCCTAGTATTGTAAAAATTAATTGTCTGTTTAATTTTAAATCGCCGCTAGATAACAAACTCTCATGTTTTAAATTATCAGCATTGTTTACGCTGTCTTGATTTACTGATATGTCTTCCTCTGTTGTTGATTTTCTTGATAAACGGGAGTCCATACTTGAAATACTGTCAGATTTTCTCAGGTATTTAATTTTTTTCCTTGGTTTTATATTGTTATTTCCACTTTTTACACAATCAACATGGTTGTACACCGAAGAATCGGTAACATTGTCTGTTGAATCATCGGCTCCGATGTGTAGGGGCAAATTTTCGTCCGATTGTCTTTTAGCCATCATCAACCGTCATATACATATGAGTTAAATTTAATTCATGATTAAATTGCAATTTTGTATAATAAGCATAACATTAAACATTAATAAACAAATGTGTGGACATGAACATTAATTGTATTAATTTTTGATCTATATGGCGTAAAAAATCTATCAAAAAATAAAAAAATACATGTGTTGCTATATTTACAAATTAATTAAACAAATAATACTAAATATGTTGTTTAACACACATCCACTATGAGGTGCAAGATATATCTTTATAAACGCCTTCAAACCCCAATTACATCGACTTTTATACACAGCAGAGTGTTAGTTACGTTAAGAAGGATGGAAGTTTTATAAATTTAGTGGGTTAACACATTATGTGCGAGACGTACTAACATTGTTCACACCGATTCACCTGATCTCGAACAAAAGTTTAACTTTACGTTGTAAAATTTTTATGAATCTTATTTGTAAATCAGTCAAGATCGTTGTATCAATTGATTTTTGTTTTTAACCAACCCCCATTATCTCATTACATTTATATCTAAATCCGCCCGTTTATCTCATTATTTTTCATAATAATTTTTCGTTGATATGGCCGACGTTAAGCTGAATTTTGATTTACTTGGTAAGCCTGAGGGTCTTGCTGATTTGGATAAATATCTTTCATACCACTCCTTCGTTGGTGGAGTCAAGAACGCAACGACTGACGATGTTGCCGTTTTCAATAAATTAGCTGACACCCCTTCTCAAAGTGCCTACCCGAATGTTTACCGCTGGTATTTACACGTTAAAACATGGCACAAGAATCCTCCCAGTGGCCTTCCAAAGGGTCATTTTAAGGTCGATGAAGCTAAGAAGGCTGACGATGACTTAGATCTATTTGGTGGGTTACTTCTCCTTCTCATTTTTGTTTCACCGATTTCTTAAATTAATTATTTTTACACTTAAACTTTTTTATACTTATGTTTTTTAGTTACACATCAGACATTGTGGTTCACCTACCTTTATGTAGTCCATGTTTACCTCATGTTTACCTTTTTTCTAAAAATGTTCTTCAGGTGATGCTGCTGACGACGAGGATGATGGAGATTCCTTGAAGAAGAAGATGGAGGCCATGAAGGCTGCCAAGACGAAGAAGAAGCCCGTGAACAAGTCTTCTCTCGTCCTCCACATCGAGCCTGCCAGCGTCGACGTTGACTTGGATGAGGTGCTGAGGCTCGTCAAGGGCCTCAAGGTCGAGGGTCTGACTTGGGGCGAGGCCTCCACCAGGATCCCTCTCGCCTTCGGCATTGAGAAGCTGCAGGTCATGTGCACCATTGTCGACGACCTCGTCAACACCAACGAGGTTGTGGAGATGATTGAGAGCCTCGGTCTTACTGAGGACCAGAAGAAGCTTAAGGAGGAGCGTGACGACGAGGACGACTACGACAGTGACGATGAGGTTCTTGGTCTAGTCCAATCTGCGACCATTGTTTCCTTCAACAAGCTCTAATTGTACTTTGTTCACTAAACTCCATTATTTATCTCTGATGGGTCACAGTGTTGCTAGGCTTACCTTTTGCATTCATTCGTGTGCCTTTTCCGGTGGCCTAACTCTAGAGTCAAGCAAGCCTTCGACCAATACTAGTAATCACGTATATGAACTTTTAATTATATTTGTGACTTAAATGAATGACCATATCAGATCACTTTCGAAGCTTTTCAAAACCACTATGTCGCCATAATCCAGCTTTAGTGTTTTCGATCCATCAACGCATATTTGTGAGTTTTTTGACAGGGGGACCACCTTGATCCTGTGGCAGTTATAGAAGCTCCTACATTCCGTCGTTCTGAACAAGATTTATTATACCTTCTGCGATTATACACGTTCGTGTCTATACATATGCAAATAGATATGGACGTGTATGTTCAACCTTATCTGACTATCTGATTAAGTAGGTATGCTCCACTCACTTGTTCGATATTGGTTCTCTAATTAGGCATCTCATAACTGTTCCACTCGGATCCATTTTCAACTTCTGATTAAAAGTTTCAATCGACTGCCTTATTACATCATCGTCTAAATGAAATGTTATTAGAACAAACAGTTGAATTTAACAATGTGTTAACTACCTAAGTACTACGTGTGTACTAAATGGCTTCACCTACTTATTGTTTCTGAAAGCGATTTGTCTACCATTGGGTTCTCCAGCAGGCACTTGATTAGCCTCGTTCCTTCGAAAAAGTTCATCTTTGACACGTTGTACGCCCACGCCGTCGATCCCGTTCCCGTCGTTATCAGCACCCCTGAGGACTTAATCCTCTTAAGCGGCTTGTCGTCTATCTGCACTATTGCGTAGAACGTCTTTCCGAAGTCCTTGTCTGCGATCATCACGTCGTTCAACACTCCGTGCGGGAACGTGTAGAACTTCGAATCTGTGTCGTTTGCCTTTTCCAGGTCCTGCTCCTCGAACGTCGAGTTTTTTTCCGTCACCAGCGTGTTCTCTATCTTATTACTGTCCAGATCCTCCTTGTTCGCCGTCGTCGTATCCAGTGTGTCGTTCCTCATGAACTTTCTTTTAAACAGCTTCAGCCTCAGCCTCTGCCTCGGTATTGGGTGCAGCCTGAAGTTCAACAGGTTGTCCAACAGTGTGTTTACATACTGGTCGTATGTTATCACTTTGTTTTCCTTACTGTTCCTGTCCTCTTCTGTGATATTATCTGGTGATTTTAGGCATATTTTCTTCTCATCTCCTCTGTAATATATAAAACTACAAAAATCGTCCAAGTCTTTATCCGTGTGTGTTTTTAAACAGTTTTCGTTCAATTTTGTTTGATTCTTCACGTCATCTTCGAATCCGCAGTTTAAGTGATGCTGTATCTTAGGTCCGTAGTACGACATACACAGGTTTCCCAAACTTCTTTCTGGGTCCGTGTTCAATCCCACCAGCCAAATTGGCGTGTCTGTCAGTTGGCCCGGTGGGATCAAGGACGACGCCTCCAAAAATGTTCCGTCACCTCCTAATTAAAATCTGTACGCTGCGGGAATAAGCTCCAATATCTTATTTTATAATATAAAGGTGTGTTTATATATTCCTTCATATATTCGTACCTGCGCTGATTACCAAATCTGGCCTGTATCGGTACTTGTTACCTTGCACTCCAAAGGGCAATACTCCCTTTGATTGCGCTTTAATTACTTGAATATCTAGTTTATACACATCTATTAGGTGTCTAATTAGCGATTCCATGATTTTTTTGTGAGTTATGTGTGTTTTGTATGCCACTAAAAAACTTATTCAATTTCTCCAACTTACATGGAAAACTATTGTACACTTGTTCTGGTGTCAATCCATTTTGAACTTCCAGGTCAAACTTTGTTATCTTTTCGAGAACACAAACATTTTTAATTTGAGTTGACTTATAATTTGACATAACTTTCATTACCGTGTCTGAGAATTTGATCGAGTATGTATATTTTTGGATCCAATTGTGCCTAATTGGTGACACAATTCTTTTCAGACCCATTATCGTTTTAAAATCAATCATATTTAACAGAACAAATGAAATAAACTGTAAATCGACACATTTATCATGCTAAACTTAGCAATTTACATATACATTTACATATATGAACCTTTCAAATAATATACATTTTAAAGATAGAAAAAATTGAATATTCTTAGTCAGCCATAGTGAAGAAAATTCGACACATAGCCCTATACATATATTTGAAATAATAGGTTTAAAACTACTTAGAATAACGGTAGTTTTGTTGATTTTGATATTTATATCAATGTTTTTTCAATGTTCATTGGAATCCTAGTTATTTTATACTTTAATATTAATATAATGACTTGTATTACCAATTCACTCAAAGTTGATAACAAAAACAACCTTTTATTTTTAACTCCTCTTATAGCCACTAAAGAGGTTTTGAAAACACATACTGTACATCATCCAGTTGAAAAGATTGACGGTCTGGCTAGAGATCAGTTCAAGATTCTAAACAGAAATGACCACGGTTTGAAGGATTTAGTGTACCTTAACAACGCAACAACAACACACAAACCCGAAATAGTTCTTGAAGTGAGCTTTTAAATTAGAGTGTTGGAAATTTAATTTTTTAGGCTGTGTATGACTACTACACAACCCACAATTTCAGTGTGTACAGAGGATCTGGAACACATCATGACCAGATATCAACAAGCGTAAGCAACTTATGTATGAAGGATTTATAAAAATTATTACCATTTGTACTACTATTTATCAGTACTTTCCACGTTCTAACTAGCATTTTTGTAGATTTACGAAAACGCTCGAAAGAAGATTGCGGATTTCGTAAACGCTCTGGATTCAACTGAGATTTTATTCACTTCCGGAGTCACAGAGTCTCTAAATTTTGTTTCTAACACTTGGGGGTGGGTGGAACGAGCACACAAACGTACTTAGGTTAAAGTATCTGAAGAGGGACGATGTCGTTCTCTTGCCCTTTTCAGAACATAACAGCAACCTTCTCCCGTGGAGAAACATATGCGAGAAGGTCGGATGTACAATAGAGCACGTGAAGGTAAGTGTGTGCGTTAATTTGAGGGAGTAGTTGCTCAAAAATGGAAAGGTCGACTTGGAAGACCTAAGGCACCTTTTGGAAAGCAGAAAAGCAAAAATACTCTGCTGCGGACACTCGTCAAACGTAGTGGGAGTGGTTCAGGATCTTAAGACGATAACAAAGCTGGCACACCAGTACGGATGCTACGTGTTGGCGGACGCAGCGCAGACAGTAGGGAAAGTTAAGGTATTGAAGTTCTGTGATTAAAAAGTTTAGATTGACGTTCAAGACATGGACGTGGATTTCCTGGCAGGGTCAGGACATAAAATGTACGGACCCACGGGAATAGGATTTCTGTACTTTAAAAAGCATCTCCTCGAGGACCTGGAGCCGCAAAAAACGGGAGGAGGAATAGTTAAGGTAAAGATTGACTGCGATAAACTGAGTGCAGGAAGTCACCTTTGAAGGTTGCGAATACCTGGATGCACCATACAGGTTTGAAGCAGGGACGCCGCCAATAGCACAGGCGATAGGGCTGGGAGCGGCCGTTGACTTCATAAACAGCGTCGGCATCGACAAGGTACTTTTCCGGCTTAACAAGGATTGTGTAGATACAGGGCCACAGTAAGAAGCTGCTGCTGTACCTGTATGAGAAGGTGAAGGACATGGTGACCCTGTACAACTTTGACCCGAAGCTGGAGAGGCTGCCGATACTGGCATTTAACGTCGAGGGCGTGGACCCGTTCGACCTGTGTTCTTTGCTGGCGACGAAGAACATAATTACACGTGCAGGTATAATTACGCTTGTTATGATAGATGGTAGTAACAGGCGTAGAGGCAGATTACCACAGCTACCTAGAGTAAATAGTTGCAACGATGATGATTTATTTTTACAGGGAAACACTGCGCAAATATTTTACATAAGACCTATTACTGTACTAACACGATTAGGGTCTCACTTGCAATGTATAATAACAGTAGGGAAATTGACATATTCGTGGACGCACTCAAGGACGCAATAAAAACACTAAAACCGTTAAATGGAGCCATTTAGTAGAGTTAATAGAGTTAGTTTACCTGTTGGCTACTTTAAGCGAATTGTCAACCCAGCAACAACCCCTAATCTGAGAAGGCGTAAATATGTATATCATTATGAGAGTGTTAACGGAGGAATTGAGAGAGCAAGGAGCGCATCAACGGATGGGATTGAAAGCAGATTCAGCATACTTACAGTAAACAGTAAACTGGTGGACAGGAAGAACTTGAACAAGTATTTGAAGAAGGTGATGAGCAGGGATTACACGAGGGAGGAGCTGAAGTACCTCCTGAAATACGTGGTGAACAGCATGGGAGGGTCCCTGGACGACGGAAACCTGCTGACAATTTTAATCATGATGTCGAAGCTGGAGCTAAGAGACGGCCTTTTGCTCGACTCAATGCTGCCTCACCTTCACAAAATGGACGACTTCAGTAAGATCACAGGTATGTGCCCTGGTATCTCCAAGCATCTTCGGAATGCTATTTTTCACTCTATACACGTATATTGTTGTTAAATACATATTACTGATTACTAGTTTCTTATTACTGATTACTAGTTTCTTATTACTGGTTGCTAGTTGCCCATTACTCGTTGCTAGTTGTTAATTCCCAATTACTAGTTGTCGATTTATAGTTGCCAGTGACGATAACACATGTTTAATCCCAATGTTTAGATTGTCTGCTCTACGGCAGCATGATGTTTGGAAGCAATGAGGGCCTCAGGACGTTGGCAATGAAGGTGGTACACGATCTCCCGAAACACTCTAACTACGTCTCCTATGGCTCCATCGCGAAGTTGTGGTACGTTTTCAGCCTAACAGCCGCGTTCAGCGAGTCTTTGTGTCACCTGAAGCTGTACAGTGAGGGCTTTGGAAGTCTAATAGCCTCGTAAGTTTATGGGTGATATCCTAATGGAAAACACTTCAGATTGGTTGACTCTGACGCCCTTTCCTCTAATGAACTCGGCATGGTTAATTTTGCATCCATACTAAACTACCTGGCCAGGGCGGGAGTAGGCGATGAGAATGCCTGGAGGCTGTACATGAGGTACTCCCTGGCCAATTTGGTCGCCAGTAGCCACAAGACTGTGCTCAAGCTCCTGCAATCATGTGTCACCAGGAACGTGTACAATAAGAGCCTGTTTAGGTACATTGTTGACAGTTTATAGTAGTTGCACGCTACTTTATTCCTCGATTACCAAATTTGTGTAACGCCTAATTGTTTTAACGCCTAATTTAGAAATTGCGGAGACTCACTGGCCAGGTGCATTGACCGTATGCACCCAAACGACGTTGCAGATGCATTTTATTGTTTCTTCAAGATTAACTTTAGGTGCGTTTAGTTTAGGGTTTATGGTAATCTAAGCTAGTTGTCTGTTTAGTTTATGGTAGTATAAGTTATGTCAGCCTCGATTAGTTTATGGTAATCTAATCTAGTTTTCTGTTCTTTAAATTATGTCATGGCAATATATGGTCATTTGCAGACACGATGGCTTGTTTGGGGGCATCTTTAGTGTCGGGGAGAGGATCGCCACCAACTTGGATGGAAAGGCCTCGCTGAGGCTGCTGTCCGGCTACCACATGTATTTTTCATCACCTTGTAGCGATCCGCCGTTGTCGTCAGCGCTTTCAAGGGACAGTTCCACCAGCGACTCTCACATATTCAGAACAGTGTACCTTATTTACAACAACATCTCGACGTCCCTCAACGACCTCTGCTTCGAAGAGTTCCTCCTCCTCTTTAAGACTCTTGGGACTTTCAAGTTCATAAACACCAGGAACTTGCAGGTTAGCGCTGTGAAATTCACGTTTTTTATCTTACCGCTCCCTTTTCACGACCTTTCAACTAACACTCCTTATTTAGATGAGCTTGAACTCCTTTTTGAGGACGTCGGTTTCTGTTGGTCCTAATGCCAGTAAAGTCGACCTAATCAAGTCTCGCTATTCTGAAAAGAGGTCCATTGGCCTCAGTCAGCAGTCTTTCATCAGGTCGCTGATGCCTTAATATGCTTAATGCTTATTTTACGTGAATACATGCATTTCCACATACTTCTACTCGCCTGTGTTGCCTAATTATTAGTCTTAATTGTCAATACCCTGACATTACTTAATTGTTAGTGTTAGTTCACACCTTGCCGTTAATTATTAATGCTAGTTGTCAATACGCTGCCATAACTAATTATTAATGACTACGAGTGCATTCAATTTTTTATGTTATTACATTAGCCTTTTAGTCGTATTTGTCCAGTGCGTATTCGCGGTCGAAGTGGTATATTCTCACAAAGCCGTCCTCTCCGCCGCTGACGTAGCCCGTGCCGTCTGCCAGGAATGTCAGTGTGTTGATTGGTCCGAAGTGCCCCTTGATGCTGCCCACCTCCTCCTCGTGGATCAAGTTGTATATCAGCGCCTGGAACTTTCCTTCTGAGGCTGCCGTCGTTGTGACTTGGTCTGCCTCCTGGCCTCCTCCCAGCAGTATGTGCGCCTTCGTTCCGTCCTCCACGTTGAACAGAGGCGAAATGTCGCAGGCGTTAAGTGGTCTATCAGTCTTATAACTCTACGTCAAGCTGATGAAATTATACGTCAGTACCTTTATGTTCGTCCACATTGCCGTCTCCCATAGCTTCGCTGTGCCGTCGGACGAACACTACAGTAATGATGATTTTATTATTATTTGTATTATTTATGACAGTTGGTATATGTGTGTTAGTATGTCCGTTGGTATTTGTGTATTATTTATGAGAGTTGGTATTTGTGTTAGTATTTGTAGTAGTATGTTTATTATTATATGTGTATAGTAGTGTGTGCATTAGATATCTACATGTAAACGGTCGTTGGAAACTTACTGATAACATCAACAGGCTGTACAGGTCGAATGCCAGCGATGTTACTGTGCCTTTGTGGGCATCCAGAGTCCTCAAATGCATGCCGTCATATGAACTCCACACCTGCACAGTGTCATGTATTTTTGTGTGTAAACATTAGCCATAGCTGTTTTTTTACTCAACTATTTATATGTCTCTGCAGCTATATTTTTGTGGCTACACAACTATCTATCATCTATCTGGTTAATTGTATTCGTTTTCCTACGTTGATCTGTCCGTCCTCGTGTGCCGTCACCACTGTCTTGTCCAGTGGACCCCAGTGGCACTGCTGACACCTGTTACGATATCCTCTCTGAATCCAGATTACTCTGGAGCCCAGTTCCATTGAGCCGTCTGGCGCCGTGGTCGGCGTCACTTCGTACAGCTTCAGTGCCATTTTCACGGAATCCGAGAAATCGTCGTGCACTACTACGAACTTGTTCTGTGCGCTGGGATTCTTATTCCACTCAACGTATCTATAAATAAATTAGGGGCCAGCGATCGTTTCATTCCTCCGTGTTCTTATACAATTCCATTTTTTCCACTTATACTAGCTTATTTTACTTCTATGCTCTTTATTTCTTACTTGCAGGGCCCCTCCTCTTGTATTTCCAGGAGGGTCGTTCCCTTGAGTGCGTCGAACAGCAACACTTTCGAGTCTCCTGACGCTGCCAGCAGATACTTCGAGTTCAGTGTTATGTCACACCCCCAAACTGCTCCTCTTCCGCAGTTGTACCGTCCTGTTATCTATTTAACGGTTCCCTGACTCACCTATTTGCTGTCCGTTATCTGTTCTCCATAGTGCCAAGATTGCGTCCTAATTGTTCATTATATATTTTTTACACTTGTTTCACTCATGCTACTTTGTTCATAGTACTCTAAACTATCTATTTATGTGTCGCACTATTCCTTTTCTGCTTTATCTACCACTATTTTACCTTTCCGCAGGTGAAGAGTAAATCTCCGTGTTTATTTGTCTTTACACAAGTAAGCGGCCTGTGATGTCCTCTTAGAATTATTGGCTTCATTATAAAATATGTAAATTGTGATTTGTTTTGATTACTTTGTAGTGATTCCAGATTCCACACTTTCCTATGTTGTAGTTTTCATTTATGGGTTCCTCAAATTAATTTATCTCTATGTTTTCATTTTAATCTTGTTTTATATATTTAGTTTCCATCTAAATATTCAATTTTCTTTTTTTTCACCTATAATCTCCCTTCCTCCCTTCCGTGCCTTTTTACACACTTCCTTTTATTAATATATGCTTATATTTTCATTTTATTCCATCAAAGCCCTTTGTTTTTTCTATATTTTCACATTTTTTTCTGAGATTCCATTTTTTTACTATTCATTATTGTCCTTAATTCTGTCCACACAACCACTTACCCTTTCATCTAATATTTCCGTCCCATTTGCATATTTTAATACTTATATACGTTCCTATATCTACTATCTATCTTACTCATCTATCTATCAATATACTTGTGCAATATACGCTATCATATATGCCCATTTTTCTGGACTCCGTGCGTGCAATGCCTACTCGTCTGGGTTGTGCTGTATGATATTATGTTGTCTGTTGTCTCTTTGTTTATTTTACTGGGTCGTGTGGTTGAATGCTCTGTTTGGCTGCTGGTCCTCCTTCGGCGCCAGCTTCGACAGGTACGCGTGTGTTATTGCGTTGCAGATTTTCCTCGGGTCGAACGACTGCTCCAGGTGGCTCACTCTCCTGGTGCTCATGATGCCCGCTCTGTTCAGGTCTCTCGCGATTGACATCAGCGCCGACTTTGACTGCAGGCCGCAGCTCGTCTCCAGGAGCCAGTAGATTGTCTTCGGCGAGACGAAGCACATCTCCTTGCCGTCGACGTCCATCATTTCGCACTTCGAGTACTTGCTGCACTCTTCGCTTTTCAGTCCGCTGCATTCCACGCTTTCCACTCCGTGCTTACTCAGGTCACTCAGTATTTGCTTTCCTTCGTTCACTTCCTTCTGCAGCAGGTCCCTAGTTTTTTCGAATTGCGACTGCAGCTTCTTACTGATTTTTTCCAGCTCCTTCTTGCCCTCTTCTGTTTCCAGCAATCTTTTCATCTCTCCTATTACCTTTTCGAACTTTTCATTTGTGAAATTTTCCATTGACTTGAATAGCGATTCAAACTTTTCACTTTTTTCATTTTTTTTTCTGTTTTGGAAGCCATTCCTTTTTCCGCTGGCTCCCCTGGCGCTTGCGCCATCGCCGCTTCTCCTTGTCTCTCCCTTTTCCTCCACATCCTCCGGGGCCTCCATTTCATCTTCTCCTTCGTTCAGCACTGAGTAGAACTCGTTCAACAGCTGTTCTCTCTCCAGTGCTTCTTCCGAGTCCTCTTCTTTGAACGAGTACGACATCACGTACACTGAATCTGAGTTTGTTGGCAGGAAGTCAAAGTTCAAAATTTCAGACAGGAGCATCCTTGCGTCCTTCTTGTCTTCTTCGTCCGTCACGATCTCCTCGTTTTCAAACTTACTCCTAAGGTCATCCACAAACTCACTCTCAGGACCTCTCTCGTACTCTTCTTCCTCCAGAGACTCTCCTGGGTCTCTGTGTCCTGTTGAGAACACCTTCGTCGTCTCCCTTATGTTTAACTGGCTGTTTCTCATTGGGTCTCTTACTGATATTTCCACCATTTTCGTCGTCGGTCCTTTCGTCTGTGCCACTTGTCTCGCCAGGTGATCTGTCATCTCGTTCAGTATGTCCTCGTTAAGCTTTACGCAGTCGTCCAGCTGCGACGTCGTAAACTTAAACTCCACCATCTGCGGTCCTTCCTCCGTGCCCTCGAAGTCCATGAGTGAGCATCCGCTTGGCGTTGCTAGCACCAGGATGCTCTCTCCTGGCACGTATGACTTCACTGAGTACTCCTTTTCTGGGTCCATTTCCTTTCCATCATCCACCGACTTTGCGTAGTCGTCCGAATACTCTGTCGACACGTCTTCAAACAGCAGCTTCAGTACATCCGACTCTCTGAACTCTTCTTCTGTCTTTTCCGATTTTGCATCTACCCGTGTGTTAGACTTTGCCGACTCTTCTGAGTCTTCATCCGACTTCAGCGCTCCTTCTTCTGACTCTGATTGCAGTGCAGATTCCACATCTTCGGCCACGTGTGCATCTGACTCCACTGGTGTTTTCTGTGAGTTTGGGTTCATCAGCTCCGACAAACTCTCATCTCCCGAGGACATCTCCGCGTCCCCTGAGCTGTCTGGCTCAGTGGTTTCCGACGTCTCCAACTTATCTGTCTTGTCGTCTACATAATATTTTCCTACACCTAGGTCTCCTTCTTCTCCCAAATCCAAATCAGAACTTGACATACGGCACAGTGCGGGTGTGCCCGCCTTTAATGTTCCTAGGAGGATGCTGTTTACGAAAATGAGTAGCTTCAAGTCCATATTTTTGAGTGAATAAGAGGAATCTAATAAGAATCTAACGGTTTTCCTTTTATAGACAATAAAATACACTATTGTGTGAGATTCCACTTGCACACAATAATATAATTGGGCTGGTTTATCGCATAAACACTCTTTCTTAAATATTAGATAAACTTACTACTGAGTTCGTAAATTTATTTAAATCGTATTGTATTGTTGTTTAACTGATTAAAGCTTTACACCCCTACTGTGGGGAATGTGTTTGATAGGATTCCAACCACACATGTGTATTTCTGCGTTATAAACCTATTTTATTGGTAGTTTTAGCACTCTTTTATGCACATCTGTTCATAATCTGTTGGAATTTCTGAATAGAAGTATACACATATGAGTAATTTTGTAAAATATTAGCTTATAGTTGTCTTCTTTGGAATCAGCGAATAGTCCTTTTCCATAAAAACGACCTCTTTTTGGTATTTATTCTCTATTTTACAGGATTTTGAGCATGTGTAGACTGAAATACTTCCGAAATCGATTCTATCTGATTTAAGGTAGTGTAGTATCTGAGGCAGCACTTGAAATTCAAAAGATCGCACACTTCCGCAATTTTCACACGGCGGTATAATTGTTTGTTCATCCTCATAACCAATGTTGCTAGTGTCCGATTCATCTGCCATGGAATTTTCGGACTTTGATTCCATCGTTTTTTCTAGTCCTGATATAACTGGCCTCTTTGTCTTATCACTCAACCAAAGCGGCTCTCCTTCTCTCGAATAGTATAATACTTCGTTTGGGGTCGTTTTTTTACAAAATTTCTTAAATGACTTGTCTAAAATCATGTTTTCCTCCTGGATGCTTTCGAACGCTTGCTCCTCCGACTCATCCATCACATCTAAAGGTTAAATGTCATATTTCATGTGCTAAGATACCTCCATTCGACTTCTTTTCCATTAAATATTTTTTGTAGAGTGACTTTTCATGCGATAAATAGTTCGCTGTGACTGGAATCTCTCCTTCACATATGTTCAGGTTCCACTCCTCCAGCGTGGCTTTTAGTGTTTTGTGTACAACGGCTATTTTACATCTTTCGTGAAGTTCTCTGTGTTCTAAAAATGTCTGAGGTCATCCAAGACTTACCTTCATCGTCCATGAGTTGTATTTTCATGCCCGTAAGCTCCGGAAGCGGCTCCTTTGCAACGTTTTCACTCGGAAGTCCGCAGGCGAGGCAGCATCTTTTAGCGATTTCTGAATCTGCTATTGTAATGTTGTCCTCAAGTGGGTGGAAGTCGTAGTAATCGTTCTTCCTCGGCAACTGAGATCTAAAGGCTTTCCACCTGTTCCCGCAGGGCTGGCAAACGAAGAGGAAAACTGTCCTGTGGAAAGCCATATCGTCTTCGGACAGCTCATCTGGAGCGTACACCTGTAGGACGAACGTCAATATGCTCGAACACTTGTCACATTTCAGCTCCGATTCGGATGGGAGGTGTACTGGGTCCAGCCAAGACGGGAATCCTCCTAACTTACTCGGGAAATAGTGACGCTGCAGTCTCCACGGTTCAGTCTTTGATAGTGTTGCAAAAAGTTCGACGCTCTCCTGGTCTAGAGAGTCCATGATGGGATGCATCTGCCATGTGAGTTCATAGTTATGTAAATCTATAAAAGGCAAGTTTTGTGTAAATTAACCAAGATAACTGCTTTTAATCACTTATATGATACACAAATAATAATTTACATTAACAAAATGTACATTTTCTGAATCATTTGTCCTTTGTGGTTGGGTTCTAAATCAGTAAATATTTTTTATATCCTTCTCCCTATCTTTGTATTTTCACTTATTATTTTTAATTTTGGTTTTTAAAGATGTGGATGGGCAAGATCGGCAACAAATCTGCTGCTTTCATCAAGCACAAACACTTTCATCCAGGTTCGCCTTTACATTTTTATTCTTTCGTTTATTCTTATATTTATTTTTATTTACATTGTTTTTATCTCAATGGTTATCGTTTCCTTTTATGTTCCTTTAGTTTAACTTATTTTTAGGCACTTATCAGAATATGGAAAAGGTCTGGCTTGCTGAGGAGAAGCAGAAGGCGGAACTGAAGCGGCAGAAGGAGCTGAAGGAGAAGCGCGAGGAGGAGCTGAAGACTCTGGAGATTAAGCGTCAGATTCGGGAGCAGGAGGAGCTGAAGCGCATGGAGATGATTCTCGAGGAGAAGAAGAAGCGGTACAAGGTCGACCACCGGCTCGTCGAGGACGGCCAGTCCGGCCTCATCCTGACGCAGCCCTCGGACTCCGCCGCGGGCTCTCTTACCAAGTCGCCCTCCAAGGACGACAGGAAACTCGTGATTCGATCGCAATACCGCGAGGATGTGTTCCGCAACGGCCACACCTCCGTCTTCGGCAGCTACTACGACCGCGAAACTAAGCTTTGGGGCTACAAGTGCTGCAAGTTGACCAGCAAGGACGCTCGGTGCTCCAGCGTAAAGCTAAAATACAAGCGCAGGACGAGCACTGAGTCCGAGGAGTCTTCCGCTCGCCTCTCCAAGAGGCCCAGGCCCTCTTCTCTCGGCCTCAGTGACTCTCTCAAGCTTCTCAAGAGCATGGACGCTCTCGAGTGACTAATATTTTTCCTTTTTACCAGTCTACCCATTCAATAGCTAGCTTATATATATTTATTGGTACAACATGAGTTATGTATATTTATTGCTACAACGTGAGGTTCACTTATTTTTTCGTCGAGAGTGTTCTTTGCTTTTCAGGTGCGGCCACCACCTTTTCTTCCGTTGGAAGTCCCTAAATTTTTGTAAATCAGCCACATTTTCCATGTTATTTCTTTTGTGAATGGAACTATGTACATTGTAACTGTCTTAACATACATTTTAACTGTGTACATATATTTTGCTAGTGTGTAAAAGTGAGTGGTTATTTTGTATACAGATTGGTAAACATAACTATATTGCTGGTACTCGTAATGTCCACTTACTTTAATTTTTCTTATGTCGTTAACTATTTTTCTTGGTATGTTCGATTGCAGCAACAGGGCAATGTTGAATCCGTCGTCCTCCAGTTCCGAGTCCGTCATCGTAGTTTCTGGGAACGGGTCGTCTGGGTGCATTTCCCAGTGCGAGAACTGCAGGTGGAATATTACTCCTCCCGACGCCTTCGACCTCAGATCTTGTGCCAGGCCGAACGACTCGCTTGCTGGCATCGTCGCTTCTATTACGAACGTCGTCGTTCCCTCCTTCACGTTTTCGCTCAGTATCTGTGTCCTTCTCTTTTGCAATACGTTATATATCTTCCCAAGCACATTCTGATCACATTGAAGGTCTATATATTTATTAGTTTCTACTTATTGACTGCAATATCATCTGTCTAATCAGCATAACCAATCAACGTGCTATCTTATTTGACTACTACTTAAGCCATCTGTCTAATTAGTATATCATGTTCTTTTGTAAATCTTTGTCTCTTCCACTCACCTAGGCGTAGTATTACTTCATATATTCTCGTTCTTCCTCTCTGCATATATGTTTTCCGACACAGTCTCCTCATGTTCGACATCAACTAAAGTTATTATTGTTGTTGTTATTTTTGTTATTATTATGTTGTTATTGTTATTTTTGTTGCTTTTTTATTATTATTATGATCATCATTAATGTTATTGTTGTCATCATCATAACCAATAATTACAACTATAATTGAACAATATTTATAATAATAACAACTCCCAGAATTTAGTTACTATTTATCCGTTCTCTTTCTTAACTTAGTGGTCGCTTACCTTCCATGTTGTCATTGAGTGTGACCTTTTTGAGGACGTCGCCGTGCAGCTGTCGCTTAGACGCAGCGACGTTTCCACTGAGCCTGAGAACACGCTCCCTTCCCTCTCCTCCCTCCTCGCTTCAAACCTGATGTCTCTCTCGCCTTCGCAGTCCTTCAGTTTGTACTTCTTGTGGTCACTTTCGTTTGTAAACTTGTTTAATATGTTGTTGAAGTCCTTGTTAATGTTTATGTTCAGGTCATTCAGGTTAACGTCTTCTATTGCAAACTCCTCTTCGCATTCGTGGTTACACTCTTCATGCTTAACTTTCCCGTTACTTTCCTGGGCGTACGTCTGTTTTACTTGCTTTGGCGACGCTGCTGTATTGTTTGCAAACAGGTTGTCCTCCCTCATATATATCCCTTCGATTACAAACACCACTCCTCTGCACAATTAAAAATGTTAGGTCAGTTTTCGTTGGTATGCACGTGTTACACGCAGTATCTCACTATCTAATCTGGGCAGTTATATGAATAGTCTACCTAGTTAGTTGGTACTGCTATCTCATATGCTCCTTTCAAATTCTTACCTCAGCGGCTCTTCTGTTAGTGGTCCTGACTGCGACGCCAATTCAAAGCCTGATATTATGTTCGAGATCATCTTTCCGTTTTTCTGCGAGTAGATGCTACTTCTGTTGTACGACTCTGAGAAACTCCACTTTACGTTTGACAGCATTTTTTGCGACGTGTTTTTGAAGATGGTGCTTTTACTTTTGTAAAAGAGAAGACACCTGCTCCCCTTGCTAAAGCTGATTGCCCAGAGGTCTCCCCAGGCGCTCGACCCTTCTTCGTTTCTGTCCATTCTTGCTCCCTTCGACCCGCTCTTACTCTGTTTACTCGTCGGCTTCGTGTTTATCAGCTCGTATATTTCCTTTTCTATTTGCTCCAGACTCTCGTTCAGTGTGCATCCTTCAAATCTGCTCGGTATCTCTCCGCTGTATATAAGCCCCTTCATCTCCCTGCTGTTTTCATCCAAATACTCAAGTACTACATTAATTGAATTAGTGCTGGCGGTGTTAATGGTATTAGGATTAGCAACAGTATTGTAAGTGTAGTATTATCAGCAGTATTAGTAAGGGTCGTAATAGTATGTCATGAGTTGTAATAGTAATAGTAGTAGACAGGTAATAGTAATAGTATGGTACAGGTATTAGTAGGAATAGTATTCATCGCACTTGTATAAATGGCCTATTCAATGCTTACTTGAACTATTCATTTGCCTTGCTGTCAAAAAGAGTGCGAAGTCGTCTGAGATCTTAAAGTACTCCAGTCCGTTGTTCACCGACTCCTGTGTTATGTACAGTTCTGGCACCACCTGTATGTGGTTCGCCTTTTCTTCCGGCTTGTAATTTTCATCCACCACTTCCGACTCATTCCCCAAGTTTTCCTCGCTTCCTCTCTGCCCTTCTTCCGAGGGCATACTCTTCCACGGTGGGAAGTTGACCTTCTTCGACAACAGGTGCGAACTCATGTTATTCTTCAGGTCCACTATTCCCTCTCTTATCGACACTCTGAACTTCGACGCTGCGGCAGTTGTTAATACAATTGTTTACTACTTCTACAATACGTAGTACATAATACGCTGCGCATCAATGGCGCAATACACTGCACATAGCCAAAGCAGTGGATCTATCTACCTCAGTATTGCAGTGGACCTAACTAATCCACTTCTCCGGACTTACTGTTGATTGGTATTTTTGCGTACAGGTTCGTCAAGTCTGATATGCATCTTTCCAGGTGAACCTCTCCGCAACACGCCAGTATGTACTCTCCGGTCTTCAAGATGTCAATCTACTCACCGTGACTTAGCTTCCAACTTACTTCTACTGCCGGATCTGCTGTGTACAGCAGCGCCAACCCTGTCAGCAGCTGGTCCATGTCTTTAAAATTCTGCGGTTCCACTGACACTCTTATTATCGAGTTATTGAACTAAAACATTGATTTACCTTCAGGTTAAGTACTACAATCACCGTATAATACTCTACTCTTTACTCTAACCATGTGCTATATATATGCGTTTGTATTTGTTTGTATATGCCATATGTATATATCTGTGCTTGTGTTTGTATATGCGTGTGTCTTGTGTGTATTTTCTGGCCGTACCTCGTTCGTTGGCGACGAAAACGGCGGCAACTCTGGGTCGTTTGAAAGCGTCAGGTGCCTGTCCACTGAACACAGCGTCCTCGTCCTCGTGATCTTGTTCCTGTTGTAGCCTCCTTCGAGCGTGTACATCTTCTTCCTGTGCGGATCTGTCAGCGACAGCAGCCACGCCATCACGTCCTTTACCTGCACACATTGCGTCAGTACAATTGGTATTGTGTGGTTGTCACTATCTCGGCATATAATATCTGCGTGGACCCAGATAATCTCCAATCGCATCCTTATATGCCTTTAAACTTACGTAGTCCTCCTTGTTCGGCGCTATGTCGCTCTGGCTCGTCGATATTGACAGCGCCACTATGTTCCCTGGGTGCGCCGTCTCCACTTCGATCAGCTCCGATCCCATCAGTATCATCACCTTGTTGATCCTCACCTTGATGTGCACGTCTTCGTACGGCTCGTCTGAAAAATATTTGCTGCTGTCGACTGCGCTGCGTCAGTCTTGATTCTAACTATCATTCCTATGCTTCTCTTACCTAACTCGCTTATGCTCTCCATCTCCTCCGGACTCAGGTTGTTGTTCAGGTACTTGCATATGTAGAGCGCGTCGCCCTTCGACACCTTTCCGCTGAAGACTCTTGAGAATGCCACGAAGTCGTCCGCCTTTTCGTCTCCCTGGAGCACGTCTCTCGTCAGCCTCATGTGGCTCAGGTCCGAGCCCAGGAACTTTGCGATGTGCACTATCACTGGTGCCTCCTTGTCCAGCGACAGTATCTGCTCGTATTTTGCGTAGTTTGTGATTGAGGGGCATATTTTTTTCAGCCTCTTTCTCGACGCCGTGAGTGGACTCGGCAGTGAATCCACTATTAGTCTGAAGATTCCTCCGCACAGTGGCAGCCAGTTACTCAGTATCGTCTGCAGCAGGTGGTCTCTTTCGTCTTGCGACAGAAGGTATTCTCCTTGCGATTTCTTCCCTTCTCTTTGGTCTCCTATTTTTTCCAACAGCTTCAGCTGCCTACTGCTGAACTTCGCCTTCGAGTGCGCTGCTACCTTTTTTATGTACTCCACGTCGCAGCTCAGCACTGCGTCGTACACCTTCCACACCTGCTCCAGCACGAACTGCACGAACATTGGCTTTTCCTGATTCTTGCACACCTTGATGCTCTTCGTCTTCGTGCAGTAGTAGTAGTCTCCCCAGAGCGACTTCTGCACGATGTCCAGCTTATTCTGCGATATGCCCAGCTTACTTCCCACCTGGCACACGAACTCTGGCACGTACACGCACCATCTGTGTATTGCGCTGCAGAATGCCACGTTTCCTTCCGACGGCGAGTAGAACCACTTTTCGCTCTTCTGCATATCTGGCGTGTCGTACTTTTTCATCACCTCTTCCATGTACAACTGGTAGATAAGTGCGTTTGCTTGCTCTACTAGGTTGCTCATTCTTTTGTACGCCTCCAGCGGCGTCATGTGCAGGTCCAGTATCAGCTTATCTATCTTATTGAGCACCAGCGCTGTCTTCACGTTCTCTCTCCATGCTTGCTTCAGCACTGCTCTCGTTTGCGGGCATATTCCTTCCACCACGTCCACTATCAGCAGTGCTCCGTCGCACAGTCTTGCTGCTGTCGACACTTCTATTGAGAAATCCACGTGTCCTGGGGAATCCACCAGGTTAATCAATATTTTGTCCTTTTTGGCTGTTTCTCCCGTTACATTCTCGTTTAAGAGCTCCGATTTTGAGTACAGCAGCGATATGCTCGACGACTTGATTGTTATCATTCTTCTCTGCTCGTCATCTCTGTTGTCGAGGTATCTCAGCTTTCCTGACAGTTTTTCGCTGATGATTCCTACGCTTGAGATCAGCGCGTCTGACAACGTCGTTTTTCCGTGGTCCACGTGTGCCAGGAAGCACACGTTCCTTATATTCTCTGTTATTTCCAACACATCTGATATTTTCTGCATTGTTTCCGCTATACCTTCTATAATACATTTGTTACTGCTCTGATTTTGCTATAGTACATTAATATTTACTGAAAGTGGCCTCCTCACAACCACCAGATCTCAAACTCTCTAATTTCACCATTTACTCATTAAAATTAACATTTTTATTATATTTAACATGTATTATTGAGTTTAAAATTACACATGTGTGATTATACTATTTTAACCTTGAACTCTTTGAACTTGTGTGGGAGGTCGTCTGTAAAGGTCCTTCCGTATGCAAACAGTACCACGTATTCTCCTACCTTCACGTCCTTCGACACTGTTAAGAATGTGTATAGTTTTTCCGGGAATCCTACCATTCCCGGGTCCACTGCTGTCAGATCCTCTACATATTGTTTATCATCCGTCTTTTGTGTATATACTTACCCAGTGTTTTGAATGGCTCCACTTTGAAGTTGTGTTTTACTATTCCATATTTGGCTAAGTGATGTTTATAGTCTGTTTTCAGGATCATTTTCAGGTCTGAGTAGTTGTGGTTTGTGAACTTGTATTCGCTTCCGGCATAGATATCTGCGCAGAACCAAATTGATCCTGTTGTTATTTGACTTCCTAACACCAGTTTATATGTAACATCTGCCTTTAACTGTGACTTAACAAGTGTTATTTCTCCAGACGAGTATTTGCTATCATTAAATGAACCCAGATTAATCATTTCTCTACACATTGTGTCAATATTATACATAAATTAATTATATAATTGTTATTTAATATCATAATAACACACTTATAATTTCTTTTAGATAGGTCTGAATTGTTGTCATATGGTAAATTACTTTTGAGGCCCAAACAAAATAGTGAATTAATAACAAAGAAACAAACAACATAACAATAAACAAAAGATAGAGTTTTGTTAAAAAAACTAAAATACATTATTAAATATAAAGGCTAATAACTTGATGTGTACTGGTCAGTGATTTAACCCAATAACACATAGATTAAACAAATTTACACAAAAAACAAAACGACTACACAAGGTTTAACATAGAATCTTTGGGTATTTTTGACCTACACTTTTAAGATATTAAAACAAAATCTTCAACAGCCTAATAACAAGAAAAGTTGGAACATGTGAATATATCAGATTGACCATTTAATTGCCATTGTTTTAATTTAGAGATATGAGTCCGTGTGTAAATGTTTTTAGAGTCAACAAAAAAATAAAGTCATCAACACACATCAATCGACATCACCGGTTAATACGGTTAACATAATCTTAAAACCCTTGGATCAACAAAATTTGAAATGTACTTATCTTGACTGTTGTACCAACTCAATATATAGTCATCCTTCCTGGTTTTAACAGCATTTTATTAACCTGTGGGGAATTGGCTCCTATAACCATTTCTATACTTACTTATTGTTTGTTAGATCATCTTCCAGCTCTACTGAAACTCGCCATTTTATAATCTTTAATTGTATTCTATTTCGTAGCTCGATTTCGTAGTTTCTATTACAAAAAATTGTTTTCAGTTCGTATGTATTCGGTTTAATCTTTACTGTACAAGTTATTCAGTACATAAATTTTTCAATTTAAACTATAATAAATTTATTGAGATGAAGAGAAACTTAGAGGAGGACCCCAAATCCAAACAGGCTCTCGCTGACTTGTACGTGTTTACATTTACTTTTATGATATTTATAGAGGACCGTTATAATTATTTTCAGGGCTGACCCTGCTAAGAACCCTCTCATTCCTTTCTTGTCCGAATTCGACGAGGGTACGTCCCATTCCGTTTCATTTTGTTAGTTCAGAAGGCCCTCATGTCGCTCGACGAGGAGTGCGCCAACGAACAGATGAACATCCAGAGGATGTTCGACAAGAAGAAGCAGCCCTACTATGATAAGCGCCAGGTTCGGTTTCCCCTGTCACCTGTCTTTAGGAGATTATTGATAATATCCCTGGATTCTGGTGTAAGGCGCTGACACACCATCCTGCCCTGTGCTACCTCACTTCCGCAGACATTCCCGTGTTAGAACAACTTAAGAGCATTGAGCTTTACGACAACTTGGATAATAATGGCTCCTATAAACTGACTTTGGTAAGTACTTACCTATTTGGCCTATATATTAGTGTGCCGACCACGTCACCAGTACCGATTAAATACTGTGTAACTTTTAACACTCATGCCTTTGTAAAAGATACTCATATTACCTCGTTTAACGTAATTCTTTAGAATTTTTCTGACAAGGCTTCTGAGTTCATGAGTCCACTTTCCCTCACCAAACACGTTGTTTTCAACAATAACAAGGAGAACGTCAAGGAGTGTACTAAGATTACCTGGAAACCAGGCAAGGTACGTTTTAATCAGCTTTAAACATTTGCTCAGAGTCCTGTCGACGAGGCTATTAAGGCCAGGAAGAACGACAAGTGTATAGACTGGTCCCTGTTCGAGTGGTTCACTGAGGAGGAATGGCTCAATCGCCCAGACATTGGTGAAATAATAAGGCGCGAGGTATGGCACGCGCCCCTCGCCTATTACATGGACACTGTATCCGTTGACTTCTTCGACGACGAGTATGAAATGCTCGACGATGAAGATGAAGTTTAACTTGTCCTCACTAAATCACTAATATTTTTTATATATTTACTGGCACATTTATATATTAACTAACACACTTATATATTTACTGGCACACTTATATATTTACTGGCACACTTATATATTCACTAACACATTTATATATTAACTAACACACTTATGTGTATACATGTAGATGTGCATATGTACAAAAGATGTGTGTTCTGAGATCCACATAATACTATGTTACATTAACTGATTTGCTAAAATCGTGAACTTTTCTTCCGTTGTGTAGTTCTTATTGTAATTTACTTTTCCGTACCGCTTTAAAAACTTGTTTTTCACATACTTTTCAAACAGTACATACCTTTTATCAACAATTTCTATTTTATACCTTGCTAGCACTCTGCTGGTTACTTCTTTATCATTTAACTCGACTAGATTTGAAATGTCGCATATACAATCTAAGTTTTCCATTTTTTTCAGTACCTCTCCTCTCAGCTGTTCGTCTACGTGATTTGACAAATTCAACAATAGCTTAATCAGCTGATTGAAATTCATACTATCAATCCTGTTTAATATTTCATCCCTTATTAAACTACCAATGTTACTGCTACTACTAAAAATGAAGTCTTCGATGGCGTTCATACAGCTTATCAACGATATGAATTCCCTGTTTCCTAACTTGTACACATTACCGTGCAATATATAGTAGTCTAAAAGTGATTTTAAACAAGTTCTTATCATATACGGTGCTTGATAACTTTTGTTGTCTTCATTATGTTGCTCATAAACCTCTTTACTACTAGTGTATTCACCCTTGTTGTCTGGTGGACCTAGTTTCTCCCGTGTCCTTGAAAACAAGTCACATAACATTGATATTTCCTTCCCGCTCCAACTATTCCAACTCTTAATTTGACTTATTTTACTCAAAAATTCCAAGTATACTTCTTTTGATAAGAGGTTATACTTATTTAACATTGTTACGTATATTGTTTGCAGTACATGGTTATCTTCACTTTTGTCCATAATCACCTTGTAGTTATTTGATAATTTTTCCGCATATAGTTTACACATCTCATATGTGTCATTAATTTTTTCTAAATCTAGTCTTAATTCATCAATGAAACTAATCACTTTATCCGCGTACAGTAGATATTGTACATATTTTGTGGTCATCTTATTTACATCACTAGCACATACGCTCTTTCTCGTGTCACCTGGATCCCATTCACTCGGCATGTTCATGTTATTATTTACACTCTTAATCATTGTTTCCGTGTTTTTACTCACTTTGTTGCATATTTCTTTCAATACACCTTCATTGTTACCATGGTTACTATTACAATCTTGTGTTTTATTATCTATTCCGCATCTGTTTAGTGATGTTGTAAGCGCCAGATAATACATGCTTCTACATTCAGATATTATCAAATCTTCACTTTTTACTTGTACTTTTGACAGTATTTCTTCTGAAAATCTTATTAGTTCACTTTTTAATCCACTTATTCCTTTGTATCTTTCCTCAAATTCCTCTTCTTCATTTAACTGGTCCATTAACAAATAGTCTATAAACTTTATTATATCGACACTATATGCAAATATCTTCAGAAATAGCTTATTAGACTTAAAATTCAACTCATTTATGCGTTTAGTCACCTCTTCTGAAACGAATCGTGACTCATTTTCGTAATCTTCTTCTACTGTTTTGAGCTTAGCCCCTTCACTTTCAAACACTCTTCTCGATATTGCTATTAGATTACCAAATGATTGTGATGTGTTACTCAGCTTAAATGAATTCACTAATACTTTTGGCGATATCTTCGATATCTTTGCGATGTTACAAAACAATTTCTTTAGGTGTATTGGAGTTATATTATTGTTCTTTATGTATTGCTTTTCATTTCCATTTATTGTTTCATTTAATAGTAGCCATCCTAACCGTTTTACCAGTTTTAAAATACACCTTTCTTCCAATTTACTAAATGATTCGCATTCTCCCACTATAGCGTCCAGTGTTCTACAGACTCTTCTTATATCCGATTTAAATATCCATCCAGTTTCCAATTCCAGTAGTGATAGCAGGAGTGTGCACGTGTTTCTGGCCTTCGCATCCCCTTTCTTCGTTAAATTGTACCACAGTTTCCACGTTTCATCCAAGTGCTTAGAGCCTTTTAAATCTGTTACCAGGTCTTTATTAGTGCCATTACTTTCATAGTCCTTTGAATATTTAGGGAGACCGTCAATCTTGACTACTCCTCTCATGTCTGAAAGCATCTGAGTCACTAGATAATTTACTCTTGTTAGCAAGTTTTTATACAGCGTTTGTATCTTGCAATCTACACTAGTGTCGTTTAACTTCAGGTTACATATGTGTTTAAGCAATCTACATACCTCTTCAAATTCCAAGTCATTTAAAACTACATTCAAAGACTCTAATAGAAACAGGGCTAAGTCTTGTTTTTTACTTCTCAACAGTGCCAAATCTTCAAAGCAATCGATAATTACATTTTTATTTGCTTTATAAGCTGTGTGATTGTGTGTATTATCCAATAACGATGTAATATTTGAAGTGTATTTGGGCTCGTTGTCTACACATTTTAAATTATTACTTGTTTCTTTAAGCTTTAACGGACCAACATGACAAAAACCATTTACTTGATTGAGTCTTTGGCTTGTGTTTATATTAAATTTAAAATTTAACAATTCTTTTCTGGTTTTAGCTTCTTTTAACTGTTCAAATAACTTCGATATGTTGTCATGGTTTCCTAGGAATCTTCTCCAATTTTTAATATACAAATTGTTATTTATTAATATATTGTTACTATATTTACATGATAACATTGGATTATCTATCTTTTTTTCATTCACTATAATGTGTGTTGTGAGGACTAAATTCAAAATACATTTAATTTAACAAGGAAGTAATCATCATTTATACTTGTAATATCAATTTAGTTGTTTTTATAAATAATGTGTATGGAGTTTTTGATTTAAATTTACGAGTTAGTTGATTTCAGAAGTGCCTAGATACGATTATAACGAAATCAGTCTGGCTGCCTTCTGAAACGCTCCCTTGTCGTAATCTTCCTTTAAAACTGTTTTGGCTGCCTTTTTTACATCATCATTTGCATTGCCAACTGCATATGATGATCCACAAAACTCTAGTAGTTCAATATCGTTTTCACCATTGCCAATAAATAAACACTCTTTGGGCGTCAATCCTATACTGTGAAGTAGCATTTTAACCCCAAATGCTTTTGTTATTCCTTTTGGCGAAATGTGAAAGGTTGTTTCGTTTGCACATACTTTTGTTGTAAATTTATCACTTAATTCATCGATTTGAACATGCTTATTTATGTGGATGCTTGTTATTTTTTTATTTATGACTTCATTTGGGCTGATTATTTCAAAAGCGGTAATGTTTTTTTGTTTAGGATAGTCTTTAAAGTCATTATCCAACTCGGCAATTGAATATGACATTTCTGTATCACCAAATATCGTTTGACCGCAAAGATTGTTATCAGTGATATATTTTACAAATTTTTGAATAAAATCTTTTAAAAAATACGAGTGGCTTATAAGACTTCCATCGGGTCCGTATACCACGGCTCCGTTTGAATAAACACCGGGGTAACCCATATAACCGGTCTTATTCACAAACTCATTGCCCACCAAATTCATCGCAGAATGATAAGATCGGCCTAAATTATTCATTAACCCCTATTAACTAACCTGTGCAAAAGAAAGGAACTATACACCTTCTATTCAACTCGATGAAAGTATCGATATTCTTCCTAAATTTCTTGGAATCTTCGATATAAAATGTTTTATCCATATCTAAAGCAAAATATTTTGTCATTTTTGACAATATAAACAGTTTTCAGTTAGTTTCAACTACACACTATATGGCCAGGGAAGTACAATGCATGTGTACGTCATATACTAAATTTTAGCACAGAGAAATAAAACTACTATAGAACTAATTTTTCAACATATTAAAATTGATTATAAGGTATTAAAGGTTAAAAATTGGAAAATATTACATTTTTGGGTAACGTAGCCTGCTGTTACCCATATTAGTTGTTTATTGTGTAATCAATATTAAAATTCATATATTTTTATATTTATATCAAATTTTGTGTTTTCAATGTTTTCTCTTTTACTTCATGGCTTTGTTTTTTTTTTTTTTTTTTGATATAGTTTATTTATTTGAGTAATTATTGGTACTATGAATTTGTTACATTAATCCACTTACTTTCTGTTTTGTTTTATGTTTCCGTCATTTAATTTTTTTATGCACTATTTTATCAGTTGTTCAGATCTTACACATAGCACAGGGCATCGGAATATAATTAGTGAACTGCCTACAGTAACGTAAATATACAAAATGTTAGGGTTTAAATTGTTTAAATGTGGTTATTATATATTGTTAGGAAGCTATGATATTCAAATAAGATGTCACAAAGAATCAGTCAATAGTTTAACAGCCTTTTCGAAAGCTCCCTTGTCATAGTTTAAATCTAATACCCACTTTGCCTTTTGTTTTGTATCATCATCGGCGTTTCCTACGGCAAATGATACATAACAAAACTCCATGGCTTCGTGATCGTTCTGTGAATCCCCTATATATGCACATTCATTGGCATTGGAATTATAGTGATTTAGTAACGCCTCAATGCCTGATCTCTTATTAATTCCTGGAGGTGTTAACTGTGCTACTCCTGCTTCACCAAAACTGATAATATAGTCTGTATCTTTGGTTAGGCCAGTTATTTCAAAATTATCACTGTTGAAACCAATGGATACAATGTTCTTCTTCTTAATTTCTTCAAAGGTTGATTGTGTTGGCTCATAGTTAAACGACTTGAGATAATTTAATACATCATCATCTAGTTTTTGAACTGAATACAACTTATCTTCGTTCATATAAATAACTCTCGAATTAATATTGTTGTTTGTCATGTGTTCATTAATCTTGTCAAGAAACTCCTCAGAAAACTTCTCAATTTTAATCAGACTACCATCTGGACCGTATACTAAGGCCCCGTTGTCATATATTCCAGGGAAACCGTCGTAGCCAGTTTCTGTGAAGAAGCTATCTCCGAGCAATTTTTTATTGGAAAACCTATCAGAACCTAAACAAATGAAATGAGTTTAAGAAACATACCTGTGCAAAAGAAAGGTGTAATGTTTTTGCTCTTTAACAACTTAAAGGCCTCAATGTTTTTTCTGAAAACGGCTTCGTCCTTTACGAAAAAAGTCCCATCCACATCAATTCCAAAATATTTTGGAGGTGTACTGGGTTTTTGAAACTGTGCGATATCAGCTGATTTTATATTCCATGAGTATAATACAATTATACTAATCACGGTTTTTAAACAAAATGGGTACTGCATTATTAAGTTGGTTGCGATGCTATATTACAAAGATTTTTCCATAAAACCTTACATTAACATTTCGGGGATTTTATGTGTACATGCGCTCTAATTCACCCAAAAACAAAGAATCGTTTAAAGTAATAAGGTATGGGGATGTAAATACAAAAAATTCACAAATATTAAGGAAGGAACTGTTTCTATTAAATTAAAATATTACAAGCATGTTTTTGTAAAATACACAGGATAGCCGCAACGACGACCGGGCTCCATGATAAAATTATGTATTAACACATCGGAAAAGCCGACACACATCTCTTGATTGAATAATGAATATCGTATTCTTAGTCATCAGTCAATAGTTTAACGGCCTTTTCAAAAGCTCCTTCATCATTTTTAATATCTAACGCCCACTTTGCCTTCTTTTTTGTATCATTATCGGCGTTTCCTACGGCAAAGGATATGTAACAGTATTCCATGGCTTCGTGATCATTTTTATTGTCTCCAATATAAGCGCATTCATTGGCGTTCGACTTAAAGTGATTTAGTAAAGCCTCAAGTCCCGTTTTTTTATTAACACCTTTTGGTCCCATTTGAAAATAGTCTTCTCCTGCGAATTTAACAAAATATACATCGTTAATTTGTTGGAAATTATTAATTTCGTGATTGAAACATCCAATCGTAACTACATTCTTTTGTTTTAACTCTTCATAAGTTGTTTTTTCTATATCATCATATCTAAGTGAATTAAAATATGCTACAGCATCACTCGTTAGTGTGTCGAGACAGTGAATTTTTGTGTCGGTATAATAAATAGTTCTATCATTAATGTTATTTGTTTCAGCATATTCTTTAAATTTGTCAAGAAACTCTACAGATAATTTCTCGATTTGGATTAGATTGCCATCTGGGTCATAAACAACTGCACCGTTATTATATACCCCCGGGTATCCGTTGTAACCTGTAGTAGTTTCAAACTCCGTGCTTAACACTTTTTTATTAGACTGATATCCCCTTCCTGAATAATAATACATATATAATTAGTTACATACCTGTACATAAAAATGGCGTAATTTGTTTATCTTTCAATAGTTTAAAAGCCTGGCTATTCTTTTTAAATTGTTCGTTGTTATCAGTATAAAATGTGCCGTCTACATCAATTCCAAAATATTTTGGAGGTGTACTGGGTTTTTGAAACTGTGCGATATCAGCTGATTTTATATGCCATGAGTATAATATAATTATACAAATCACGGCTTTTAAACAAAATGGGTACTGCATTATTAAGTTGGATGATATGCTATGTTACAATTAGTTATTAATAATTATATATTACAATTTCTGAGATTCTGAATCTTAATAGATTCGACCTCTCCTACAAACAATAATAAAGGACTTGAGTAGGTATGGGGATGTAAAGGTTAATATTTCACAAAATATTAAAGACAATTTTGGACATTTTTAACTGTTACAAACATGTTTCGATATGGTACACAAGATGATGGCAACGGCGGTTTCGCTCTGTTACGATATTTGATATTTCACAATTGAGAGCTGTTATAGCTATTTTATTTGTTTAATATTTAACTCTGAACCGACTAGTAGTTTAACGGCCTTTTCGAAAGCTCCCTGGTCATAGTTTAAGTCTAATACCCACTTCGCCTTTTGTTTAACTTCATCCTTAGCGTTGCCAACAACAAACGAAGTCTCGCATACCTCAAAACCAGGTATATCGTTCTCTCCGTCTCCTATATAGGCACAATTCCTAGGGTTCACATTGTAATGCTTCAGTAGCTTCTTCAATCCTATGTGTTTTGTCACGCCAGGTGGGTTCAGGGTCACAATATTTCCGTACACTACGCGAACGTAATCCTTTCCACATTCCAAATCGGGGATTTCAATTCCATTTGTAATATAACGTATGCTGATTATATCGCTTTTATAAACCTCTTCTAAGGTTGACAATTCTGGCTTGTGCATTGTCTTCATCTGAACGTTTTTGTTGATATGTATGCTAGGTTCTTCGAGAATCAGAGATCTGTTTATCGTCTCAAAATAAGTATCATTCTGTATTTTGTTATGGCACATATATTTTACAAATTTATCCAAAAATTCGATTGAGAATTTTTCGAAAAAAACGGCTTCCCCAGAGTCATCGAGTACACAGCATCCGTTAGCATATACACCCGGGAATCCGTTATATCCCGTTTCCTCTACGAAGTTTACCCCTACCCTTGTCATTGCCGATACGTAGCATCGACCTAAAAGAAAGAATGTTAGTTAAAATGTGTGAAAGTACATAAATATTTTATTTATTACTTGTGCAAAATAAGGGTACAATCCCTTTTGACCTAAGGAGTCTGAACGATTTCTTGTTCCTATTATAAACTTCCTCGTCATCAACGACGAATGTTTCATCGATATCCAGTGCTAAAAACCTGGGAGCAGTTTTGGGAGCAATAAATTCGTTGATATTGCTCATTCCAATTAATATTTTACAAGTGAATTTGATTTAAAGTGAGTTCCATCATATTTATGATGCAAAGTATGGTCTACAATGGCTAAATAACAACATTATATTTACAATGAATTAATATACATAAAAGTTACAATGATGAATAAAAAACAAAAACAGTTTAATAGATATCGACCATTAGATGGTGGGAGTTATTGTATCACATGTAACACAAATTTAGTATATATTATCAAATATATATTAATTTTTATTATGATGTTAATTGTTGTTTATAAAATGTCTATTTTATTATTAAATATCGCTTTAAATATTCAGGGTGTGAATCTGTATTATACACACATTTGACCATATATTATAATTTAAATGTATTTTTATTAACCTTCTTCTGTTTAATATTAGCCGTATGTAGTTTAGATGAGATTTTGTTGTTTACTATTGTGTATTATCCTTTATGATTTTGTGCCTTCACAATCTAAGTTATTTACAAATACTGCATCAGTTCAAACTCAATACTTGCAAGATTCTGAACAGTCTGAGAAATCTTCAGAAGGTTCCGGCAGTTTGGAGCCGAAAATGGCTGAAACACACACTGTAGAGAAGAATAAGGTACACACTGACATTCAACTGTGTTCAATGGTCTGCGGTAGGCCAATCGATCGAATCATTGCAATTTTAGGCACTTATTGCTGCCAAGCTTTGGTCATTAACGCTCTGTTTTTGGTCCTATCGAACATTGCTCAGTGGATTCAGAGGGAGTTCAACGTAGATACTTCCTCTTTATTTAGTGGAAAGTTTTACGGACTCCTCACTGTCACCTTCGGGAGTTATGTGTCATATAAAGTTTCAGAACTGCTGGTTGACGCAATTTTAATAGCGTTCAAGGATAGCGTTTTGGCCCATAGGATGAGGGAGGTGATTGACCCCTCTAAGTCGAGTCTGGCTTGCATAAACGTGCCTATACTGCTTCTTTATAGGTGCTCCAAATACTTGCACAATCGGCTTCCTCCGAATCTGGCATCGCTGGACATCCATATTAAAAATCAGCTGCTCGGATCTGGCGGCGCTGAGGATGACGTGAATGAGGACTTGCGGATATCACTCAAGTCGCCGAGTCCAAATAGGGGCAGGTTTAAGAGGGAGTTGGCAGTAATTTCGGGATATGGGCTGGGCACCTTTCTACTTCTTGGCGGAAGGTACGTTGGCTTTTGTCCATTTTTAACTGTTATTCAGTCTACACTCGTTCACTCCGAGTGAATTATCGCATCCCGGTGCCTACGCAATGCCCAAACTCTCTCTCAAGGCGGACGGCTACGGGTACGCCAACACTTTTCAGAAGGGAGTAATTCAAGCCATTGGTAAAAAATATGGGTGTCACACCTGTGGCATGATTTCTGACACCGAGAGGTATATCGCAGATCATCAGCCGCCTTCGGGCGTGGTTAAAAGAAAGTTGAGCGGCAAATATATATCGTTTCTGCTGAGGCACCGGCTTATACCAATTCACCTGGTTAAGCCAGAACAGCACTTCTACCCTCAGTGCAACAAGTGTTCCATCAAGCAGGCTGCGGCGGTTGCCAAAAACAGGTTTCGCATAAATATGGCTTTTAAATTAACCGTTTAGACGTGAAAGCGTTACACATTTCGGAAGGTTCCGAGCTTACCACTTGTGCCCGACCACGTTCTTCGTTTCAAGGTTTTAAATGCTTTTTGATAATTTTTATTTGTTTTCAGGGTCATTTTCGACACCAAGTGGTCCAAACTGCATAGGAAGGTCAAGTGAATTTGTGATGGGGATGCGATCTTTAAATTTATTTATTGTTAATATGGTTAAAATGTGTTTTGTATATTATTTTACGTTGTTGTACTATATTTTGAACTTGGGTTCAGTGAGGTCGCTCGTCGCCGACGATTCGTGCTTCGCCGAGAGGTCATCCTCCGTTCTCAGTGCCGTTTCCAAGAAGGACGCCCCTCTGTTCCACGAGACTCTCTCTAAGTTGAAGACGTACCCGTTCACCATGGTCGTTCGCTACTGCCTGGGGGAGAACGGAAACGTTACCGGCGAGAAGTTTCTCCAATGTGTGTCTTCACTCAACTCGTGTCCTGTCCCCTGGCACTCGAGGGTAAACTGGCAGTTCTGCCTGTGCAACACCCTCCACTGTATGTTCAAGGGGTGCTTTCAGCACTGGATAAAGACGTTCGACTTCACCAACACCGAGGTACTTTTATTCTTTACTCACTCTCTTTAGTGTTTCTCCCACTGCACTCAGGACTCCGTTTCGTGCTTGTTTAAACAGACTGGGGCGTTGCCTTTCAATTTTAAACTGCCTTTCCCCCCGAAAAAATAGTTAGCAATGCTGAACTCGCCTGTAAGATAATCAAATACCGTAAATGTTATATAAAATTAAACGCTTAAAATTGGTTGGTTAACTCAGTTATTTATACTGGATAGTGCAAGGATTTGACGGCCTTTTCGACCCCTGCCTCGTCGTGTTTGAGGTCCAACACACACTTGGCGTTTCCTTTCGTCACGTCTGCGTTACCGACTGCAAAGGATAGTTTACAGTACTTCATCTCTTCGCCGTCGTTTGCATTGTCTCCAATATAAGCACATACGTTACCGTTTGATTTCATGTGCTTCAGCAGCGCTTCTACTCCCAATTTTATATTGCAACCTCTCGGTGACACTAGTAGAGGTTTCCTTTGTTGTATTTTACACAGGTTACTTCGTTTATAACCTCAAAGTCGTCAAGCGGATGTTCTACAACTATAATTGAGAGTACACTCTTTTGCTTTATCCTTTCCTGGTTGGTTAGGATGCTATGATATTCAAAATAGGGATCACTCTGTACCGACTAGTAGTTTAACGGCCTTTTCGAAAGCTCCCTGGTCATAGTTTAAGTCTAATATCCACTTCGCCTTTTGTTTAACTTCATCCTTAGCGTTGCCAACAACAAAGGATATTTTACAGTACTCTAATGCTTCATTGTCGTTATTATTATCTCCAATGTAAACACAATCTTTATGATTTGATTTATAATGTGTAAGTAAAGCCTCGAGACCTGTTTTCTTACTTACACCTTTAGGAGATAATTGACTTCGTTCCTTTTCGATATATTTTACTTGATCAACTTCATTTATTAGTTCAAAGGTGTCTACATTGTGTTTTAAAACAATTATAAGAACTACATTTTTTAGTTTTAACTCATCATAAGTGACCTGAACAACTTCGTCGTTCACAATGGATTTAAGATACTCGGGCGCATCTTCATTCAGTTTTTCAATGGTAAGTAGCTCGTCTGGAGTACAATATATTACCCTAGAATTGAAACCGTTCTCAGTCGTATATGCTTTAAATTTATTCAGAAAATCTTCGGAGAACTTCTCAATCTTAATTAGATTACCGTCTGAATCGTAAACAACGGCACCGTTATTATATACTCCTGGGTACCCCTCATAATCCATATCCCCTAGAAATTGGCTGCCTATCAATTTTCTGGTAGGCCCTGGCCCCCTAGCTATAAAATAAATATATATGTATATTTACATACCGGTACAGAGAATGGGAGTGATGTTCTTTTCCTTTAATAACTTGAAGGCGTCTACATTTTTTCTGAAAATTGATTCATTCTCTACATAAAATGTGCCGTCCACATCTATTGCAAAGTATTTCGGAGGTGTATTTGGCTTTACAAAATTTGCGATGTTTCCACAGTGTACATATAGTACAAGTACCAGAACTTTTAATTTTAGAACATTTGTTATCATAAATCACTTTATATAAATATCCATTTTAGATACATATATCACAAACAAGATGTGTAAGTAAATATTTTACATTCTATCTTACGCAGCGTATATGATGTGGTGGTGCTGTGATGTGTAAAATACAAACTAGTTTTTAAACATTACAAGTTTGTGTATTTTATTAAATCATTTTATTTCAACTATTATTGCGCTATTTGTGTAATTTAGCGTGTTTATCGATACATACAATTTGCAACTTTGTGGAAGGCGCCCTGGTCGTAGTTTAAATCGACTACCCAGGATGCGTGGCTCTTTACTGTGTCGGAAGAGTTGCCTACTGCGAACGACGATGAGCAATAGTCCATTGCCTCAATATCGTTGTCTCCGTCGCCTATGTATGCGCAGTTTGAGCCGTCGGTGTTTAGGCTCCTCAACAAAAACTCCAAGCCCCTTTTCTTTGTAGAACTTCCTGGTGTTATACAGACAACATATTCGTCAGACTGTTTATAGTTATAGTCCACTCCGTTCTTTACGCCTTCAATGTCAATATCAATCGGAGGAAATGCGATCAAAACTATGTTCTTCGTCATTAGCGTATCGATGGATACTACTTCTGGGACTGGTACTTTGTTTGTATTCAAATACGCAATAACTTTTTCTGATAGGGGATGGAGACTGAAGGATTTAGTGACTTCATAAAACGCAGCTTCCGATTCCATGCCCTTTTCTGTAATAAACTTGATGAATTTATCTAGTAAATCAGTTGAAAAGGTTTCAATTTTGATCAAATTTCCTTCTGTGTCGTAGACCAACGTTCCGTTCATATACACCCCTGGGTATCCTCTGAACCCAGTTAGGCTCGAGAAATATTCTCCTACTAGATTTCTAGTTGAAACGATGTTTCTTCCTAAACAAATGCGTTAAATATAACGTTCGCCTACCTGTGCAGAAAAACGGTATGACGCCTTTATCCATCACCATCTTGAAGGCATCCACGTTACTCTTGTAAATATCTTCGTTTCTGGTATAAAAGGTCCCATCTATGTCAATTGCGAAGTATTTTGGAAGTGGATTTGGCTTTTCAAACATTGCAATGGGCTTCATTTTGTCGGATTTTATTGCGAAGTACGCTCCAACGAAAGCTGCAGATCCTAAGAGCAGGTTATATAGTTTTTACATCATTGCAGTTTTTTTTTAAATTAAAAATTATACCTAGTATGAATAAAGTAAGAATCGAGCAAAGAACTGTGTGGCTCTCTTTCCTGTGATTCTCCTCCATGTTCACTATTTATAATTGATTTTTTTTTAATTGTATTCCGTTAATTTTTATTTTATGGTAGTGTTGTTTTAATAATTCACTAGTTTATAGTTTGATTCTCTATTTGTCGCCAGGAATCAAATAAACAACCTACTTCCTGTTAAATTTTATATAATCCTTTCCAGAATGTTAAATATAGCCTCTGTGGCCTCCTTTTATGTGTTACTGTTACCTGTTTCTGGTTTACTTCGGTTATTGTGCTCCTTCCTTCCGGATCACAGTGGCACATTTCTTTTTTAACTCACTTCAAAGTACTAAAGATTGATCACACTGGCACCTGTCTGTTTCACGATTGGCTCTCGGCAGTGGTTGTTCTGTTTAAATGAGCTCATATGCATTCATGTAGCATGGACCGTATTAAATTACGCGTTCTCTAAAATCATGAAACATTAAGGGCTTTAACTCAGTTTGAGTACTTGGTGAGCATTGCCTTGAACTCCTTGAAATCAATGACACCGTCATTATTTGTATCGAACTCCTTGAGCAGCATCTGCCACGACTCATTGCCGACGTCGTCGACCCCGAACAGCTTCGCGATCTCGTCGCAGGATATGGTGCCCGAGTTGTCGTAGTCGAACAGTCTGAATGCCTTTTCGAGGCGCTCCTTGGAGAAGACCGTCCTACGGTCCATCGCCACCGTCAAAAACTCTGAAGAATCGTGAATTCTTGCGCTCTTACCGCTGTAGTCGATGTAGCCGTTGTTGTCGAAGTCGATGTCCTGGAGAATCAGGTCCACCTGCTCCTCAATTTCTGCGGGCGTCAGGTGCTGCATATTCTTCCCTTTGAGCTGAAAAGTGGTGTTAGGTTGCGACTGTACCTTTAAATAGTGTGTGTAGCCTTCGATAAGCTCTGACCTATCGAGCTGGCCGTCTCCGTTTTTGTCCATCGTGTTAAAAATTGCTGTTAAAGATTTGCACTCTTCGCGTGTCAAGAGCTTTGAGCCGATGTACAGCATTGCTGCCTGCACGAATTTCTGCGTGTAGTGGAAGCTGCGCATGTTGTCGATCGAAAATTCTAGGCTGGGGAGGTCGTAGTTCTTCTCCTTGGTCATGAACGTGATCCAGTGGTGCTCAAGTGCCTATTAATTAAGTGAGTCGTAAGTCGCCTACCTCAGCTGCTGAGATCCTCTTTTCCGGGTTATAAACTAGCATTTTCCTAATTAGGTCCTTTGCCGACTCTGCCACCTTCTCCCAGTGTGACATCTCAAACGAATACTTGCCAATTTGTACCTTTTTAATAATTTCCGATTCAGTTTTACCGTTAAATGGAGGATATCCTGAACATGGTTTAAGGTTGGTTCGTTTGTTGATTCGTTTGTTGGTTTGTTGGTTAGTTGGTAGGTTAAAATTGGAATATAATTCATCTTAAATAATGGTTAGTGTTTAGGCTAGTTGATAGGTTAGTCTTATAGGTTAGGTCGGTAGGCTATGTTGATAGTATAGGCTGATAGGCTATGCTGATATGCTATGTTGATAGTATAGGCTGATAGGCTATTTTTATAGGCCAGTTGGTGCTTTAAATTAATGATAAATATGCCAATGAGGGCCCGATGCTTACCTGAGAGGAGGATGTAAAGAATCACTCCTATTGACCACACGTCGCACTTCTCGTCGTAAGTCCCCTTCAGCACCTCCGGGGCGATGTAGTAGGCCGTGCCGATCTTGTCCTTCAGCTTCGCGCTGTCCGTGTAGTAGGTCGAGAGGCCGAAGTCGATGATGCGAATGTTCGAGTTGAGCGACTTCGACTCGAGGATCAGGTTCTCCGGCTTCAGGTCCCTGTGGACGATGTTCTGCTTGTGCATATACGTGATTCCGCTCAGGATCTGCTTCGTGATCCTCGCAGCGTCGTACTCGCTGAAGCGCTTCCTGCTCACGATTTCGTCGAAGAGCTCACCCCCCGTGTACAGCTCAGTCACGAAGTAGTAGTACTTTTCGTCCTCGAAGAACTCGTAGATTTTCATGATGTTCGGGTGGTCCAGGTTCTTTAAAACCTCAACTTCTCGCAGGAGCGCCTCGTGGTCGCCCTTTTTTTTCATCGAGTTCTTGCAAATGACCTTTATTGCGTACTGGATGCCCGTTACTCTGTGTATACACAGCAGTACCTCTCCGAATGAGCCCTTTCCCAGTAGTTTTACTGCCTTGTAGTTTTCTCTGAAGGACGCCTTCGATCTCCTCACGAACATTCCTGGTGTCGCCTTGAGGACCACGGAATCCTTACCGTCCTCGCCTTCCTTCGTTTTTGCACTCATGGGTGTCTCATTTTTTCCTCTTAATTGAGTCTTCTTCTCCATTTATAAACCTTTCTTTGTTTGATTATGTTCTGGCTGCAATCATGTAGAATCTTGACTGTTTCACAAAAATTAGTGCGCACTTGATTGCATTTGAATTAAAATGATTATTTACATGTTAAATATGTTTGACTAGTTTATTTCCCTTTTAAATCCTCTGGAATCCCGTTTGTTTTAACGTTTGTTCTAGAAGTTCTTGTTTTAGCTAAACTCGCTTACACATTTTCGTTTTTTCATCTACTTTGTGTTTAAAAGTATTCGTACTAATGTATGGATTTTTAATTATTCAAGAATGTTGATTTTTTATATTACATTACTAACTTTCTGTTTTACATCAGTGATTTGCAATGGAAGGATCCTTTTCCTTCCAGCTAGCCACTGTAGTTTTACACTATTCGTGACACTTGATTACATGCGATTTATTCTCGTATAAGTCCGCAATATCTATTCCCGCAGCCAGGAGTGAATCCCTGACCCATGTGGGTGGTAACTCCCCTGTATATTCAGTTATCCTTACATTTCACGCTCACCCTGGTTAATGTACATATTTATTAGAAAATGTCTAACAAATTCGGCGTATTTTCCCTCCTCTATTGCTCTTCTTATTCTTTCGAACAACCGCATCATGTACCTTATGTTGTGTAAGGTCAGCAGATGGGAAACCAGGATTCCCTGGACATTTTTGTTCTGCAGGGGCTCACCTTTTTGAATCCGTAGTGCAGGTACGATTTTGAGTATTTTCTGCAGCACAGGCAGTCGCAGCTTTCGTCTAATGTGCTAAGCAATTACTCTGGCTCCCGTACCTGAAGTCGAACTGGTACTCTGCGTGCTGCAGCCTCAGCAGCCCCTGGTCGGTCAGCGCAGTCCCGAAGCGCGCCGTTCTCGTCGGGAACACGCAGTCGAACATGTCGCAGCCCAGCGCCACCGTCACCACCAGGTCCACCACGTAGCCTACGCCCATGAGGTACCGCGGCTTTTCCGGGGGCAGGCCCACTCCCTCTCTCGTGCACTACGCGTTACATTTTGCTCTTTCTTACCAGCTCCACTGTTCTCCAGAACTCCGTTTTATCCTCTCCTCCTGAGAGTCCACCTATTGCGTAGCCTGGCAGGTCCCTCTTCTTCAGCTCCTCGAGGCATGTCCTTCTCAGATCTGGGTACACTGACCCTTGTACTATTCCGAAAAGCGACTGACTATCCTTTCTCGAGTGCGCTTTGATGCATCTGTCCAGCCAGCTGTGGAGGCGATGTTCAGCATCATGGCGGCGACTTACCGCACTGTTCTGTGCACTGCTAGCTCCAGCCGCTCCTTGTCTCTCACTACTGAGGACACCACGTCGTCCAGCTGCATTATTACGTCCGCGCCTATTTGATTCTAAACTCCGCTCATTCTTCGCTTTCCGCACCTGTACTCTTATCGACTCCTCTGGCGTCAGCAGAATCTCCTCCTTCTCGTCGTACGGGTAGTAGAAGTGCACTCCTTCTTCTGTCACCTTTGACAGTTCTGACAGTGATACCATTTGGAATCCTCCTGGACGCTATTCTTCTAATTACCGCCTCCTACCTGAATCTGTTAGGAAATTGTGCCTTGAATTTGTGAAATTGTGGATCCCTCCTGCCTTTTCGAGCAGCTCCTTCCCTGGCTTGAACGCCATGTGGTATGTGTTCGCCAACGACAGCACACATCCCACCGACTCCAACTAAACACCGGTGTTTTCCATCGTTTAGCGCTTATATCTCTTACTTGCTCGTACGTTAGCCCCTTTATTGCTCCTTTCGTTCCCACTGGCATAAATACTGGCGTTTTTACCTTTCCGTGTGGTAGAATCAGCTCTCCTGTGCGTGCTCTCCCATCTGCCGCCAACACACTGAACTTAAGAGCCATAGCACGTACATTTAAGGTATATTACATTTATTTTAGTTTTAAAGGCATTCGATCAAATTATGTTCAGGTATTTGTCCTGCAACTCCACGAAGTTCTACATGTGCGATGAGGTCCCCATGGGTGGTCCTACTTACCTCGAACTCGAGGTTCGTCATGTGCTGCTGGTACTGCTGTGCCTCTAAATGCGTTTTTGTGCAGATTCCAACTTACCCATTAGGCTTACTGTCTTGTTCAGCTTCGATATGTAAAAGTCCGGTACTTCGTCTACGATTCCGTTACGTTCTCTCACTTTACCTGGCTCCTCGTGCTTCTTCTCCCACGACTTTGTGTGTTGTGTGTTTTCCGCCTCCTGCGGCTTCTGTGTCATTGTCTTCGGCCTCTGTGCGATCGACGACGGCGACGGGTCCTTCGGAGTCACCTTCATGTGGAACTTGATCTTCCTGTTGTCCGTCCTGCCCGCCAGCGCCGAGGACTCCGGCCTTCCTGAATCTGACACTGTGTGTCCTGCCGTTTTGTACTGCAACTCGCTCCCTCCGCTCGCCACGCTGCTTTCTCCTCCCACCATGCTCGAGCTGTCTCCCACTACGCTCGACGACTCCAGGTTTCCTGCCTCCGCTGACTTTTCCTGCTTCCTTGTGAACGTCGGGAACTCCGGCACGTCCATTCCCCATGCGTCGTAGAGGCACTTTTTAAGTGTTTTAACTTGGTCTTGGAACCTTCTCTGCTGCGACGAGTATATGTCCTCCTTCGTCGACTTGTCCTGTTTTGTTTTGATTTTATCCTTCGTCTTTTAAACTTACGTCCAGTTCCACCTTCGTTCCGCACTTGCATATGAAATGTGCGTCGAATCCGTCCATTTCCAGCGTCTGCACTGTCAGCGAGTCGTACGTCTCCTCGCACTTCGGGCACACGAACTTGTCCGACTCGTGGAGTCCCTTCAGTCTCTGCTGCAGCACTTCCTCCATTCTCGTCAGCTTATAGTGTATTGCCAGGATTACGTGGTTGTTGATTCTCCAGTACGAGTGCGATGATGCTGCTTCTCTTGTATCCCTGAATGGTTATTGGCCGCATTCGTCTTATACTTATTAATTAAATGCCAAGTATTCCCAATTTTATCGATTGAACTTACTTTTTATATGTTTTTTGGGGTTTGTTTAAAATGTTTGTCACTGTTGAACTTGAGAATCTTTTCAGTATTCCTTGCTTCTCAAGTCTAAACAGGTGTTCTCTCAGTCTGTTATCTGAGAGCCCCAATTCGTCCTCCAGGTCCTTCTCAGAAATTGCCTTCTCCGTTGCTAGGAAAAGGTCTATTATAACTATTTCCTCGTCGCAGAAGAACAGTCTGCTGCAGCACTCCATGAGCGACGCGAACGTCTCTTTGTCGTAGGCCTTTTTCGTTATATCTCCTGCCATGTTTGGCATGGCCGTTTGGCCCTTTGTAACCGTAGAATCCATGGTTTTCACTCTCTACTTTCACTCTTTTACATGTAGGCTGATCCACTTGTTGAACTCTTGCTGTACTGAAACTAAATGGTCTGATAACAGGGCTGAAGATTGCTTTAGTTCAGTCTTGTCTGTATAATTCACTTTATCTGATGATTTATTTAAACAACTTTTCGATTTTATTAGAGATGTACATATTACTGAAGTTAATTCTTCCAGTTTCATTCTTTTACCCTCATTATCTTTTGTCATTGGCGTCTATTCTAAAAAAAATTGTGGATTGAAGGCTTAATTCGTTGATGTGTGTACCTGATCACCTAATTACAGGTTTTTTATGATCAATGCGATATATGTGTTTAAAATTTGATTAAAATAATTTTGAAAAACCAAATCTAGGGTCTAACGAATATTTTATGCCGCCCGACTTGAGCTAGTGTACGATCCCCAACTCACTTACTTTGAAGTATTTGAGATAATTTCGGACCTTCGTCATATTGTTTTCTAATTTTTATTAATCTTAAGTAAGAATTTATTTACTTACATTTAATCGGCTCCAGATATTAATATTTACTTACCCCCTTTTAGTTATATTTCATTTTTTTCGTTTTAACATTTAATTTTACAGGTTAGGAAGCAAGATGCAGATATTCGTTAAAACCTTAACTGGGAAGACTATTACCCTTGAAGTTGAGCCTAGTGATACCATTGAAAATGTCAAGGCCAAGATCCAAGATAAGGAAGGAATTCCTCCGGACCAACAGAGACTCATATTTGCAGGCAAGCAGCTAGAGGACGGAAGGACGCTCAGTGATTACAACATTCAGAAGGAGAGTACTCTCCACTTGGTCCTGAGGCTGCGTGGTGGTATCATTGAACCCTCACTCGTCATATTGGCCCAGAAGTACAACTGCGAGAAGATGATATGTAGGAGATGCTATGCTCGTCTTCCACCAAGGGCTACAAATTGTCGCAAGAAGAAGTGTGGAAGGTGCAGCCAATTGAGGCCAAAGAAGAAGATCAAGGGTGGAAACTAAGCACACCATAATAATTTATTACTCCTTTCAACTATATGTCCAAGGATATCGGTCCATTTGTGTTCATATATTGATGTTAACATCCGATATATTGTGACTTTGTTTTAGTGAGTGTCTCTAAAAGCTGTAACACATAAACATAGATATCATATAGAATTAGGCGTAAATTGTAAACATTTTGTATAGAAGGCATGGTGATATGGAAATGTGTTATATATATAAAGTAAGTGTAGATTTTGAATAAAAGACGATAGACTGATGTAACTATTAGAACTATCAAATTCTATTATCTTTATATAAACATCGTAATGGATTCAAAATGGTGTTTTAATATAAAGGTGTGTAATGTATCAAGGTTTGTAAAATTGTTTTAAGCGCGAATTTATTGCTCGATGGATATGGTAAACATATTTTTAGGATCCTCACAAGAAAAATAGGGTCATATTAAACGCAAATATGTTTAGGAATCAGGAAACAGTATATATACTCTCTGTGAGATAGGAAAGAAACTCTTTGTAAACCAATTTTATCATTAATAGGATAAAAATCCATTGATTTCTGGCGCTCAAAAATATGCAATTTAAATGGTTGATTAGATCCTTTGCTCCCACTTTTCTCATAGTTATTTACATAGGTGGTTTATTTGATATGGTTTAAGCTTGATGAAAATATCAGCTTCTCGGAATCCCTATTTGAAGCACTTTTATCTTATTCGCTTAACTTTACACACTGGTACATTTTTCACTCTTAATTTATTGTATTTGGCCGTTGCACTTTGTTTCCTCCAGTGTAAAGCTTCCTCGTTGTCCCGATGTGTAGCACTCTTCGTAGCGCACTTCTTTTGTGATTCCACTTAGCGCTCCTTTGCCATGGGGGGGTGGAGAGTTGTGTGTCAGTATATATATCTTCACCCTAAGTGCTGTACTTTATGATTTCGATTATTATCATTATTAACTAATTTTCTCCCCTCTCTCTCTCGAATGGCACCTAAAATTTCCCCTCTTTTGCTTTCCGGTGTTGCCATCGCTTCCCTGGCAGCCCTCAACTTCGGTTTATCCAGCGTTAGCTTCAACATCTCGAAGGAGTTCGCAATCGTCGATTTGGGGTGGTGTTTGAACGAATCGAGCATTTACGACTGCGACAAGTCCCAGGTGTACGCCGGCCTCGCCAATGGCTCGACCTTCATCGGTGCAGCCATCGGCTCCCTCCTGATTGGATTTTTGGGCAAATTGGGAAGGAGAATATCCCTAATGATAATTAACTGGCTGTTCATCGTCGGTTCGATCATTGCGATGGCCTCCGTGAACTTTGGGATGTTGTTTGTCGGACGCTTGGTGTCAGGCATGGGAATCGGTCTCTCGGCACTAGCCCCCGTGTTCCTGGTTGAAATCTGTAACCCGGACTCCAGGGGTGCCTTTGCCGTGATTTACCCCCTGTTCATCACTTTCGGACAGCTTCTGTCGACTGGGTGGCAGCTGCTCCACATGCGAATTGTTGACAATCTCGACGAGTTCGGAAAGCCCTTTGCGCTCAACGACATGGATAAGTTCATATGGCGTGCCGCTCAGGGTTTGCCAATAATTTGTTCAGTGATCGGCCTCGTCTTGATCCACTTTGTGTTCACCTACAACACGCCCTGCGAGCTCATCGCAGCCGGAAAGACCGATGAGGCTCGCGACCTCATTGCCAAGTTGCACGACGTGATATTGGTCGACAAGATATATAACGAGTTCGACAGGGACCAGGAGGTCGCCAAGACCACGCCGAACATTCCGTTCATAAAGGCTATAAGGAACCCCAAGTACAGAAAGCCCATAGTTCACTCTTTCGTCCTTGCGGCTCTCCAGCAGCTCACTGGTATAACTATTCTCACATCGAATGTAGCTGAATTATTTGCCCAGTTCATGGGAAGGACTTATAAGTCGACGGTTATGTGTTCGCTCATCAACATAATCAACTTTATATGTACCATAGTTTTGTCTCTCATCATCAACAAGTACGGTAGAAAAACTCTGCTCACGTATGGTATGGCGGTGTCGACGCTCTTCTGCACTCTCGCCGCATTCAGTAAGCCGATTGGTAAGGAGGCTTCGTGGGTTGGAATAAGCACTGCAGTTGGTTCTTTCGGCTTTGTTTTAGGTTTTGCACTTTCCATGGGTGGTGTCACTTGGGTTTACTTATCCGAGGTGTACGCTAATGAGTATAAAAACGGCGCCTACAGTATTGCCGTTTTCATTAACTGGATGTGCGCCTCCATTTCCCTCATTATCTCCGAGTTTCTGATTTCTTATTCTGAGGTTCTTGTTAACGTGATTCTCTTTGGCTTCTGCATCTTCAACCTTATTTACGTCATCATATTCATTAAGGAAACCAAAGGAGTACCACCGGGCAAGGCATATGATTAATGTTATTTAATTTTTATTTACACGTTAGAATCAAAATACACTTATATAAGTGTAATTTATTACTTTTAAATATGATCTCTTCGTTTTATATGTTTGTGTACGTTTTGTGTGTTTCCGTATAATTTACGTGTATGTTTTACATGGGTGTTTTACATGGTTTTTGTACGTTTTGTATGATCCTAATATGTGATATTTGTATTTGACGTTGAGTATGTTTGTGTGTGATAATGTTTATATATATAATATACATGTTTATATATAATATACATGTTTATATATAATATACATGTTTATATATAATGTTTATGTAATTGTATACATGTTCATGTGTAAATGTATACATGTTTATGTGTACGTGTATATATATGTGTGTACATGGTAATAACTTTACTTTCATGTGTATGTGTATATCTATTCATACACATGTACATATACACACAACCTCATATACATTCATGTGTATATACACACACATACAATAATACAAATAAGATCACTAACATAACCATAAAGTACGGTAATAACAAGTTATCATTACGCACAACATCAAGCAAGTCACGCTACCACAGGTGATTGACACACCACTATCACACTCCATGAATCAGTAATGTGGGACAACTTGATACGCAACACTATGTATTGTTCCATGCAGCAGTGTGTAAACATTATTGCGGAAGATGCTCTCTCGTCAAGTTTGACGCGTAGATCATACCTCCGATTGAAACTATGAGTGAGATCGTTATAAATATCACCGTCCTCCAACCGTGAACTGGCTCTGCGAGTTTTTGAAAATTGGCCTAACTTACCGTCTGATGTGAGATTTTCGAGCAGCGATCCCACGTACGAGTAGAAGGCCAGCGAGGGCACGTAGCCCACCGACCCCCAGAAGAAGTCCTTGAAGGCCACGTTCGTGGTGCCGAAGATGTAACTGCAGATTGCGCCGGGGAAGAATGGGGAGAGCCTTATGATCGATACCATCTTGAAGCCGTCTCGCTCCGTCGCCGTCATCAGCGCGTTGTAGTATCTGTACGAGCGGAACTGGCGGTTCACGAATGAGTGGATGAAGTATCTCGCCAGGAAGAAGCAGATCGACATCGAGGCCAGGTATCCCACAAAACTCGTCACCACCGATATGATGATTCCGTCTGAAATGCGTTATTTCCCAGAGGCGCCTTAAACTTACATGCGTGTCCGTGTATGTGTGAGTATATAAATCCTGCTGCCACCACCAGTATTTCAATCGACATGAGCAGTGGCACTGAGGCTGTGAAAAGGAGAATATAGTACAGGTAGACCAGTTTTCCTTGCTCCGAACACTACGAAACATGACTTGTGCTCGCACTTACGTATATTGCTAGTTTTCTGATTAAATCTGAGATTTCTTTGCGATAGAAGAAGAACAGGAACGTCGTCACGATCCACATTATCACCATGAACCTCACTGCCCACACTCCCGACCTTGGCGTCGTTTCGCTGTACAGCAGCGGCTGGTCCGATCCAAAGTTATACTCCGAGCCCTCCAGGTTCAGGTAATTCAGCCCTGTTTCCGCGTCATCTGTTCATCATTATTATTTACTCGACATATCTTACCTTCGTTTGGTTTTGGCACGTTTATTTCCGAGGTTATTGGCGACCTCGATGGACTCCATCTTTCACTCACGACTTCATCCATTTTTATCTCAATACTTACTCTTGTTTAAATCAATTGTGCTTATTATAAACACCAAATACACGAAATTTATTTACTTAACGGATTATTTACTTGTTATTTTTACTTTATCTTCTTCTTACTTTTTACTTTACAATTTTTCCAACACCTTTCGGTTCCTTATATTTAATTCTTTTATATTACAATTATAATTTTAATTTTTTATGATATGGTTCAAATTGATGTTACTTTATCAATTTTAAAACAAAAAGCCAATATTGGTACTACTTTTACTTTTTTTTTAAATTTTCTTTAAACTTACAAGTTCCTATTTAAATTTTACAGTGAATATTATTTTTATACTGCCTTCAATATCCTTACTTTTTTGTTTTCTATTGATGTACTCTTTGGTCCCCTATAAATTATAATGCCACATCGTGCTCTATGCATATAAACTATTTATATTGTTTTGTTGTTTTTTCTATTATATTTTTAATCTTCCTTTCTATTATTATTTAACTTTATTCTTATTTAACTTTCATTACCCCTTTTCTCTTCTTCTTTTACACCATTCTATTTCCTTTTTCCGGCTTTTCCTTTTATTTTATTCTGTACCTATTTTTAAATTTAGTTACATTCTATCTTCTTCAATTTTTATTATTCAATTTAGTTTCCTTCTTTATTATTTTTTTATTGTTACTTTTTTATTCTTCATTCTCTCTTTGATTTTTTTATTTACTTCAATCTTCCACTTTATTTTAACTTCTACCATTTATTTTACACATTTCCTTCATTTATTTTTATATACACACATTCACTTTTAGTTTCTATACTTATTTGAATTGTTTTTATTTAAGTTTACACACACTGGTTTACTTATTCGTGTATTATAAATTTAAAAAATTATTTAAAAAATACTTTCATCGAAATAAACATCACGAAGTAGATCACACCTACTTTTAACATATCTAGTACTCTATTTTTCTTCTTTCCGCTCTAAACGTTTTATTAATTTTAATCAGTGGTAACTTACTTCTGAACTCAGTAGGTCCATCAGCCTTTTCTTTTTATCTTCATCAAGTGAATTTAACATATCTCCTAGTGTACCGTCCTTTTCTGCCGAATCGGACAAGTCCTTTGACACGTTAATGTCATCCGTTCCAACATTTTTAAGATATTCTGTATGCTTATTAACTTACGTATGAGTACAAAAACACACATATACATCTACGTTTATTCTTATATACACGTACACCACCTCATATGTTGACAAAACGTACCTGTTGCGTTTACAACCTTTGACATCTTTTCAATTATTGCTGTGTTTGTTGCTACTGTAGACTGCCATAAAAACAAGTTAAGTTTATCGTAGTCTACTGTGAAGAAGTGTGTGAACAGCGATGCTGCCATCATTACAAATGGCGGTATTGCTCTCAAAAACTACATTAATTGTCATTGCCTTCACGACCTTACCTCAATATGTTGATACGGGAGCAGTGTTTTCAGATAAAACACGTGTGTCATGATACTTGCGTAGAAAAACCTCATCTCCACTTCCAAAAAGAATGCAATTGCGTTATAAAGGACACACACCTATTTTTGTTTGTTAATTTTTCTTTTTATAATTTATTCTTCGCTTACGTATCTTGCGAATCTCAGTCTGTTTGACCTGTTGAATACGCAACAAACTATCGTTGACAGTGCGTAGTATGAGAATGACACTGTGATTAGGATAATGGTAAAGTCCTGTGGCGTTTTCGCAGCTACTTATTTTTTAATATTTTACCACTCACCTATTGCTACGTCTCCGTAGAGTGAGTACAGAATCCTCGTTTCCTGGTTCGACAGCACTTCGTACGCTCTCTTAATCATTGCAACCACTTTCGGTGCTCCGTTCTATAAACTCTGTCAACTTACTTTCCTACCTTAAGTTGTTCTTGTATCGTATCGTACGATTTCAGTACTTCGCTATGTGTGGCCGTGATTGGAAGGCCCAAATATGCGAAATATGTGTCTTTGAACTTTGGAAGTTCGCAGAGGAAAAGAACTGATGCGATAAGTACGTGTAGTGAGCATCCTATTAATTTTATTGATTTTTATCTTCTCAACTTACTGAAAAAAGAATTTACTTTCTTTGTAACCATGTTTTCGCCAACTAGAAGAAGGCTGTTGGCTAAAGCTGCAACAACTGAGTGGCCTAACAAACCATTCAAACCCATTTGAACACCGATAAAATTTGAAAAACAACAATTATTTACACATTAAGATTGAAATTTGTTTGTTTTAAATTCACTGCGGTCCAAAATAAGTGTATTAGAAGCCTAAAATACTCGATTTTGTGTTAATTGGGCCAATACACCCAATAGCTCAAATTTTTATGTGTAACTTTCAATTTTATATATATTTGTTATAAATTTATCATCGCAACCTTTACCTATTAATTATAAACAAGTGTCACGAAACTATAGTTTAAGTAGGCATTTTTTCACACAAACTTGCTAAATGTAAATTAAATTTTTTGTTTTATTTTTAAAATGATTAGGCCTTCGATTGTTTCAAATATATTAAAAGATTCAAACTTAGAAGAGAATACACACAAACATTCTAAACGACCCCTTGAAATATTTTATTATAACAATTCTTTCGAAGATGTTACAACATCTCTGTTCTATCCTTCCTTATCAGAACAGAATGAACTAAAATTAACGAAAAACGTTAAAAAACCTAAACTTACAAATTCAACTTTACTATTAGATTTGGAATACGTAAAGAAACACTTCACTGATACAAAGTTTCTTATTACACCCTCGGAAATAGGATTGGACTACATGGACGAATCTTTGAGTTTGTTTGAAGATTGCCTTAATTCTTTACCGAATTTCAAGGTCATTGATAACAATGTAACGGACGCGGTATCGTATTTTAATAATTTGGTCGAATCGTTTTTCCTGTACCTGGAAAATGAAAATGTTGAGATGGATTATGAACAGGATAACATAGAAGACTTTCCGAAGGAGGACCAGAATAACTTGACGAGCATAGAATTTAACACTAAAGAAGACCGACCAGTGATGGTCCAGTTGTTTCTGTCAACAATTTTGGCGTACAACTGGTCACTAAAATTGTTTGAACACACACAAACGGCGCTTGAAATATCCAAATGGAACCTGAGTGAGTGTGAAACCAATAAGATTTTGGAGGCGGCCCTGGGACTGAGAGAAGCAAACAGAAACTATGTGTTTTACAACACAGTATCTCAGACAATGCTGAATGTGTTAAAGAGCAGAGAAACGATGACAAACTCGTTCATAGTGGAGTTTATGGAGAGAGTTGTGTTTCTGAACAAAATAGCGACCACGGAAATGGTAAGTTTTAAGTTACTCATTAATGCGTAGTCGTATGAGCCACTGTCATGGAATAGAATAAGAGTTAACTTTTCTATGCCGGAGCAGACAGTCGCAACAGATTCGAAGACGGAGCACGAAGAAAACCTGAACATGATCAGAAACGAAATGGCGAAAAGACTGTCAGGACGGTCGAAGTGCGAATACCTGAGAAGAGAAGTGGAAAACGCCAACGCGGAAATGCAGCAGATGGAGTCGAAAAACGAAGAGGTGTTGGCGAAGCTGGAGGCTCTGAAGAATCAGTTGAGTGAACTGCCGAGCACGTTCAAGTTTGAGTCGGCGAGCGTCGGGAAAATGACGGACTCGAAGAAGTTGCCGAGGAAGCTGTTTGATCTGCTGACGCACCTGAACAACTTTGCACAATCCAACCCACTTAGAGAGATTAACTTTAAGGTGCTGAAGGACCACAACTACTCGTTTCAAATGGTGATACTGGCACCTAAGGACCTGCTTTTCCCGTCCCTGGAGGCGACTAAGTTTCTGTTTCCACTGGTATTCCACTTTTACCTGGAAGAAGAGAAACTTAGAGTTAAGCAGGTGAACAGTAAGATGTCGACGAGGTATTTGCAGTAACAGCATCGATTATTTTTAGTAAACCTGTGGTGGAGTTGGTGATGAATAGGTTCCTGGGAACAGAAGAGGAGGAGGATTTGGAACTGGGACTGGAAGAGTTCGACGACCACCTGTCGGAAAAGTTTCACGATACCATGGAGAAGTTGTACAAGCAGGGTAAGTTCGTGCGTGTAATTTCCACAGCACAGGAGTTTGTATGGAATCTCTACGTCCTCGAGAGTTACAAGTCAAACAACAAATCGATTCTGTCGAAAATAATGCCGAAGGAGCTTCAAGATAGGACGACGCACTCTAAGTACACATTTAAGGAGGTAAGGCAACAGAGACTACCATAAGTAATGGTGTGCATACGCACCTAGATAAGCACGCACATAAGCTTACAAATATGCGTAGAAGAACGTTTGGAAACTGTCGAACGAAGCGGCCTCGGCCACCGTCCAAGTTGAGAATGTAAACGGGACCCTTAAGTTTCAGTTCACAGAATTTGAGAAGACAGGAACCCTGGAAAACATAGAGAATTCAAAATTGGTGGACCATTTGAAGCAAAAAAATCATGAATTTGACGTGGAGGTGAGTGCGATTCGAATAGATAGGTGAAGAGAATTACCACTACCAACTAGGATGAATACGGTTAAGCATGATAAAATTAAAACACCTTTAGAGCTTGGCTGGAATGGCCGAAAACATACTTGATTACTTTAGCTCCACACGTGACCTCATTAACACTGCAGTGTTGTTTGAGTCATATTCGGTAAGAGCAGCTTATATGAAAAAACTTATGTACAATGTTAATAAACCAATTCACATAACTAAATAATTGATTAATTTAGGTTATTTTTGACTTTATGTCCACGTAGAGAAGATAAATTGTTTTGACCCTTGTCCACCCAGTAAGGATGGATTGAGTTATTGATTTAATCGCACTTTGTACACTGACATAATTTTTCCATTTCCAATACGTTCCTAAATAGAAGTGAGCGTTGAAAGGATGGATGTAAAGCGAAAGGGCCTACCTGCAGTGCCCGAAGCCCTTGTAGTTGCACATGGCGCCATGGACTGCGTTGAAGGCGTCGGACACGGAGTTGTCCTGGCTCCTGGCGAACCGGTGGTTGAGCTTGGGGTGGTCGCGCTTGACGCCGTGGTGGCCGCAGAACTGCTTCACGTAGGGGTCGTTGACGAGAGTGTCGCACATGGACAGTAGCATCATGTAGGTCTTGGTGCACCTGCACGTTTCCGATCTGGAGCAGTAGCAGCTCTGGGAGCCAGGCTGGCCGTCGAAGCCGCCTTCGAAACACTCCTTGGTCAAGAAGCCCTGGGCAAATTTGACGCCCTCAGGGTACCTGGGCGAGTCCTGCGGCTGAGGGTAGTGGTGGTGCACGTTCAGGACGTGGAAGTGGTTCCTGGTGCGGGCGTTGACGCTGAGCGGCGGAAACTTGCCCAGGATGCCCCTCTGAGACTGGTCGCTGAATGGATTGGGGAGGGGAACGCCCAGAGGGTTGCCCGTAGCGGAGCCGGGCTTGCCATTTAAACCTCTTGGGCCGCTGCCCCCGCCAGGGTTCCACGCGTTGTCTGCACCTGCCTCGGTTGGCGCGTTTGATCCACCACGGTCGCCCTTCCAACTGGGCGAGTCCCACCTGGGTTTTTCTGGTGCACTATTGGCCGTAGCAGATGGCGGTTCAGCTGGTTTATCGGCTGCGCCAGATGGCGTTTCGGCCGGGCCTTCCTTCTTTCCCTTGTCCTTTTTGAGCATTCTGTCCACGAAATCTAAAAGCTTCGGCTCTGATATCAGCGTGTTCAGGGCGTCGAAGTGGTCGTCCCTGGTTGCAAGCTCGTGCTGACTGACCTTCTGGAAGTCCTTGACCTCGTCCTCGGTCGGGTGCGAAGTCGCCTCTAGCACCGCCGGGTTGTCGAACACCTTCACGTTCTCCTCGTACCTCGACGCCGACTGCTCGTCGGGGCTCTGGGACTCGTCCTCGAGGATCTCCTCCAGCTCGTGCAGACGGTCCTTTCTCGTTCCGCTTGATTCCACACCCAGGTCGGCAACGTCGTCCAGGTTGTGCAGCGGAGTTTCGTGGTAGGTAGCGGAACCGACTACCAGAGCCCCCAAACCGGAGGGATTATGTGCCTAAACAGCATATATGTGAGAAAATAAGGTAGTTAGACAGGTACCAGTGATGACACTCTTGCGATATTAGTAAACAGTGAAGATATACACACATACAGTATACACATACACTTCTCCATATTAATTTAGCATATTTTGGTGATCATTTTAGATAAAATCGATGAATCTCAAGAGGAATACGAAAAATTGGAAAAAGGAACGAGATGCATTGAGGTGCAAAAGCAATTGGACATATAAAACTGAATAGGAATTAAAAAGGGAATAACGTAATTAAAATAATATCTAAATAAGATATAGAAGCCTGTATAATGGGATGTATTTGTGGAAGACTGTATTAACTGGCAATGTACAATACGAATACATACATTAGTAAAAAATAGTCAAATTTGAATTCAATTCATGATTAATTTTAAAAATATAAAAATAAAACTATAAATTTACTAAAAATTTATAAATTTAAATTGATTTTATGCCGAGTCAACCCAACTATTTGTATAAATCATTAGATATCTATCATGTTCAACATCCATTTAATTCATTTCAGAATGTAGTACTTGGCCTCTTACTGAGGTGAAATTATTTTACTAAAATGAAGCAAGACGATTGCTTTGTGGAGCTTTTTAAGCTCCAAAAGATGTTCGAAAATTCGTTCCACATCGCTGGCTCCAGTGAGGCCAACTCCATAGAAAAAGTGTATAATAACGATTCAGTATCACTCACCCTTCTGCTTAAACCCACCGATCCCGACTTTGATGCATCCGTCTTATCCACACCCGAGGGAATTAGGATTCAGTTGAAACTCCATCGCACATACACCCAGAAGTCCCTGGATTCCTACACTGAACCTCCTCAAGATCGCAAATCAGCCGCCACCAGTGCTGAGTCTGATAATTTCACACACCCCAATGATTCAGAGAACTGTGAAACCTACTATTCAATTGAGGACGCTGATGATATCACGGTCGAGGACCCTCAACTGTCCGATGCTTTCAAAAAGTCGATCAAGAAAGTCTTGTATGATTTTATCACTAGGAACCAGAAGCTCAGAAAGTATATAATTTATGAATCGTTGAAGTTTTTGGACAAGAACCTGGTCACCATTTACAACATTTCAAATTCCCTAAAAACCAAGTCGGGAGACATCACAGCTAGCAACCAGCCAACCCAACCATCTTTAGAGAATAAACAAGTTGATCATGAGTCTGAGTCCCAGAACCATTCCGGTTCTTCGAAAACCAATGGCTTGTCAGAAAAAAATGAAAAGGTGGAACTCCCATGGACTTTAGAGGAACAGAAGTGGTACGTTATTTCAGCCCTTACCCTCTATTTAGTCTGGAAGATGGGCTGGTGAGATACAAGGGCACGGCTGACCCCGTGGAGAGGTGGGTTCTGATTTCGAAGCTGGTCAAGACGAGGAGCCCCGCGGAGTGCAGAAGGAGGTTTATGCGCTGCAGGGAGGTACTGGTGAAGAAACACGTAAGTCACGCACAATTAACCCAAGTTTAGAAGCCTCCCGAGCCCGAAAAACAGGATCCACCATCTTATTCACTGGACAAGACTGCTCCCCTCAGTTTCACGGGCCTGGAAATGACCAAGTTGTCGCTGGGGATGATTGGAACGTTTTCGTAGGTTTTAGATACGCACGAATAAACGTAAACAACAGTACGACTAGGTTTATTTATACACAAGTTGGCTATTGTCCTTTTTTCCACAACCGTAACATTTCACTGTTTTAGAATGGACGTCGTTTGTCTGAGGTGCGCACACAGGTTGGAAGTGACACTGGCCGACCTCGGAGAAAAGACAGTAGTGTATAGCAGGAGTTGCGAAAAGTGCGCAATGCCAATTCGGTGTGAGTTCACGCCCGCACTGTTCTTTCCGTCCCAACTCACTTTTGGACGGCTGTCGATGTTGAATCTGGACTTCATAGTTGGTTTCCAATGATAACAGTGAGTTTTAGGACATTAACCATGCCGAGTTTAAGTTGACCTGCGAAGACTGTGAAACACAGTCGAAGATCAGGGAGGTTAAAATAGGTTAGCGCTAGCTTTATTGTTATTGAACCCACCTACGGTTGACCGTTAAGATGTCAGCTGAATGAAGAAGATGCATACATAGACAATAAATGTTCAGGGGACAAGAAGAGCCTTATCTGCAGAGGTTGTTTTAACAAATTCCTCTTCACGTTCCACGGAGTACAATTCGGTGAACAGGCAGCGCCGTAAGTTTAAAGCCTGAAACTTAAATACGCAGGGCACTCGAAACCGTAATGAAGAAGGTCGTGAAGTATGAAACTAAAAAGACGCCACAGCCAAAGGGCATCAAGGTTGGGACGCCGCTCCCGGCGAACGGCACGTGCAAACACTATAAAAAGTCGTTCAGGTGGTTCAGATTCCCGTGCTGCGGAAGGGTAAGTTGGCCGAGTCACAACAATGGAGTAGCTGTTCCCCTGCGACATCTGCCACGACGATGTCAGCGACCACAAGTGCGGACACGCCAACTTTATCGTCTGCGGACACTGCTCAACGCAGCAGCCCTCCTCAAACAAGGTCTGTAAGTCGTGCACGAAGACATACACGGCCGCCTCGAGCTCTCACTGGGAGGTAAGCGCTACACATCAGACAGCACGAGTTAGGGGGGCAAGGGGTGTAGAGACGCCACGAAGCTCAGCAGGAAGGATTCGAAAAAATACAAGCTAATCAGCAAAAACAACGCGAAGAAGTAGGATGGCAACTTACAGGTGCGTCACTGAGCGCAAAACCACAGTTTCGGCACAGCCGCAGCGGATGTCGTTCGCGGTGTAAATTGTAGATCACGATTCAGTTTTGAAAATAAAACACATAACCAATTTTTAAAAAATTACGTGATTTAGCTACCGAATTTATGTAAATACCTGGCTCTGTGTTTATACCCACCAAAAGATGTGGTAACCCCGAAGTAGATTACAAATAATCCTGTATTTTAATAAACTCTATCAATCTTGTATTTTTAATTAATTTTTATAACACCGGTCATATTTGTTACACATTTTCTCAACAATTCATTGGTGTTGGTGAATACGCCCGTAATTTTTTTCTCCACTGTAAATTATATTATCGGCTACCCTTATATGAGAGTTTTCAAAGGAGTTTTCAGATATAGTTAATCGCATTTTGTACCATAATTTATTAAGTGATATTATGAAAATCAGAGATTCACCGAGTTTCTTATAACCCCTTTTGATTCGGCTAATAGAGAATGGAAAACACATCTGGTGTAAACGCGGATCCAGATCCCTTGATTGGTCAAGTAGACTTTGACAACTGGGCCGATTTTACGAACGAAGAAGATGTGGTCAACAAGTACTTCTACAAACTGTACGTTTCGCAAATCTCCACCGATCAGATGATCGAGGTGATGAAGCACCTGGGCTCCTGCCCAAAAGAGTCGCGTAACCGGAGTGTGTACAACACAATGCTGAAGATTCTGTTCAACGAGTGCAGGTTCTTCCCAAAATACCCGTTGCAGGAGCTGTCGATCACGGCGGAGCTCTTCGGGAAGATGATCAAGCACGGTCTCCTGTTGTCGAACGGGCCACTGCTGCTACTGGCGACGCGTTGCATCCTGGAGGCGCTGAAGAGAGGAAAGACCTCGAAAATGTTCCAGTTCGGAACAATCGCACTCTCGCAGTTCGAGAACTCAATAGCCTCGTACCCCTGGTTCTCAAACTCGCTGCTGTCGATCCCAGACGTGAAGGAGACGTTCCCTCAGCTGTATAAAACATGTGAAAAGTTACAGACGATAATGACGGATAACATGAAAAATAGTACGTACATAGACCAGTCTAAGGGGATAGTAATAGGACAGGCGGAGGAAACGACGCAGGGGCAAGGACAGCAGAGTAAGAAGACGTCGCCGCAGCAGCCCCAGGGATACTCAATGGACGTGAGGTCGTCAGTGGGAGAGTGGGAACTCATCATGGGCGACGTGGAAGTGGACGTCAAAGTGCCGCCAGACTCACTAGTAGACCACGTCTACTCAATCTTTAACAACATGTGCCCGGACGACGTGGAGAAGAAGGCGAGAGAAGTGTCCTCACTGCTGAGCAAGGATTACACATCGTGGCTGCTGCTGTACATCATCAGGACGAGAGCGAGCAAGGAGCACAACCTGCACGACGTATTCGCAAACTTCATAGAGCACCTGAGCTACCCGAAGCTCTTCGACCTGGCAATACAGATCACGTACCTGTGCATCAACGCGTGTCTGAAGAACGTGGAGCAGTTCAAGGACGTGCTGGCGTACAGAACGCTGCTAAAAAACCTGGGGAGCTGGCTGGGAAGAATCACGCTCCACAGGAACGTGCCGATCATACACAGACACCTGGACGTTAAGGCAGTGCTGACGAAGGGGTACGAAAACGGGTACCTGGTGGCAGTGCTGCCCTTCATATGCAAGACCATAGAGAACATTAAGGCGAGTAAAATATTTAAGCCGCCGAACCCGTGGACGACGGCAATGCTGTCGTTCCTCATGGAAATAAGGAACCTGCAGAACCTGAAGACGAACCTGGTGTTCGAAGTGGAGGTGCTCTTCAGACACCTGAACCTGGAGATGGCGGAATACAGTAACAAGACGAGCCTGCTCGCAGGAAAAAGCCACCCGAAGGGGAGCCCGGACTTCGATACGCCGAATTCCGGACAGAACCTGGCAGCGTCAGCAGCCTCGAGCTCGAGTTCGAGCTCAGTGACAGGCTCTAACCTGGGAGCAGTGAATGCGCAGACGACGCTGCAGTCGTCAACAAATCACCTGCAGTCAGGAAGTCAGACGACTTCATCGCTGGACAGAGAGAGGCTTAACCAGCTGCTGTCGAAGGTGATCAGAGAAGGAACGCTGACGACGAGCTCAGGAGCCACGGCGACGAGTAGCCAGGCGAACATGGCGTGCAACGTGAGTAGCATGGCGACGCCAGGAGCAAATACCATGGGAAGCAACATTGGAGCAGGCATGGGAAACAGCATGGCAAACACAATTGGAGCAGGAATAGGAGCAGGGATAGGAACAGGCATGACCAGCAACGCGCTGCTGGGAGTGAACAGCGGACAGCAGGGACCAGGGTCCTCGAACCTGAACCTGCCGAACACGACCAACTTCGCACACAACCAGATCAACATGAGCATGACGAGGTTCATAGACAACATGATTCACAACTTACACAACGCAGTGGTCATATCGCAGTCAATAGCACTCTTCGAAATACAGCCGCAGTTCAGAGCACTCGTGCCAGTGGCAATCGAAAGAGCAGTAAGACACGTGCTCTCAGTGGTGTGCGACCACTCGCTCTCACTCGCAAGACTGTGCACGAAGGTGTTGATCGCAAAGGACTTCGCAAACGAGGAAGACGATAACGTGACGAGAGCAGCAACGAGAATGATGTTCGAGTCGCTCTCGACGAACCTGGTGGCAGCGACGTGCAAGGAGCCGCTGAGGCTGGCATTCCACGAAAGCCTCAGGTCATCGCTGCAGACGCACAGGACGCAGGACTGCAACGACCAGGTGCTGGTGGAGCAGCTGGTGCAGATTTTGAGTCAGGATAACCTGGGGGTCTGCGTGAGCGTGGTGGAGAAGATCACGCAGGAGTACGCAGTGCGCGAAAGTGACCTGCTTTTCATGGAGATCATGAAGACGATCCACAGGGAGCCGAAGATGCCGCCGAACTTCCTGCCGACGCTCCTGAGCAGCTGGAACAGCAGAAACAAGGGCCAGCAGGCGCTGACGACGTACAAGACGATTCTGAACGTAGGACAGTCGAAGGGACTGGGCACGCCTCAGTCGACAGTGATGCAGCCGCACAGTCCGGCGTCGATGCCTCAGCAGCTGCCGCAGAATGCAGTTCCGTCGCCGCAGTTGCAGCCCCAGGGGGTCGCGCAGCATCAGCTGCCGGGGCAGGTGGTGATGGGCGTGCCGACGATGAGTTCGCCGGCGAACCAGATGGCGGCACCAGGAACGCCGAACGCCGCAGTTTCAAGTAAGAACAGCTACAGCTATATTTTTATACTAGATACTTATACGACACAGAGGTATTAGTAAAATATGTGCCATTCTCCTTATTATGAAAGTTGGAGCACATGACTGTTGGTTATGACACAGAGAGTACACTAGCTACACTATTAAATACCGCAGCAATTAGCTATTGACGGAAGCAACACACAAATCATTTTTAGACGGGCTGTACGCTATACTGAGTATGTTCGAAGAGTATCTGGGGGAATTGAGAGAGCCCTTGAGGGACATATCAATGTTCCCCCCGCCCTTTTATAACGTAGGATTGGAGCCGGGGAAGGCGCCGCACGTATTCAGCACGCAGTCGCTGAGAATACTATACAGCCTGCCGCACGACCACGAGGTCTTCTCGTGCATCGTCAAGTGCCTGAACCTGGTGGAGACGTCAGGATGCAGAGAAGTGGCCTCGCTGGCAATCGCAAAGTGCCTGCTGATGTTCATATCTGAGGGGCCAGGGCTGCACTCAGGGCTTAACCTGGAGGTCATCCTGTGCATCCTGGACTGGCTCAACAGCTTTAACCCGGCAGTGAAGCAGATGATGGCAAACATACTCTTCTCACTGCCGCTGGACCAGAACAATAACCTGTTCAACATCATGGTGGTGGCAGGACTGCTGAGATACAGGCTGCTGGAGTGGCCGGACCTGACGCACTACTTCGTGCTCGCGATGGAAAGAGGGAAAAACCTCTACGCAATAGAGATGGCAATCGTGGTCACAGCAATAGCACTGATAGACCAGAAGGCGGCGCCACTGAGCGTGGCAGCGACGCTGCTGAGAGAGCTCTCAGCACTAAACTGCGGCACGGAGCAATGCAAGACGCACCCAGGAGTGCTTATCGAGGACGCAAAGGCGAAGCTGCTGAAGGACATCGTGGAGGCGCAAAACGACCCGAAACCGAAGCCGACCGTAATGGTCCTGACGACGATCCTGAAGCAGAACATGAACACGAAGGTGGGTCTGCAGCACTTCAAGGACAGCACGACAGCATCATTGGTGTCGCAGCAGGCGAGTGAACACGCTGACCCGCTGGCGCATCACGCGGAGAGCAGAGCGGACGAGGAGATGGACGGGCTCGGAGGAGCGCGCAGAGTGCCTTTGCCATGCTCAGTGAACGAGTCGCAAAGGTTCCTCTTCGGAGTCCTTTTCGGTCAGTGGATCGAGTGCAGCAGGAACGTCGAGGGCGACGCGCTGCTCTTCGCATGGCGCCAGTTCTTCCAAAAGTTTAACCTGCAGGCCTTCTTTAAGATGGAGGGAGGGACCGACTCGTTCTTCGCGTCGTGCCTGTATACGATCATACACTTTGAAAAGTCGTCAAAGCTATTCACGCTCGCGAAAAACCCGAACGCGCTAAGTAACATGAACACGCAGACAATGGGAGGCGAAGCGACGCCAGGGCTGACGGCGATTAACGCAGCGGGAGGAAACGAAAGCAGCAGCTCCACGCCGACTGACGCACGGAGCAACGCGAGCTCCTCGAGCATCGGCTCAATCGGCAGCGCAATCACGCTGTACGAGTGCTTCGAAGGGCTCTGCAAAATGGTCGACGTGATGCTGAGGCTGGTGGGCGGCGTCGGCGAGATACCGCCCTGCAGCGCACTGCAGAAGCTGCTCTCCTGCCTCTCAAGCATCATCGTGCACGAGGGGCACTACTTCAGGTCCTACAACATCTGGCTCTCGCTCATGGTCTACTTCGACCGCTTCGACGAAAGCAACTACGTCCTATCGAAGCTGACCTTCCTGTGCGCGCTCGAGTACGTTAACCCGACGCGCGTGCCGGGCTTCTCATTCTTCTTCCTGAGGCTCCTGGTGCACCCCTCGCTCCTCACGGGCTGCCTGAAGTCGACGAAGTGCTGGCCGGTCCTCGCGAGGATCTTCAACCTCCTCTCGATATACACGACTGAGATCAACAGCTACGGTGCGAGCGAGGAGGAGTTTGGCGGCGCCGCAGGGGCGGCGGCCGCACAGAGCAGGCAGGCCCTGCCGGGAGAGGAGAGCCAGGACCCCGCGAAGGAGCGGGGCGAGGACGGAGACTTCGACGCCGAGAGGAGCGCCGACTACGTGGAGTACTTCACCTGCGTCTACTTCAACTCCGTCGAGTACGTGGCGAGTCTCTGCCCTGACTTCGTGAGCGTCAACTACCTGAACTTCTTCGGCACCTTTGCAATAGAGCGCCTGGCCTCGAGCGTCGGCTCCGAGGCCGCGCTGGGCCCGAGCCTGGGCATGAAGGGCGTCGACCTCCTGCCGGAGATGAAGGTGCCGCCCAAGGTCTCGAGCTCCTGGGCCAACTACATATCGCGCAACAGGACGTCGCTCCTGGTGTCGAAGGTGCTGAGCACGCTGGCCAAGTACGGCACCTCCTCGCTGCCCACGAGTCAGGAGCTGGAGGCGCTGTGTCTGATTTTGACCGAGGAGTCGAATGGCAGCCCTGCGCAGGCGGTCATGACCTTCAACTCGCTCACGATGGAGATCGTTGCAAGCAACCCAAGTAAGCGATACGGCTAATTAGTTATCTTACTGTGTCGTTTGGTTAGTATGCCAGTTATTATTTTGGTAGTTGTTACCATGCCGCTATTATTTACCACAGCGTTTGTTAGTATTTTGGTAGTTACCGGTACCACTCACTTGTTATTATGCCAGTTACCAGCACGCCAGTTAGTATTATGCTAGCTACTGGAAAATGGGCACACAACTATTAATGAACATTTGCAGGTTCGACCCCGGAACTGTCAGAGAGTAACGCGAGACTGTTTTTGTTTCTGTGGCTGGTCAAGTCTCTGCCGCTCAAGGCCAAGTACCTGCTCCTCTGCTCTATCGTCAGGCACTTGAGAGGGCCCAACGCGCACACCTTCTTCTTCGCCTGCCTCGCAGTCACCATGTTCGAGGAGTGCAAGAATGACCCTGAGGCCACCCAGGTCATACTCAGAGTCCTGCTCGAGTCGTTCATTGCGCCCGGCCAGTGCCCCTGGGGCGTGTCACTCGTCGTCGTTGAGCTGTTCAGGAACCCTCGGTTCCAGCTGACGCCCAACTACTCGCCCCAAACCAACGCACTTATCGACTCAATCACGCACGCCATTAACAATATTGTTGTATAATCTAACTTTTATCTTCCATGTGCACAGTTTAGCCGTATTTGTGTTTGTTTCCGCTCTCTCGCTAGGGCAATGGTTAACGATACGGACGGGGATGTCGGAGTGCCCGTTTCGTGGAAGCAGATGGAGGAATCCAGCTGGTATTTTGAGTAATCTCAATTTACGCTTAGGTATGAGGTGGAAACGTCGGGGAATTTTAAATATTACTACAACCGAGAGACCAAAGAGGTAACTGCAACGGCCGTTGGCACATTCTCAACTACAGACCCGATGGGACAAGCCTTCCATAAAGAAGCCTCAGAAGAAGGAAGTAGAGGAACCGGAGGAGGTGAAGATTCCACAGGAGGACCTCGATGAGTACAAGGAACTGGTAAAATCGCTAAACCTTCCAAACAATGTGGGCTATGAACAGGTATCAAACCAACATCAATTCACACTTCTCAGACCATACCTAAGCTTTTGTTTGACCCTCGATATAAGAAGATTCCGCAATCGCATCGCAAAAGGCTCTTCAATCAGTTGAGAAGGGAGCTTCTGGAAGAGAGCACTTCCACTCCACACACGCTGGAGCTTTTGGAGAGTTTGGAACCGAAAGAGAAAGAGTCCGGGAAGAGAAAGCTGGACCAGTCGAAAAAACCCAGGGAATCGCACAAAAGAAGGGTGGAGTCGCACCAGGAATCTCACAGAGACGCACACCTTCGGAAAATGGCCGAGGACAACTTCCTGAGTCTCCTATACGAAAAGGTCAAGATGCCGTTCAGGGACGGCGAAGTGGAGCCCATGGATGATGAGCTTCTCAGTTCAGACCCGCGATACAGCAACGAGCACTTGGAGAACAGGCGCTACTTGTATAAGAAGTTTACGAGGGACTTCCTTGCTGACAGAGTTAGGCTGTTTGAGAGCAAGCTGGCGGAGATAGATCCCTTCGGTCACGATTTGGAAGAGGTACCTCTCTATTTAAGTTAACAATTCAGGCTGTCGAGCTTCTTGGAACAAAGCTGTTTGGGCATTTGCCTATAAGGGTATTGGAACGATCCTTGGATAAGTACAAACATGAAAAGGTAATGCGTTCATACATGTGTAACCATTTTCCATTAGAAGGAAGAATTTGTCGATTCCTTCAAGAAGATGCTTAAACAGTCCCTGTTTTATAAGGCTGGAGCCAGGGAAGATAATTTAAAAAGGGCAAAGCTAAAATTCTTCACCGATCAAGCGTTCGTTCAGTGGAACCCTAATTGTGTTTAGGTATATCAGGCTCGAACCATTCCCCGATTTACGGGACAAGCTTATCCTGGACCGGCTAGAGTAATACAATTATTAAATTGAAATATTTATATTTCAGTGAATTGGAGCACATACACAAGAGTTCCAAGAACATTTCCCTCGAAGATGATTAAAAATAGGTCCTACATTGGGATTCCAGTGTGTGGCTTGCCTTAATTTTAATTTTATTCTTACTCGTTTACCTATGCTTTGGATAGATAAGCACTGTCCTAGGAATTTAAGTGACTTTTCATCCCACAAGGATGTCAACGAACTTTTGTTGAAGCTGGTTAGCAAATCGCACGGGGAGCTGCCGCATTTTCTATTCTACGGCCCTTCCGGGTCCGGGAAAAAGTCCAGAATGCTTGCCACGCTACGGGACGTGTTCGGAACCAGGGTCGACAAGGTATTTTAATCATATAAGTATCAATTTACTTGCACAGATTAAAACGGACGTTTTGACCTACAAGGACTCCAATGAGGTGATTGTTTGCCAGAGTGAGGCGCACATTCAAAGTTGGTTTTATGTTTTAACACGACGCTTTCAGTTCCTTGTCCTGAGTTGGGCACCAGGGATAGGTATATAGTTCAGGACGTTATTCGCAACTTGTCTTCTGCCCCTTCGGCCTCAAATTACTTTTCGAAGGGTCCTTCCTACAGGGGTTCGTTCAATTTACTTAATTCACGCCAAAACAGTGTTTCTTCTGGAGGACGCGGATACTCTTACTCAGGAGGCTCAGGCCGCTCTTCGTCGGACCATGGAAACCTGCGTTAAAAACGCACGGATGTTTCTACACGTTCGCCAACTATCCAGGGTTAGTTCGTCGATTCCAATTTTGCTCAGATAATGCCTCCCTTGAGAAGCCGTTGTTTGTGTGTGAGGGTGAGGAGTCACACCAATGCAGAGGTGAGCACAGATATGTAACGCAAACATACAGATTGTCGATATTTTGCGTGGGATTTGCAATGCTGAGGACATCACTCCCTCCCAGGCCAGCGACTCGATGCTTATGAATATTGCTGAATCTAGCAACAGGAACCTCAGGCGGTCCATTCTCACCCTGGAGGCGGTCGCCATGGGTGGATTCACGCTGGAGACTAAGAACTTCATGATGCCCTGGGAGAAGAACATCAACCAAATCGTTCAGTCGGTGCTTTCGAACCAGACTCCGTCGACGTACATTCATGCCATTTCATGTAACGTTCAGGCTCTCGGCAGTAAGGTCGCAGATATACGATCTCCTGGTCTGTTGCATTCCCGGAGACATCATTTTAGAGGTACTTGTTTCTGCTATGTGTAGATATGAGGTCACATATGTGTACACACACCTTATATATCATTGTTATGTACACATTTGTATTTCAACTCACGTATTCCACAGACTATGGTCAATCTGTTGCTCCGACGCATAAAGCCTTCTCTAGTTCCCCTCGTCGTTCACTTGGCTGCTCACTTCTCTCACACCATGAAGATGGGCTCAAAGGACATTTGGCATATTGAGGCCTTTTTGGCCCAAACCATGAGCCTTCTAGCAAAAAACAAGAGCTCTAAGAGCTAGCATTTCTAATTAGCTTAATTTTATGCTCTCATGTAACCTATATTTATATTTTCGTTACGTCTTGAGTTGCCCGCTTGGGGCTTGCTTCCCGTGTGTTCCCACAATTTCAACATTTGTGATTCCAAATAACATAACTGGTTATATTAGTCATTTTGTGTTTTAGTTTTAATTTAATTTTGTTTATTGTTACTAATATAAATATACTTTAACAGGATACCATCAGACAGAATGGCCGAGCGGTCTATGGCGCTGTGTTCAGGTCGCAGTCCTTCTAGGGCGTGGGTTCGAATCCCACTTCTGTCAGTTTCTAATTATTGCTTCTTTTAAGAATCTAGCCCCTCCTGAGTATGTTTATTTAATTAAACATATAACCACACCTTATTACATTAATTTTTTCTTTTCACTCGGTTCCAATGATTTCGGAACAGAGACGGTATGTACTTTAGTCCTTTATTGAACACTTCTTGTCGAGTCAGCGTTTTAACCACTTTTGGCCTCTCATCTTCCGTTGGAACCGAGTCTTCCATGACTTTTCGGTAGTAACTTGACGAACTCATGTTATTGTACACTTCCACGAGCTTATTTATGGCCTTAACTTTGCTCAGGTGGTCCCATCCTCTCGCTCTTTCCAACACTTTGATTGAGTGCGCCACTATTGTTCTGTATTTGCGGTCCTTTGGCAACGAGTGTGCTACACACTGCAGGTTCGGGTACCTCAGCGCCTCTTCGTTCGGTTTCTTTCCCATTTTTATCGACCCTGTTACTTCATTCGGCACTTCCGACTTGAATCCGTAGTAGTTATCAAATGGGTAATCAGATTTTCTCTCAAATTCAGGCAGCTTTGACACTATTTCTTCGTCTCCTAAACTCAATAATTGCCTTCACTGGTACCTGATGCTATTCCGTCTATCAGCCTGTTGATTCCATTCAATTTATCCTGGAGTCTCTGCATCGGCGAAAATGAATAGTAAACGTCTCCTCTGAATGCTGCGATCGGCTCTAAGACCTCAGGTGGTAATGGAGCCTAACGATTGCGTGAGTAAATTGTTGCTTGGGGGTGTGGCCCATTTGATGTAAACTCATTTCTACATAAATAACTTTTTTTATTGCCTACGTTTAGTCTCTGGCTGTATGCACTCTTCTGAGAATCTATAAACTTATCCACTCTACTTTCCTCGAATGCGTTTCTCACACACTTGTTTATGAGTAAGTTGCGCAAGGACGCCCTCTTCATGGCATATGCTGCCTTGTAGTCTGACAACTCATTTGTCAGCACAGGTCTCCTGAACATTTACATTTACTCATTAAGTACTTACTCCAGGTTTGATAAATTTTCTTCTATTGCTCTCGAGAGCACATCCATGAAATTATCCGTTAACACGTGCTAAACGTCGTTAACAGCTCTTATGATACCTGTGATACTGGTCTTGATTCTTCCAATATTTTCTGGACTTGTTCGTATTTGGATGCCTTTTTTACGTCTGAAACCAACGATTCCGTTTCATTTTCCGATGAGAATATATCATATCTACATCCAGTTTATTCATCACTTCTATTTTTCTTACTTTATTTCAATTGGATCCAGTTCCTTAGTAGGATCGATGCCCATAAAAAATTTACTTCTCCCTGTAAAGGTCTTATTTTTTACTACAATCCTTCTCTGTTTAAACCCAGAACTCATTTGTCTGCTCAATTCTCTTTTTATTAAATCAGAATTGTCTAATCCTTTCAACTCTTGGTCTCTGTGCGATGCTGGTGTGTGATCTGGAAGGTCCAGTTTTTTGTTTATCTCAGTCATTTCACGGGACGAAACATTCTAAACGTATTAATTAATACAATGACTATAAAAATGATGGAGAATTAATGTATGTGTACCTGTAGATTGTGTTGAGATAGCAGTTTCTCCTTATCGTCTTTATTTAGCAATCTGTACCTTTGTATACTGTTCAGAAATGTTTTGAACCCCTCAGACACACACCTTCTATTACTGAGCCTCATCATATATGAAATATTTTATAAATAAATAACTTATTTGTGTTTTAACTTGACTGATGTGGTGTGTTATAATTTACCATTGTATACTAACCTATACTTTTAAATTAATAGTTTTTATAATTTTTGATGTATAATTTCAATAAAATTTTAAGATGTGTAAAATATCCAGTCTTTCATGGAAGATTCTATTCCGTTAACCAGATTCCCAGCCTTCTAGAGAATACTATTGGAGAATTAAATAATGACCAGATAATATACTCATTTGACACACTAAGCAGGGTAAATACATACAAATTCATAAAAATCACCCATTTGAATAGAGTAAAATCACTGATTGGAACCTTTGGGATCGCCTGTGTGACAAGATTCGGTTCAATTTGGACTCCTTGGAGGTGTCCGATCTCTTGAAGATCACTCACTCTCTCGCTAAAGTTTCATACAAAAAGGTATTGGCACAATTCATGTTCATGTGTGCTTAGCTTTCGCTTTTAAATGTAATTAATCGCATAGTACTGAGGAAGTATAAGTCAATAGATACCAGGAGCTTAACGCAGTACTTGATAGACCTAAATAAGCTCGATGTTCTGAAAACGAACATTTTCATCCCTCTGGTCACACTTAAGATTAATGAGGAGCTTTCATTTTTTTCAACCTTTGACCTGTGCTTTATACTTCATTTGTGCTCAAAGCTGCAGTATAGGGACGAATCCATAATCGATAGAATCTCTACAAAATTGCTTACCAATGAATCTAACTATCATGAATTATGTTCGGTAAGTAACTATGCTATTTTATAGTAACGATTGGGTTTAGGATAAGGCTTTGTTGGCCATGGTTCTGAGATCGTTATGCTTTTTGCAGAATAAAAACGCCATGTACCATACTTTGCTCTATCAGAAGATACCTCCTCGTATTTACACCTTTGGCTCTCAGGAGCTGTGTAACATATTGCTGTCCATTGTAGTTTCTAACATTGATGAGAAAAGTTAGTTTTACCTGCGAAATAATTTTTCAGTTAATGGGCAATTGGGAGACATAGTGTGTGCAATTATTGATAGGATCTCTGAGAAGCTGTCGCTACTCGTGGATATTGAGGTGAACCAGGTACTGTTTCAGTTCCTACCCGAACATAATCCCCTCAATAGATTGGAATATGCTTACACTTTTTGAAGTATAACATGGATCCATTTCCGAGTAAATATGAAACACTGTTGGACTCCATCATCAAATTAAACATGAAGTATGCTCCAAACACTTCGAAAATGCAGGTAATTGGTTAAAACTCGCACGCCCTTTTAGTTGAAACTGTCCAAACTGTTGGATGAAATTAAGCTCAAATATAAGTCCGAGTATCAACTGGGCCCATATAGATTGGACTACGTCGTTCCAAAATTAAATGTAGGTTTACGACAATTTAAGAAATAATAGGTTGCCATCGAGGTCAATGGGTACACACACTTCTTCCACAACTCAAGAGAGCTGAACGCTTTAACACAGTTGAAATATAAGATTCTCAAAGATATGGGATGGAACGTGGTGGGAGTAAACTATTACAACTGGAAGAACAGAAACAAACAGGTATCTCAATATAATCTAAGAATCAAATAAACAATGTATAGGATAGATTGGAATACCTTATAAAGGAACTTTCACCGTATATTAACAAATAGGTGATTTAACACGTAAAATTCCCAATGGAATCTCGTATTTGTAACTGGCGATGTGAGTAAAATACCAGATATTTTAACAATAACAGATGGATTCAAGTCAAACCGAATATAACACGGACATGAAAATCAACAAAAAGTTATAACTTTGAAAAGTGTAAATTGATAATGAGTGAAAACTGATGTTAACTTTCCTTGATGGATGGGGAAACATTATCAATCAATTTAGCGAAATACCACTGTATAAAATAATTTTATCTGTTATTGTATTTTTAATTTAAATTTAATTTATATTTTTAAAATGTTTATTCAAATAAAGGGTGGAGTTTGGAAAAACACAGAGGATGAGGTGCTCAAGGCCGCCGTTATGAAATATGGACTTAACAACTGGTCCAGAGTCTCATCCTTATTGGTAAATAAATCGGCAAAACAATGTAAAGCCAGATGGTAAGAATCAGGAAGTTTAAAACTTTAATAACCAATAATTTAGGTTCGAGTGGCTCGATCCTCATATTAAAAAGACTGAATGGTCCAAAGAGGAAGAAGAGAAGCTTTTACACCTGGCCAAACTGTTTCCAACGCAGTGGAGAACAATAGGACCGCTGATAGGACGCACAGCGTACCAGTGTTTACAACATTATGAGCGACTTTTGGACCAAGCCCAGGGACGCGAGGAGGTAAGAGGGTTATTTGGCCAATAAAACACTCTAGGACGACGAATTTGACCCTAGGAAACTGCGTCCAGGTGAGATTGATCCACAGCTGGAGTGTAAGCCGTCAAGGCCTGACGCAGTGGACATGGACGACGATGAAAAGGAAATGTTGGCCGAAGCAAGAGCACGTTTGGCCAACACGAGGGGTAAAAAGGCAAAGAGGAAGGCGAGAGAGAAGGCGTTGGAACAGTCAAAGAGAATAGCAGCGCTGCAGAAGAGGAGAGAGCTAAAGTCGGCAGGGATTTCAGTGAGAAACTTTAAGTCGAAGAAGGAAACCATCGACTACGAGCATGAAATCCCATTTGAGATACAGCCGCCAAAAGGATTTTACCCACCAGATAAGGATAAGCCTGCAAACTTATCAATAAAGAAGTACGTGGAATAGTTAATTGAGTTTAACGCCAATTAACAACTAACAATAACGTTTAGCATTGAGCAGCTTGAAGGAATTCGCCGCGACCAGGAGTTGGAGAGGCTGCGGAAGGATGACATCAGGAAGCTGAAGAGGCTGCAAAGCGACGACACGCCGGCGGCAATGGCAATATTTGAAAAGTACGACAAGTCTAGGAGTTTGAAGAATAGACTGGTACTCCCGGAGCCAACGATGACTGATGAGGAAATTGTACGTTTACTGCAACACTCAACTTCTTTTTAGAATCAAATTATTAAGATGGGAGCAGACGTGCAACTGCTAGAGAACGCAACCAACAGTGTGGTTGCAAGGACCCCGATGACCTCGTCCATAATGGAAGAGGCTAGAATCGCCGCAATGGCAAACAAGCTGCAAACACCCTTAGAGGTAAGTTCAGGTAAGATTTAGTTTATTCTTAGGGAGAAATAAACCTTCCAGACTCGTCGTTTCCAGTTCCGCAGACTCCAGCACAGTTTCAGACTCCTAATCCAATAAAGCAACTGATGGTAACTTAGGTAGTCGTTATAGTTTAATTTAGGCACAAACGCCACTGTCGATATTTGGCGCAAGGTCCACATCAGGGTATACACCCAGACCGAGTGATACTTCAGTGTATGATGGAGCCTCAGATGCCGATCCGATAGGAGCAAAGTAATCAATAGCTACCATTTAGTTATCAACTAGTTAATGAAATTAGCCATTTGTGTATCACTAAATGGCCACAAAAGGCAATTATTTATCAACCCTGCTTATGGCACTGGCTATGCATAACCTAATCACGTCTTAGGGCAAGGATGGATATGGCTAAACTATACGTTAAAGCAAGTCTATCCAATTTACCAGAGCCAGAAGAGCAAGTTGAAATAACAGTACCAGAAATTGAAAGTTTGGAATCAGATGAAGTTGACCAGGACCAGAAGGAGGCTGATATGGAGGATTTAGAAGCACAGAAGGTGAGACTGGCTAAAAAGAAAATGGAGGAGGATGCGCTGCAGGATTCTGAGGTGATAAAGAGAAGACTGCCCAGGCCGTCAGTGTTCAACTCCATAGTGTTCGTAAACGACCTGGAAAACACATTCAATGAATCGCAAATGGCCCAGAAGCAGCTAATAAACGAAGAGTTTTTAAACATACTGGCCTACGACAGCGTGAAGCACCCAATTCCGCACGGAAGACCGGCAGACAACTACGTCCCCAGGGAACACTTTGATATAAATCTACTCGAGGTATTAAAGATAGATAAATAAAAAAAGATGCGATTCATGGACGCAAATGAGTGACATTAACGGTGATTTAGGAAGCGAGAAGACTGATTGACGAGGAGGCAAGGCTCCTATCAGCTGGTCTCGGCGACTCTAATCTGGAAATGGACTGGTATGCCGTAAATATTACACACTTTCGATTAGGAAAACTGACAACTTCAAATACTCGCACCTGCAGAAGAGATACATGCCGTCAGAAAAGCTAACGCTGCAGGAGCAGAGGGCCTCGGAGGAAACGCTCTACAGGGAGTACGAGAAGCACCTGGAGAACCTCTCGAAGCGAATCAAGGGGCTGGAGAACAAGTACGCAGTCTCGACGGGAGGATATCGCAAAAGGGAGGAGCTGATCACGAAGGAAATAGGTTCGTTCACACCAAAATGACGCACTCTCAGACGACATGTATGAATCGACTGGCCAGGCGATGAACGATCTCAGTTCCTTCAGCCATATGGAGGCCCGGGAGAGGCTCGCCTCGAGTGAGCGTATATCTGCGCAGCTGGACCTGCTGCAGAGGGAGAAGCGGCTCAACGGAAAGTTGCAGGTATCTTGGCCCCAGATACACCCTTATTTCAGAAACTGTACTCTGAAGCGACTCGGTCGTGACCCGTATGTGTAACCAATTTTAAAAATAGGGGTTTACACATCACATCTGTTTCCAATTAATCTCCTCGATTGGATTTATATTCACGTTACACATATTCTAATACCTAACTCGGCGTATCTAATTTGTGTTTTACTTGGGCCGGTTGTCGGGCGGGCAAAAAGCTAAATTCACCTTAACCATATATACCCTGACAAACTAGGTGGCTATAAACAATATATTTATATTTTGTTGTTTATCTTTATAGGCTTTTGCCTAGATACTATTTACCCTTCGATTTATTCTTCTGTTATCAGGGTATTCTGCGTTACTGGCCTTTTTTGGCATATACCTGCTTTGTATAACATTTTAAAGCTTAGAAAATTGTTTTTGTATTTTTAGTATCATTGTTATTCAGTTTTTTATTCTTTAATTAACTGTTTTGGCTCATTAATCCTTTTACACTTTTATCCTTTCACTTCGTTTGAACGTTTAATTCTAAGATATGGATAAAAATTGGAATAATGGTTCAAATTCGGATGAAAATTTACCTACTCTCGGTTTTGAATCATTATCTCTGGGTCAAAAATTATTGTCGAAATGTTTAAAAAAGACTGGTTTGTTTCTAAATAGTTTATATTCAGTTACAGCTACTCTATCAACTCAGTTATTGCCATATACGTTCGCCATAAATTATGTATTCGATATGTATTTTTACTTACGCCCTTAATCCTTTGGATGTTTGTGATATCAAAATCGTGTTTATCGAAGCTTAACTAGCACATATTCGAGCTCTTAATTGACTAAATTTAATTATTGTTTTAAATATAACTTGATCTTCAGGAATAAGTGTGAGTGTTCGGGGTATCGCTGTCAATACAACAAGTCAAATCAAGGTTGCCGGTAGCGCCTGGAAATCAGAAGCTAAGTACGACGCGACGTCCGAGACAAAAACGTAAGTTTCGCATCTAATACGTGGATTTACGCCCTTTTAGGGGAACCTTGGATGACGTCTCGTTCCCTGACCTGCTGGGATCGAGTAATCGCGAAGTGAGTGTGAACAACCAGACCTCGGAAAGGTCAAGTGTGACCAACGATAACGAGCGATCGGCCTCCAAGGAGCCCAGGAGGAACCGCTACAAGGTGAAGCACCGCCTCCCGATAGTGCAGGCTGTGAACAACACACCCTACCACCCGAGTCGCGACGGCAGTTACTCGGGCTCGTCGTTCTCGTTCAAGAACAGCCCTTTCGACGAGGAGGAGGACATCGTGGGCAACGACTTCCTGATGCCAGGCATGAAGGGGAACTACCCGCTCGGCTTCACGAACTTTATCGGAAAGGGCGTCAGGTCGCCACCTCCGCCGCCGCCCCCGCTACCGTACCCGACCAACTCACTTAGCATTTACCAGAGTTATCAGCAGTACTCGATCACCAGACTGAAGCCTGGGAAGTCTCAGGCAAACAAAACGCACGTGAGGGCAGACTCCCCCGCCTCAGAGTCTAACTGGTTAGACAACAAGAGTGACGGCTACAACGAAGCTGAGCTGACCACAGCCATCGACTCTCTAAATAACTCGATTCTTGCAGACCGATCCGAGGGCATGACAATAAAGCCCTTTGTATCTGACAAATTAGCGCAGTCCTACCTGGATTTAAGTAATTTTGAGGATAACACCCTGTTGTTGCAAGATTCGCTCTCGAATCAGCTCGATGGAAGACTAATTGACCAACTGGAGAACCAACTGGACGACAGAATTGCAAGTCAGTTGAGCGACAAGCTTGAAAACGGCCTGCCTAACGACCTGGACAGGTCTCTGTCCGACGACTTGGACAACAGGCTATCCAGCGAGCTGGAGACCACCCTGGACAGTAAGCTGGAGAACGCCATCGACGAAAGACTCTCATCTGAGTTGGGCACTGGCCTCGAGTCCAGCCTTTCTGGCAGCCTGTCAGCAGGGCTCGACAAGAGGAAGAAGGGTAGCTTCCTCAGGCGCAAGAGGTTCACCACGACCGGTCGTCCTCAGCCCGCCGGAATGGACACCCAGTACCCCTCGCGCCCTCAGCCGAGGGCTCCGAGGCCCAGGCGGGAGAGGACTGACAAACTCGCGCCGAGCCAGACGCTCAGCGGCAGCTCCCCCAGCCTCTTGCCGAACACTCCCACGCTCAGCAGTCTTCTGACGAAGTCGCCCGTCGCCTCCAGGAAGCCTCCGGAGCTTAGTTCGAAGTCCTCGGTCAGCAAGATTTACAACATTCCCAAACCTCCGATAAACGGTAAGCCTGACTCTGCTCTGAGTCCCGATGTTGAAAGGATGGACACTGATTCATCCAGTTTCAGGAGGCCTAGGCTGAGGCCGAGGCCCAAGAGGAAGGACATTGACGAAGACTGGAGGTCCTCTGCAAATACAGTTGAACCCACACCAAACGAAAACGCAGTTATGTCAGAAAATGTGCACGAAAGGAGACACTTTAGAAATAGACCGAGGTTTAAACACCCGAGTATGAACAATGCGAGATCTGAGTGATGTATTTTAATTTCCTACCACACGTAAAGCCGCGTACGGCATCCGTGTATGTATTAGCTATCTGTTGTTTGTTTTTATGTACTATATTGTGTACCATTTAAGAAATCATAGATGAGTAAATGACTGTTAACTGAGCTGTGCACGAATACTAAACCAATGCATATTCGTGGCTAGTCAGCTAGCCAGTTGAAAGCGGACTCACGAGCATTTGTAGATAAATATTATGTACATACGTGTTAGAATCAGATTAACATGCTAATTTTTGAAAATTCTCATTTTGGTGATTGATTTCCAGTGATTATTATACAGGTTTCTATGTACCCATACCTATGTCTTTTACTAATTCAGTGCGTTTCGGGTTCTCTTGCAGGCTCTTCGATCGATTTGCACGCTCTTGAGAGCAAGGAACTTTTGCACGTGCGTAAATACGGCGGTTTCTGTTTGGATACTGTGATAGTCACAGTCCTGAGCGATTTGCGAATTAACCAGATTGTCGACAACTGCGTACTCGTGTGGCAGGGTAGCCTAATGGAGCGACTCGTTGAGTGCTGGATGTACGAAAAGGCCGGCAAGCACCTGCTGTTGGACCTGTTCGTAGTCGATGACGACGGCAGCAGGCGGGACTACCAGTATATCTTCTCCTCGGGGGCCTGGGGGAGAGTCAATTTTGGCGAGTTCCACAAGCTGCTGAGGGACTTGAGACTCAACTCGCGCTCTCTGGCTGAGGTTGAATACGGCGAGATCGTCGACGAGGAGTACGACGCAGTCCGTGAGTTCAGTGAGATAGTTTGTAAGTTCGTAGTCCATATAGTTTAGATAGGAACCGAGTTGACAAGGAGGTCGACGAGGTCGACGAGGAAGATTCAGTCTTTACGAAAATTTGCTGCGGGCTCGTCTCCTGTCTGCTCTAACATATCTACTGAAACACCAGTTTGACACTTCAGGAATCCGCCTCTGTGTTTTAAAATCGTTAATTTGTACGTTTTACTCGTAGTGCGACTGAGCCTAGGTCTTCAGTGTGAACACGTTAGGCTTCGACACATTGCAAACATGCATATACTTATACACATACATGTACAGTCTTGTACAAATTATCAATTGTTATTTTAAACGTCGATAATATGTGAGACTCAGTGCGCCTAGAGATAATAGAATACTGCGAGGGAGGCGATGAGAACCGCGCTGAGAACGGCAAGTGGTGAGAACTTGTCGACAAGAGGCTTGTAGTCCGAAGGCCAAGCACTGTTCATGGCGTGCAAATCCTTGTTTGCCTCGCTCTGCTCAACCTTCTTCCATTTTCCGTCTACCAATTTGAAGTAAACCTCCTTGAATCTCTCATCACCAGTGTAGAAGTAGTCGAGTCTTACGACTTTCTTCTCATCGGAACCGACGTAAACTTTGACAGCGGTGTATTTGGCCTTGTTTGAATCTCCAACGTCCTTCTCCTCGAACATGACCTTCTTGACCTTGAAGTTTCCAATGAAGTTGTACACCTTTCCGGTACCGAAAGCCTCAGCGGCGAAAAGACCTGCGTCTGCGAACTTGGATGCGTCGAGGTCTTTTACTTCCTTCTTCTCCTTCCATACAACTTCATCGAGGTACTGGGCGAAGCTGAATTGAACCCAATCCTTGTCAGTCTTCTTCTTGAACAGCAATGGCTTTGCGTGGGACAGGTTGAGCTTGAAGAACAGGTCGTCAGCATGCTTCAGTCTGTGGGCGACAGTTGGGGTGAACTTGGAAGTATCTACGGTATACAGGTTCTTATCTCCGACCTTGAGTGTCTTGACGCGGTATCCCTCTTCGGCAGTAAAAACGACGTCGTTGGCGTTTGAGGCGTCGACTTTAAAATGTTCGGCTGCGGTGGCGTTAACTTCGAGAGTTAAGTCCTTCTTCTCTTCAGCCTTTGCATCTTTTTTTTCCTCTGCGGCGGTAGCAGAGACGATAAGGAAGTATCCTAGGCAAAGTACGTTGAACGTTCTCTTGGACAACATAGCAAATTATCTAGTTAAAGTATACAAGTGTGGTTTACAATATAATTTAAATATTAAACTTAACTTATAGAACTGTTTGAAAGCAAGGAACTTAAGTTAGCGAATGCAATTAGAAACAACTGATTTACCATACATATGTTCCTGCCCTACAATTTGTGATGCATGTTTACATAGGAGCAATGCACTCGTCACGGCATAGAATGCCGTCTCATACCTTTATTGAACCATCAATCAACCCAAATTCTTTATGATATTGACAAGATGATCTTAAATATTGATTATTATCAACCTTGAATTTCGATTAAGAGTGCAAATTTGATTTATACTTGTTAAATTCACCAATCACACACAGATCCCTTCCGCCCTTCCATCATATTTTTATGATCTATTTATTTATATTTTTGATTCCACTTTCGTTGATTGATATGTGTTAGCTGAAAGACCCATTTATTGTATTTTTTTAATTTTTATATATTTTACCATTACAATTTTTGTTTATATTATAAATTTATTATAATTTTTATCTATACCTAGATTATTCAATGCATTACGAGCTTAAATGTCAAAAGACAACTTGCCTTCGTCCTTCGATTTCCGCTTTATTGTCCTTAACACAAAATCCCAAAATTCGTACATAAGGTCTATGGAAACTTTATATGTGACAACTAAGGAGTTGATTTACCAGGGAAATTTTATTAAATGTGTATGTTATTTTTACATTTTAATTTATCTACTTTATGACAGATTATTCGGTCCTTCCTTAAAATTTAAAATTTCTAGGCGACTTTGTCCTACCCTTTTAGGGATAACTCGGTTTTAAATAAATTTCAAAACGAATTTTTATCGCAAAAAGTATATTTTTTAGTTGTTACTTAAATGTGTAGCTAAGTACATTTCTTCTTCTATTACTTCGCTAATTTGATTTTTACAGGATTCCAGCTGTCTTATTCACAATGTTTCACTCACTGATTTAACCAAAGTCCATTTTGTTACTGCGTTTTTGATCCCGAAGAGGATATCCCTGTTCAATGTATATCACACGCCCTCGTCCAAGATCAGATTTTTAATAAATTCCAAGGGATTGCTATATTTAGTGGTAATTTAATCGTAATTTCACTCTTGTTTAGCTGGATTTGGAGGTGTTTAGGACCCTGGGTCTCTCCAATTGTAAACTAGTCGATCGCAATAAAGGTAATTTTTATATTAACACATAGGTTACCTTTAATATACAATTTATTTTCATGTATTTGAATACTAAGGACAGCGGTAAATAATTAAAAACACAAGTGTTTGATCTCTAATTATACTTAATTTAGAGGATTCTGTTACCGTTGAAATAGATTTAACGGACCCTAAATACACCAGTAAGGACTCTAAACTGTACCAGCGCCTGCAACATAGCTTATCAAAAATATCCCCAACCACTGTCGTTCTCTCTTCTGAAGCTCCGAATGGAATAGACTACGGGAAACTTGAGGAGTTATTTGAGAAAACTTCCTCTGGGTTTAAAATTTCTCAGTGCAATTCCCAATTTCAACACACCAGGGTAGTCAACTGTCCTCATCAATAATCGTTCAGGTACACATAGGATCAAAAGACGAACATTTTAACACCAGTTTAAAGGCTCAGCACAGATTTAGTCTCAAGTTTCTCAATGATAATCTGAATTTACTCAAAGAGTCAGGGGACACACAGGTGTATAGAAAAAAACGCCGCAGACTTGAGACCTTCAAACCTGAACTGAGGTTTAAGTTGGAGGCTCTTGAGAGGAACAGGGATGTTTTCGTTAAAATTTTCAACGCTGTTAAGAAGAATAGCACCAAGAACGAGCAAACTGTCAAGAACATGATACATGAGCTGAACAAGAAGAACGTCCACTCTGATTTGGAAGACCTAAACGAGAATAACTCGCCCCTGAGTAACATACTAGGGTTCATCGACAATTTGGGTCTTCGGAGCCTAAAAGTATGTTTTGAAGTCAACATAGTGTCTGTAGGACTCAGACCCTGGCTCTGAGGGCAGCTCGGAATCTTTCGAGTTATTGAAGGTAAACAACGGCATTATTTCAAAGGATACTGTTTACGGCCTGTTCAAGAAGTCATGGTATTTGTTTATGGCATAAGTCCGTTTTTAGTGAGGTTCTTCTGAGGGAGACTGAGGTTTTCATAATGTCCTTGTACGTATTGTCTGAAAATAAGATGTGTTCCGAGCCGCTCGTTCAAGGTACGTTGTATCACAACACTATTATTGTTCAGTTCGGCCGAACTCGGGCGGTTATGTCCACATCGTCTGTAGAAAGTCCACACACCAGGACGAATTGGAGGTTTTATTTTTAAAGTCCACTTAATTTTTAATTTGCATCTACTTACTATTTATTATATCTGTTATTCAGAATAACCTGTAGGGTTACGGGATTCCTAGTCCAATACGCGACTGACACACTATCTATTTTTACCACTTCCTTTAATGACATAGCATCCTTCCACCCTTTATCTGTTTAATAATTATTATATGGGCACGAAACGCTTAAATAAATACGCGAAATCTACGTTGGTGGTGTATCGGATGTAAGCAGAACATTCAAATTAATTTATGGCCAACTTGACTAAGCTGGGCCACATTGTTAAAGCTAGTCTACCTTTTAAATCTGTGTACACTAGTTTTAGCCTAAATAGGGCTGCCTTGTTTGGCGATTTTTTCAAATGTATCTACTGCGGCTCTCTTCCCGCAGTCCCCTACGACCGCATGACCCTTAGGACTTGGGGCACGAATATGCGACGGAGAACCTACAAGAGCAAGCGCCGCAAGCGTTTCATCCGCATCGGCGAGCGCGTTTTGCGGGTCACTTGAACTTCCTCCTTCCGCTGCTCAGCGAGTATGTGTACGTCGCGAGCGGCTGGTTTGTCACGAAGGTCTGCGGGTTGTTCACCTTGTACTCGCGGTACACTCCGTTCATCCACGTGCAGAAGTCCGAGCGGTCCTCCACCGACTTCGCGAACTTCGAGTCCTTGAAGTTTTTGCAGATGCGCGAGACCTTTCTGAACATGCCCAGGATCATCTTCTTCGCTATGAAGACCACGAACTTCATGGGCACGATCTTCACGTCCTGGATCACGTTGCCGTACGCCTCCATCAGCGTCTCCTCCTCGCTGTACGGGAATAGTATGAAGAGTATGTCTCCCGACTTCTGGTTTTTCTTCTGCACCTTGCTCACCATGTACCCTGAGATTGCAAAGTTATAGTTCGAGTCCACTCTTAGGTAGTTGCTTTTTTCGACACCTCCCTGCTTGAACGCGTTCATCACGTATTCCGCTTCCTTCTTACTCGCCGGGGGGTTTGAGCATGAAATGATCACGCAGTTTGCTTCGTCCAGTAAATTCGTCGATATACCGTGGAAGACAGTCTCCTTATGTCCAATCACCGGATAGTCATAGACCTATTAATTTTATTACTTTTTTTTTATTTGTTAGCATAACGGGTTATATAGTTTAATCTATAATCGGTGTAAATGTTTTACAAAATACAATTATTGTAGAATAAATACAAAACTAAAAACATTTATCTGTGCATAACACCTAATAGTCACCTGTTTAAAAATACGGCTCGTCTTCGTAAATATTTTTAGGTCCTTGCTATCCTTGGAAAACGGTACCCATTCGGTGGCCAACTCGGAGTCAGAGATTATTGATAGTGCCGTTATAATATCGCAGGGCAGTTTACCTCTAATTTTTATGTTCACTGCCTTTTTCTCTATCAGACAATAGGTCGGCAACTGGTTATCTAAAGATTAATTAATAATCGATCTTTACTCAACTACTAATGGCCTATAATTATGCTACGTTTCCTACGATATCTGGCTTAAATAATCGTAAAGGAATAATACGAATAACTGTGCCTATGGTTACAATTTTGCACTTACTTGGCTCTCTCACCCAGGTCCCGGGCTCCCGGGTCCCTGTGAAGTTAAAGTGCCCCTTTAAAATCTCCACTCTTTCCTGCTCCAACATCCTGTTTGTGTTGACTATGTAGTTGAGCACTCTCGAGTTCGAGATGTACACCTCCTTTATCCACTTGTCCTTGGACTTTCCAATGTCCATGTCCTCGTAGCCCGCCACGTCCTCCGACTGCACTCCGTATCTTTCCATATCTGCCAGGTTGTTTTCGCTCGTCATTTTTGAGCTTGCGCTGTCGCTGAACTGCGACATGTCGTCGCTGTTCAACTTCGCGTCCAGGTGTCGCAGGTCCGTCGGCAGCTTAATCTTGCCGCTGCCCTCGAACACGAGGTTTCTGCATCTGTACACCTTGTCCCAGTCGTGCGACCTCTTGTTCACCACTGTGTCGAAGCACAGGTTCCACAGTTCGGTCACCATGGAGTGCCTGTGGCTCAGACACAGCTTGTGCAGGTCAAGCAGCTTAAACTTTTCTATGAACTGGAACATGTACACCTTCTCCGAGATTGTCTCTCTGAACGTTTCGTCCTTCGCTAACTTCTCCACCTTCTCCCGCACCACGTCTGGCGTGTTCGGCGGTATGTTAAAATCTACGTTGAACAGTGGGTGTATTCCCTGTGCGTCCAGAGACTCCGTGTAGTCGGTCACGTAGTCTTCTGCGTACGCCTCTTGCAGCATCTTAAACATGTTACACAGCAGCTTATCTGTCAGCACGTGTTGGTTATTTTCCACTGCCTTCTTTGCTAACTTATTTGTGGTCTCTACGAACAGCACAAACACCTTTTCCAGCGTTTTCTTGTCAAGGGTTGCGTACGCTGCGCTCCTTGGCGTTGACGCGGCTGATGTCGGCGTTATCGAAGTTACCTGCATTATCGGCGTTACTGGCGTTGTCGCTCCCTTCTTCTTTGCCTTTTTCGCCTCTGATCTCGCTGATCCGAACTTCTTCTTCGTCACCGGGGCCTCTGTTGACGTAAACTCCTTCGAAGTGAATGCTGTGGTACTCGCTTCCGTCAGTTCTGATTATATACATGAGTTTACACTGAACTTACCGTTTTCTTCTGTTTTTGACGCTTTTGGGCCGTCTGCTTCCACGCTACTTTCTGAGTACTCGAACTCTGACTTGAAGTCCAGGTAATTTTTCAGCACGCTCATCCTTTCCGAGAGCTTCAGCTTCGAGAAGCTGTCCATCCACTTCTTCAGAAAGTCGATTTTGGATTCTAGACCTGAGGTTTTGTTTTCACCGTAGGCACTTGCTAGTCCCAGTTCCTCTTCTATGGTTCTCGCCAATTTACTCTCATCTTCATTTTTATGGTTCTTAAGGCCGGTCGAATCCATTTTTGATAGACTTCCGCTGTTGTATAGGCATGTATCTATTGAATACGAGTGATCCATGCCCTTTTTTCAGATCAGGTTTTGGTTTTGAATTTTAGAGCTATGTCTTCTAAAAAAAGTCGAGTTTAATTTTCCATCTTATCCTTTTTAATCATGTACACCCTTTTATGCATATATTTTATACTTTTGCACCGAGTTGTGCCCTAGTTCTACTTTTGAGTGTGTTCCCATCTTCCACCCATATCGTTAAGACAACCTTCCATTTAGAATGCCGTTGCTGTGTATAAATGTGCAATTTATTTTGTTTAAATTCCTATTTTGAATTTACTACACGTGTATTAACAGTTAAAATCGACATTAGTGCTACTCTTTACACTTTAGTCTCGATTCTGTGCTTTTCCTCTTCCTCCTGCTCTTCACTTCTTCTGTTTCGTCTTTGCCACCTTACCGTCCTAATTTGTTTTATTTTATTTATTTTCTTACCGGTATTTGCACTAGGACCAACTTTCCCGACTGCGTCGTCTCGTCCACTATGTAGTAGCTCTTCCTCTCCAGCTGCAGCACCGTTCCTGTACACATTTGATTTTGTAGACTTCCTTTACCCTTTTCTAGGTTCGCCAGTCCTATTTCGCCCACTGCTTTCGTCACCCACTCTGTTACTGGCTCCAGGAACTCCTTCATGCTGTCGTCGTCCACCAGCAGCTCAGCGTCTACCTTGTCCACCTTCAACAGGTGTCCGTACTCCACCAACTCACACTCCACAAGCTACAAATAATTATAATTAGTTTATTTACAGGCATTTACAGCTACTCTTTGCCTGCGATGCTCTATTCTATCTACTTACTGTTTCTGACACTGGCAACCAGTGTATCTTCTTCTTCGTCAGCTTAAAGTCTCCCTTAAGGTTAAGTGTGAGCTCCCTTTTTTCCTTATTTACGTACGCGTTTCCCCATTTCATCAGCGTTACTTCTTCGTTCTCCTCTATCAGGTCAAAGTCTTCCTTTTCCACAATCACTTTATCTCCGAATGCCAGGTCTGTTTCTCCCAGGTCTGCGTTTTTCGGGTGTAACGGTCTCTTCTTCTGCTCCGGCTCCTCGTAATTCTTCACTGTCATTACTACGCAGTTCGAGGCCACTGCTACGTACCTAGGCGCCACTGGGTCTATTATTTGTTTATTTTTTGCCCACAGCTTATCCCACTCCATCAGGTTCACTGACTTCGACGGTCCCTGGTCCAGTATGAACTCGAACAGCGACTGTACTTTCAGCCCTCTTCTCAGTATTCCTTTGACTGTTGGCATTCTTGGGTCATCCCATCCATTGACGTACTTGTTTTCCACGAACCACCTCAGCTTCCTTTTTGACAGCGTCGTCCTTATGAAGTTCATTCTGCTGAACTCGTATATTTCCACGTGCTTCAATTCACACATTTCCAGCACCCAGTAGTAGAGTGGTATTCTATCTGAATACTCGTTCGTTCTCAGCGAGTGCGTCACTCCTTGCAGTGAGTCCACTATTGGACATGCGAACTCGTAGGTTGGATATGCTTTGTACTTATCTCCTGTTCTGTGGTGAGGCACGTTCGTCACACATCTGTAGAACACTGGGTCTCTCAGGCACTTGTTTTTATTTTTCATGTCCATCTTTGCTCTAACGCAATTTTTCACTCCCACTGGTGTTCCCTACTCTCACTTTATTTTTCCTTTTCCTCACCTTGATCATCTCTTCAAATAACTCCAAATTTTTTTCTATTGTGTTATTTCTTGCTTCTGACTCTATTCCTTCTCCTCTTTGCTTCCTCATCGTCTCCACATCCGTGTCATCGCAGTAGACGACTCCTATAAATCCCTTTTATTTCTCAATAATCTTTTTATCTCACCTTTTTTTATCAGCTTCACTGCGTACTCCTGGAACACGTCAAAATAGTCTGACGTGTAACTCAGCTCGTCGTACTTGATGTTAAGGCTCTTCAGGTCCTCCATGATCGAGTCCACGTACTCGTCCTTCTCCTTACTCGGGTTCGTGTCGTCGAATCTGTTCATTTTATTGGCCAATTACACCACCTATTCTTACCTCACTAGCATCCTTCCTTTATACTTCTGTGCGAAGTAATAGTTCAGCATTGCTGCCTTCGCGTGGCCTATGTGCAGGTATCCTGAGGGCTCCGGCGGGAACCTCGTCACTACACATCCTTCCTCCGCTCCCTTCAGCACTCCTTTGTAGGAGTTGTCTTGCTGCTCCTGCTTTGTAAACGGCTTCTTGTATTGTACTCTTGCAGGTGCGTCGTATTTTTTCAGGCATTCGTACGTTCCTACTTACTATTACACTCGGTTTTTCGTACCTGGCACGTTCGAAATAAAATTGTACCATCTTACTAGGTGTGGGTACTTATTCTTAAGTGAATTCACGTTGCAATTGCTATAACACTTTATTTATTTTACTTCTTACCTTCTTAGGAAGCTAAAATGTACGACATCTGACAGCGAGAGTCTATAACCGATCAAATACGTTCTGTGTGCCAGGTGATTGTTCATTTGTTCAAAGTATTCCACATTTTCAAAAAACGCCTTCTTAGTTTCAAGATGCTTTTCTCTTTCCAACAGTAACACCTTAAGCCAATAATCTAATTCAGAGTATTCTGGAACGTCTAACAATTTATCACAGTAGGGAAGCAAGGTTGTTAGTTTCTTGGCCAATTCAACCTCGTTTAAATTATTACCATTCAGAGAAAACTCATTGTTTTGCAATTTATTATCTAAATTAAATTCAACGGGGCTCGATTCCGATTTTTGTAAATATTTTGATATACAGGACAGTATTACAGCGCCATAAGGTGGATTCTGTACAGAATAATTAACAACAAGTGAACATGGATTACTTGCTTTCATTTGAAAATATTTAATAATATACAAGTGACTTTAAATCCACATCACATTTGTACTGATGTATACACTATAATATTTTTTTCTCAATTAATTTTTTAACATATTTAGTTTATTTCATGTATAATTATATTCATATATATCATTTATTATAATTTCTAAATCAAATTTTAATAATTTTGTGTTTGATAGGGACATTAATATATGTCAATGTATCTACTACACATTGTTGATAATCTAAGCTATACTAAAATTTTCAACCAATTTTAAAAAAAATTAAAACATATTAACTACGAAGACTGTTTTTTGTATCATAAATCCATAAATCGCAGCCATGGCCTTCAGCTTTATACACTTAGTAGAAGCCACCGTGCTTGTTTTAAACGCCATGGGAATCTTGAATGAAAAAAGGGTACTTAGGCCTCTGGGATTAGATAAGCCAACCTATAGTAATACATTTAAAAGTAAGTTGTCTCTGCTCTTTCATTCGGTACGTACATATCTGCGGGTCCTCCTGATTCTATTGAATCTTATCATAATTTCGCTAGAATTGCTAGTAGGATAGCACTGATATTAAATTAAACAATTGGTGTTAAGTGTGTTCAAAAGAAATGATATAGTGATGGTATTTTAAAAATAAGTTCTGTAAAATATCCGTAACAAGTTGATCTAAGATGGATTCGGACCTTGTTCTGTTAAATAAGGTGGATTCTTTGAAGAATAGAAATCCTAGATCTGTTTATGCCGAATATGAGTTAAGTATAGTGAATAAAATAATATTGCTACTGAGCGGTTACGACACTAGTCCCTTCTATGACACCAGCGTTGAACTGGGGAGTTTTTATCAAGTAGGAAAGTATCCAGACGTGCTAAAAATAGCAGAAAAAGTGAACACCCCTCACGTTTCAGCCTCCGCAATCACGTCGCTCCTGAATGAGTTTGCACATTTCGGATCAGGAATACATCTCCTTAACAGATTGAACGACGCACTATCAGAAGCATACAAGGACTCTAAAGGCAAACCAGTGGCTCCATCGTTAATAGTGTTGATGTTGGAAGAAGCGACAGTGCTGAATGGCCATGAGCACGGACCGAAAGAAAGCTACGACTGGTACTGGAAGGAAAACTTCGAGGGCTTCTGCACGGCGATTAACGTCATCTTCAACGACTGGCGCCTGATCATGTTCAGAATCCAGGAGAGGTACCTGAAGAAGGTTTACAGCCAGAACGAAGAATGGATGCCGCATCCGGACTTCATCAGGAACCTGGACGAGCTCACGTCGCCAGTATTTGAGCTGTTTGACAAACACAAGTTTGTATCGGACTCCAGGGATAGCAGGATCTTGGACCTCTACGTAAACATAATGCCCTTCTTGGAGATAATGGAGAGTCTGACGAACCTGATTGAGCTTTTTCTGAACTATCTGAAAAACAACAGCATCGACAAGAGCGAAATGCCAAACGCAATGTTGACCCTGTTGATGGTGAAGCTCCGCACCTCTGAAATGACGAACGACAGGAGACTGACGAGGATGTGGAGGTTCCTGCTCTACTATGCGTTCAGGGACAGGAAGGACTACGTGCTGACGCTGACCACGCAGAACATGTTTACAATATTCGAGGAAGTTAACGCCACGGCAAGACAGATATCGGAAAACATAGAGGCTTTGGACCCAACGAGTTCGAGAAAGAACCACAAGGCACTGTTCGACAAGGACCTAAAGAAGAACCTGTTGCGAATATGTAGCATAGACTCGGATTCAATTGAGTTTAAGATGATAAGTTACCTAAACCTCAAGTTTAAAAAGTTTATTGCCCTCGGGATGGGTATGACTGAGTCTATATTGAGGAACAAGTACAAATATCATCACTATTTGTACCTTTTTAATTGTATCGCACTATCACGGGTAAGAAATATTGGTGTATAACTGCTGGTTTAACCAGCGATAACATTTTAATAAGTATTATTATAGTGATTACACGTCGACAACACAAATAGCTGTTTTTTAGTTCGGTGACAATGCTTTTAGAACTAAAAGTATTTTGAAGGAAAAGAGGATCAAATCACTGTTTGAAAGAATCTGTGAAGATCAGCTGAACAACGCTTCATCAATACTATCACAAGTAAGTTTAATGCAGTACGTGAAGATATAAATTTATAGCTTGATATGGAAGAACTTGGTTACATCATGGCCAGAATTAAGATAGACCGTGTTCGTGATAAGTACGTGGTATGTTTAACAACTGTTTACTCAAATTAACTCAGATTGGGGTAGTTGGAAGGCGTGCCTCAGTGTTATTTCTTGAGGAGACCATGGAGATGTAGGTTTATATAGTAACAAGCACACGCATATACGTTTATACAGTTATGCATTCGGGCACACATATTTTATATTCAGGTACTCTGCGATTTTTAATCATGTTCTTGAATTCCTGAGGTTTAAAGAGAAGGTTGAGGCGCTGATTAACGACTGCAAGTGGAGGACGAATAAAAATACACACAGAGCTCCACAAATACTCTTCATACTCACAAGTCTGAGCAATAGTCTCGTGATATACTTTAAACTCATCATGGACCACTTCTGGGACGACGTAAACAGAGTGAACCACGGAACGACCATGGAAGAAATTAAGAGGAGGCACCTGAACCATTTGACAGTACTGTACGCATTCTTGTTTGTTCCTGGGCGTTCAGAAATGTATTTTAGCCCGAAAGCAAGGGTGATCGCAGAGTCAATTGATAAAATTTTTAAAACGTCCAGCGCGTTAACGTCGTCAACAGCGATTGACCTTATAAGTAACTCAGAGACCAATGACAAGATAAAAGCACATTTCGACGAAATAGTCTACACCTTGGACGCGGATTTGATAGACGAATTTGTGGATTATGAGAGCTGGAGCATGTTCTCGGACTATAAACACAGCCCCGCGCCCACTGCTTGTGCAAAAACAGCCCTTCATGGCACTTTAAGTTTACTTAAAAGCCTGTTGTCATTTAATCACACACCTGAGTGAATTTTGTATTTACACATTTATATTTGTATCATAGTAATTCAATAATTGGTCCATATTGGAGATTACAGTATGGAGGATTCCATAGAAGAGGATACAGAAATGACTGACCGATTCACTCAGCTGAGGCCTCTGGGTAACTGATAATTACGATTAAATAATACAGAATAAGTTAACTGTGTTTATAAAACCTATATGCGGCATCATTTCTGTTTTAGATGTGAAGCTGTCAACGTCGAGCACCTTCCACGGGTCTTGCATAATCAATTTGGGGAACACCATCGTTAAATGCTTGGTTAACTTGCCTAAAGTGTCCGCAAAGAAGGCCGCCTCAGACTTCGGCCAATTCACCCTAGAGGTGACCTCAAACGACTCGTTTCACACCCAGAAAGACTTGGAAACTCTGAAAACACAGATTCTGGAAACTTTTGAAAAGCACATCATAATGGACAACTATCCCTGTCAAATTATAGAGGCATATGTCATTATTTCAAACGACGACGGTGGCCTTTTGCCTACCGTCCTGATGGGAATGTGTTTAGCATTGATAGACTGTGGCATTCATGTATACGATGTGATCGCAGCTTGTTCAGTGGTACGCTTATAGATATATCGGTGGAAGTCTTTTATACATCATTTATTCAGTGTGTTTTCAAAGATCGGAATCAGCAACTAACTGTCGCTCTCGACCTAACAAGGGAGGTAAGAACTCCTTTGAATATAATTAAACGAATAAACTGCAACATAAAAAACTTACAAACGTAAACAACTCTAATTTAGGAGGAGGAATATTATAAATCATTGGACCCTGACCTAACAGTGGTGAACCTGGGATTGTGTTCACAATTAAAGACAATTGCATTGTTATATTCAAAGGGATGCTATATAGGAGAGTCTCTAAAGGACGTTAGTTGCGTTTCAAATTAAATAACTTTACTAAATAGGCGCTGGACGTGGCTAAGGAGGCCTGTAGCTTACTTTCGGGGGAATTGTTTAAAGTTTTAAGGAGCAGTCACATTTGGAAGGCTGAAAGTTCAAATTTTGTACTGCAAACAGATTATATACAGCCGAGTGTTGATGTAAATCCAATAATGTAGCATTATGAGTATGTGCTCAGTTATTGTGTAAACACATGAGAGGAATCATAATAAATGTATATCAATGCTTCCATATTATGACATTTTTGTCGATTTGTCTTGTTTTATTAATTAGAAATTGAGTGATCATGAAAAATAATCGAGTAAAACACTGAAGAATAAATTAAAAAATCGGATGTCAAGATACACTTCAGTTGGATAACTTGAAAAGAAAATAGAATAAAAATGGAATTTGGACTCTAGATTGATTGTTCAGAGTTTATTTTAAGGGTGGGGAATCTTCCCCATGCCTATGTGTTCAATTCCTCCATTAGTTATTATATACGCCATACCTTTCACTAATCTTGAACTTTAGAAGGGTATATCGACCGCTTTTACAGAAATTATTCATATGTTTGGTGAACGTTGAACATCGAACCACAAATATTGACTAGTACATCTGCGGTTAAGATTTTGAATTTTTCACTACCACATACCGCCACTACTGGATATCTCTCATTTGACATATTTAATATACATTAGAGATGGGACGTGTTATTAGAAGTAAGCTATACAATAGAATATTTCTGTGTTCCCACATTTCGGGAAGAATTCCTATATAATACTTGTTGATTATACCCGTGACTCATTTCATAATCGTTACATGTAAACTAATTTTTACTTCAGGTCAGAGGAAGGGTAGAGGATCGGTATTCCGCGCCCATACCCATAAGAGACAGGGCCAAGTTAAGCTTCGTCGCCTCGACTACGCTGAGACTCACGGATACATCAGGGGTGTCGTCAAGGACATCATCCACGACCCGGGCAGGGGTGCGCCGCTCGCCAAGGTGGTGTTCAGGAACGCCTACAAGTACGGCCTCGACAGGGAGCTGTTCGTCGCAGTCGAGGGACTCTACACCGGCCAGTTTGTATACTTTGGAAGCAACGCTGCACTCTCCATCGGAAACTGCCTCCCAGTCGGTAAAATGCCAGAGGGAACAGTCGTGAGCTGCTTGGAGGAGAAGAAGGGCGACAGAGGAAGGGTGGCAAAGACCTCAGGAAGCTACGCCACAGTTATCAGTCACTCTGACGACGGGAAAACCACGAGGGTCAGGTTGCCCTCAGGAACAAGGAAGACAGTAAGCTCTGCTTCCAGAGGCTTGGTCGGCGTCGTCGCAGGCGGCGGAAGGATCGAAAAGCCACTCCTGAAGGCCGGCGTATCGTACCACAAGTACAAGGCTAAGAGGAACTGCTGGCCCAAGGTGAGGGGTGTTGCGATGAACCCGGTAGAGCATCCGCACGGAGGTGGTAACCACCAGCACATTGGTCACCCCTCGACCATATCGAGGATGGCTCCGCCAGGTCAGAAGGTCGGTCTTATTGCAGCCAGGAGGACAGGTCTCCTTCGCGGCAGCAAGAAGAAGAAGTTCAACAAGGATACATAATCTGCTTCTTACTTCAAATACACACTTTGTATAAACGGGACTGGTGGTTTTACATGTTTCGTTGTAAACTATTCTGATTATACCCCTTTGTAATTTTAGGATGAGAGTTTGGGCAATAATTCAGACCTAAATGTGTCATGCGCAAAATTTGGCTAAATTTTATATGTATGTAGATTAAATCGCGATTCCACATGCCAAAAGATAAATAAAGGAATAAAAAGGAGAATTAAATGAATCAAATCTAAATAAAACAAAATTTATGTGTACAACACCCCTAAGTACGACGATTAACACCCGTGGCACCATACGAAACAAATTTATAGTTTACTCGTTTAGGGCGCTTGAGTGACTCTAGATTTTTAAATAATCACAAAACAGCTAATAACAATCGTTATTGGTTACTTTGAAAGCCTGTTGTAGATAATTAGTGTAACACATCTGTTGTGAGAGCGTAAAGTCAATAGGATTCTACGGTAAAAAGGCAAACAAACTGTTCCGTAAACAGTAGCCAGATTGGTGTTACCCTCAAATACTCAAATAGTTTCTAGTTTAGTAAATTTATGAGACAGTTTTAATAATATGTTCGTTTCACTGTATCAGAATTTGGGAGTAAAAAGTCGACAATTATTTTTTAAACAAATGAGAAGTGTGTCCTCTTCAAGGTCAAACCCCTTCGACAGAGTGAAGAAGACTCTGGAGGGGACCGATAAGAAGTATTTCTCCTTGAGGAGTCTGAATGATTCGAGGATCTTCGAGCTACCATTTTCAATCCGCGTTCTCCTGGAGGCAGCAGTAAGGAACTGCGACGAGTTCAGGTACTGAGTCTTAGTATAGAAGAGTGTAGGTAGTTGTGCGTATTCTGGTAGAAATGTGTATATGTGAGACGAATAAACTGCTTATGTAATGTAAATGAGGATTCAATAATGAAATTCTGTAGTACGACCAGCGAGGATGTTGAGAAGATACTGGGCTGGACCAAAAACAGTTTAAACCAGACGGAAATACCGTTCATACCATCGAGAGTGTTGTTGCAAGACTTCACGTAAGTTGGCGTAGATAGTTAGGACTTGCACACACGGATCACCTGTAACTGATGTGCAGCGGCGTTCCAACGATCGTTGACCTGGCTGCCATGCGCGATTTTGTGGCCAAATCAGGCAAGGATCCGACGCGCATTAACCCCTTGGTGCCAGTCGACCTCGTAATTGACCACTCAGTGCAAGTCGACTTTAGCCGCGACGCCAAGGCGCTAAACCTAAACCAGGAAACGGAAATGAGCAGAAACTCAGAGAGATTTAGGTTCCTAAAATGGGGAGCGCAAACGTTCAAAAATACGCTAATTGTGCCGCCAGGATCAGGAATTGTTCACCAGGTAAGTGCCTAAAGTCGGTAGGATCAGGTAGAGCAGCTAGTTGGCCCCCAACCTTTAGTGGAGTTTGGTAATTAAGGGATTTAAGTGCAGTAGACCTGTTACCACTGTTTAGAATGATAAGTAAATTCGCCGCTAATGGTTGGAATAATGATCTTTAGGTCAACTTGGAGTTCTTGGCAAGGTGTCTGTTCGACAACAATGGACTCCTGTATCCAGATTCAGTGGTGGGAACAGACTCGCACACCACGATGATAAATGGCCTGGGAGTAGTAGGCTGGGGAGTGGGAGGAATAGAGGCGGAAGCGACGATGTTGGGACAGCCGATAAGCATGCTGCTGCCGCAGGTGGTCGGCTTCGAACTCGTAGGGAAGCCGAACGAGAACGTGTTCTCGACGGACGTGGTGCTGGCAGTCACGAGCCTCCTGAGAAGCGGCCCAGGAGTGGTCGGAAAGTTCGTGGAGTTCTTCGGAGAGGGAGTGAAGTACCTGACGCTGGCGGACAGAGCAACCATAGCAAACATGGCGCCGGAGTACGGAGCCACCGTGGGCTTCTTCCCAGTGGACCAGCTGACGCTAGACTACCTGCTGCAAACGGGGCGCCCGAACTCCACAGTGGAGCTGCTGGAGAAGTACACGAAGGAGAACCTGCTGCACACGGCGACCAGCGACGTAGGCGCGATCAAGTACAGCACGGTGGTCAGGCTGGACCTCAGCACGCTGACGCCGAGCATTGCGGGCCCGAAGAGGCCGCAGGACAACATCCCACTCCACGAGGTAAAGACGAAATACTCTGAGCTACTGACGAGCAAGGACACCAAGGGGTACGGCCTCGAGAAGCTGAGCAACAAAGTTAAATTCAACTACAGAGGTAACTTTGATATTTAGGACTAGTAGCACACGTGAGTGTGCCACATAACGCATTCAAAACATGACGCACGTTCAGGCAACGAGTACGAGTTGGACAATGGGTCAGTGGTAATTGCAAGCATCACCTCGTGCACGAACACGAGTAACCCCTCGGTCATGTTGGCCGCCGGCCTTCTGGCCAAAAATGCGGTAGAACACGGACTGAGCGTAAAGCCGTACATTAAGACGTCGTTGTCGCCCGGATCTAAGACGGTGAGTTTATCAGATAGTTTAACATATTTAACCAAGTAGTGAAGTTAGTGCTTAAGGGATACTGAGATACGTTTCTTATGCTTATATATTTATATATCTAATGCCTAGCGTATGTAAAAGTGTGTTAACTCCTCTTAGGTTACTCGATACCTTGAGTTGAGTGGTCTCATTGAGCCCCTGGAAAAATTAGGGTTTTACATAGCGGGCTACGGATGCATGACCTGCATAGGTAACTCCGGAGAGCTCGACCCTGAGGTGACGGAAGCCATCGTGAACAACGGGTTGGTGGTGTCCTCGGTGCTCTCAGGAAACCGGAACTTCGAGGGCAGAGTGCACCCGCACACCAGAGCGAACTTTCTGGCGTCGCCGCAGCTCGTGGTGGCCTTTGCGCTCGCGGGAAACGTCAACTTCGACCTGCTGAAGGAGCCGCTGGGCGTGAGCAGCAGGACGGGGAAGCCGGTCTACTTCCTGGACCTGCTGCCCAGCAAGGAGGAGGTCTCGAAGCTCGAGGCGCAGTTCGTGAAGGCGAGCCTGTTCAAGGAGGTCTACCACAACATAACCCAGGGCAGCGAGTCCTGGAAAAAGTTGAACTCGCCGAGCTCGGAGCTGTACCTCTGGGACCCGCAGTCGACGTATATTCAGCACCCGCCCTACTTCAAGGACATGGAGCTGGACAGGTTGAGGGAGGTGAAGCCAATCAAGGACGCCCACGTTCTGCTGTTGCTAGGTATGCGCCTGTAGATACTGTCGTTAGCTAAATGTCAACTGGGTACTTAGTTTATTTATCTATTTATTTAGTACTAGAACAGCTAGTAAACTAGGTAGTAGACCCTACTGTAGTGGCTAGTAAACTAGGTAGTATACCGGGCTATGCAGTGTTAAGTGAATCAGAAATTACTGTAATTTTAGGCGACTCCATAACCACTGACCATATAAGTCCCGCCGGTAACATTGCTAAGAACTCCCCTGCAGCCAAGTTCCTGCTCGACAGGGGTGTTACGTACAAGGACTTTAACTCGTACGGGTCGAGGAGAGGAAACGACTTGGTGATGTCGAGGGGCACCTTCGCAAACATCAGGATAAACAACCTGCTCTGTCCAGGCCAGGGCCCAAACACGGTTCACGTTCCAACGAACCAGCTCATGTCGGTCTTTGACGCCTCTGAGCTTTACAAGAAGGACGGGCACCCCCTGATAGTCGTTGCTGGGAAGGAGTACGGCTCTGGCTCATCAAGGGACTGGGCTGCAAAGTAAGAAATACACAGCTACCTAGCTACTCTGTATAGTGTATCATCATACAGTTAGTTGTTGTTATTGTTACTGCTATTTATGTTGTTGTTATACAGTTAGTTGTTGTTATTGTTACTGCTATTTATGTTGTTGTTATACACTTAGTTGTTGTTATTGTTACTGCTATTTATGTTGTTGTTATACACTTAGTTGTTGTTATTGTTACTGCTATTTATGTTGTTGTTATACACTTAGTTGTTATTACTCATGTTTATATCGTTATTGTTGCAAACTAATATTATACAGGGGCCCACTGTTGCTCGGAGTCAAGGCTATTTTGGCCGAGTCTTTTGAAAGAATTCACCGCACCAACCTCGTTGGCTGTGGCATACTACCACTGGAATTTCTGAGCGGTCAGAACGCAAACACTCTGAAGTTGAAAGGCACTGAGAAGTTTACCATTCACCTGGACCCTAAGGTCGAGCCGGGCTGTTTAGTAAAAGTTACAACGGATACCGGCCTATCTTTTGACACCAAGTGCAGAGTGGATACTCAAATCGAGGTATTACCTTTTCATTTAAATAGCTTGTCAATTATACTTAAGTATACACCAATAGATCTACCTAGTTATACATAACTTAAGACCTATTTATTTACCAATTTATTTAACTTTTCACATGTGCCTACCCACGAATACTTATTCACACACATTTACACCAATCTACATAACTTAAGACCTATTTATTTACCAATTTACTTTTAGAGTGAATACTATAAGCACGGAGGCATATTGCAGTATGTGCTTAGATCAATTTGTAAGTCATAGAGGTTCTTTCTCACAATGTAAACGGCAGTTATTTAATGTTTTCAACCAAACTTGTATCTGTTAATGCACTGATATACAATCGGACAACATTAATGCCCTAGTGTGTACTGTACATGTGGTAGCATATTAGTGTCATTCAACTCGCTGCCTTGATCTTTCAACAGATTTGATCCTTTTACTGATTTGATCATTTCTACTGATTCAGTATGTTTACGATTTGTTCTATGCGCTGGTTGTCGTGGCGTGATATAAACTGTATTGTCGACGTCAGCACTGCGTCCACTGCCTCCTTGGACGTCTTTCCGTGCTTACAGCCCGGGTATATTGGCAGCTGTATTCTGTGGTACTTGTTTTCGTACTCGTCGAACAGGTTCTTCACGTGCAGGTGCTGCAGCTGTGTGTTGTACATGAGGTTTTTGCAGTTCATGAGTATTTGCCATGTCGACGAGTTGATTGACGCGTTTTCGTTCTCCGACTTGCTCGTACCAATGCTCAGGAACAGGTCCATGTTGTCCTACACATGTTCATTAGCTCAATGTGTAATTCATAATTATGGTATTTAATACAATTAAGGGTGTGCGTTTGGTAACAATACACACTTAGTACAGCACTATGTTAGCAAACAAGAAGCTAAATAGCCAATATCTAAAGGGTTCGTACCTTGACTAGGGATCTCAGGTTAATGTTGTATATGCTCGTCAACTCCTGGAGAGATATCAAGCTTGGACTCGAGGATACCAGTGATCCGTCGACGAGCTGCGTCTTAGTGATCATGTTGTAGCCGATGGAGTTCAGGTTTGAATTGCTCGGTCCCCTAAGTTATTTAAATGAGTCAATCGCAAGGGTTAGAAACATATCTACTCGTTTCCGAAATTAGTGCAAATTATCTATGGGTTACCTCACGTATGTCGGCAGAGCGCATGATGCCCAGCCTACCAACCACATTGGAGCGTAGGAACTGCCGTAAATTGATCCGACTAAACATTATTGTGAGCGTTTTCATAACAACTACTCATATATATATCAACAGAGGCAGATAAAGATCTGTGCGTCTGCGTATAACTACCTAAGTATCTAGTGGCACTAATGCCTAAATCTATATAAGTACAGGCACTAATGCCTATATCAATATGAGTACAGGCACTAATGCCTATATCTATGAATCTACTACCACTAAAGCCTAAATCTATGTATCAACAAGAATATATCTGACAGTTCTTGCGCTTAACTTACATTTGGAGTCTCCGTAGTTTCTGAAGAGGAAGAGGTCGTACGGGTTTGACCTTACATTCGTGCAGGTCACCATGCAGTGCGGCCACGGCTTTGAGCACAAAAAGTCCGTTCCCAGTATGTTGATGAAGTTTTTCTTGAACTCCTCTATGTAGTAGTAGTCGAATATGATTCCCGAGGGGAGCGAGTACGTCCACTTGAACAGACTCGAGACCACGATGTTCCACTGCGACCTCAGGTCCTTCATCGAGTATCCCTTGAGCATACAGAGAGCTATAAGCGCTCCTGCTCCCGTTCCGCAGATGTAGTCGAAGTAGTCTGTCAGGTTAACTTTTTTCTTCTTCATCTCGCTCAGCTTCTTCTCCAACAGGTAGAGTGCTCCTATCACCGATGTGCCCAGGTTTTCACTGTTGTCAAGTGACAATACTCTCAGCCTAAATAACAATTAGTTGTGTTATTGGATCAACAAGATACAATCGAAGAGGACGTTACGTAACAAGGTGGTGGCTAAAAACAAACTAATCAATATGTAACCGGGTGGTGGCTACAATAGAAGAAATTGTTACGTAAGCAGATTGTAGCAACAATCAAACAAGTCGTTACGTAACCGAATGGTGGCTAAAATAACTACAAATACTTACCTTCTTCTAAACTTGAGAGGCATTGGTATCGACTGGAGAGGTCCACTGTAAAACATCTTATACATTATCTTCGGCTTAGAGTCTGAAAAATCGATTAGTGCTTATTAAATATTATTAACACAGCAATCTATAGACATGAGGTGAAAGAGTGCTGAATAAACGCTTACCGAATGCCGACGGAGTCAGCGAGAACTCCAGCGTCTGCCTCTCCGAATTCGAGTAAATTAGCGCCATCTTCGTCACGTTCGGACTCAGGTTAATGTTGCCTGAGAGCTTAATTCTGAAGTTTCCGTAGTCGACGACGTCGTCGATGTTAAAGCTCTGGCTCGAGGCCTCGTTCACCAGCATGTACTTCACTCCCACTCTGAAGAGGTAGAAGTCGATTGTGGAGTCGTAGGGGTACTTCGAGTTCCTCATGAAAATCGTGTAGAAGCCCTTTCTGGACAACAGTATCGGCTTGCTGTCGACCTCGATAAGACCTGAGGAGAAACTGTCGCCCAGGGAGCTGAATATAATGTCGTAGTCGTTTGACTTCCAGGACGACTTTTTACTCTTGTCCGACTTCCTCTCCTTCGAGCTCTTGTCGGACTTGTCTCCCTTTTCTCCCTTCTCCGACTTCTCCTCTGTCTTATCGCTTTTCAAAGTGGTGGACTTACTTCCCTTTTCCTCCCCCTTCTTGTCCTTCTTCGGTCTTTCGTCTTCAGTCTCCGTTTCCGCTCTCGTATCGCTCTTGCGGTGCTTCGACTTCTTCGACTTCTTATCTTCTCGCAGCTTCAGCACCTTGAGCCCTGTTGATAGCTCCTCCGTGTTTCTGCGATATAGCGTCTCGTCGTACTTCGTCGCCTCGAAGAGCATTCTTGCTCTCTCTCGCTCCTTCTCGACGTCTGAGTCTGTCTTCGCGAACTCCACTTCCTTCAGCTCTCTGTCCATGCTCTTTTTCCTCAGTATTGGGTGCGATGGGTTACTGTACTCTGCCGCCTTAGGCTTCACCTGCTCCTCAAATTCCTTCGTCTTCCCACATTTATCGATCTTCGGCGTAGTGTGTGCGCTATCCATAATTTCCCTACCTTCTTCCAATTTAATCCTTTTTTCAATAGCCGTGTCACTTGGTGGTATAGTTTCCACCAGTGTTGGCTCCACCAACGACGGATCCACCTGCGTTCCTTCTGATACGGATTTTCCTTCTGCTACGCAAGCTCCTTCTGCCTCCTCCCCGATCAATGTCGTATTTTCATTTTCCTTCGTTCCCAGTATCGTCATTGCTGTGTTAATAACTGTATCTGCTATATCTTTTTTTCCGTTTCCATCTTGGTTTCCTTTACGCTTTCTACTAATAAGTTTTTTTGACATTTTGACGTAGGGGTCTAGTGCCTCTGGCATGAACGTAAAATCAGGGTCATTTCCTCCGTTGATAACTCTATCAAACAGCTGATCCACTTCATCTTCAGGCCTGTACACTTCACTTTCACCTGCCTGTGATCCCATTCCTTCTTCTTCACCTTCTTCGCACTCGTACTTTGGTACGTTTTTTTTCGATTCGTGGTAATCTACAATTCTCGATTCTATATCCGAGTTAACGTCAGATCCCATTTCTGACGCCACCACGTCCAACATTTGATCGGTAAAGCTACTGTTTCTGTCCACCTTTTCTTCTCCTACTCCTGGGACCTCCTTCTCACCTCTCTTCGACTTCGATGGACTTTTAACTTTCTGATCCTCTTTACTGTTCGACTCAGATTTTCTGTGCACATTGCCTATCCTGAATTTACTTCCCAGGAAAAACGATTTTGTCGTTCCAGATCTTTGTGATTCCGAACTTATTTCTTCTTCCGCCTTCGTATAATCTGACTTACTTCCCTTAGGATCATTCTTTCCGTTTATACTATTTCTATTTCTTTCAAGATTCTTTTTTTCTCTGTATATATCTACTAATGTATCATAATCTACAAAGGGGTTATTATATCTGTTTGGCGACTCAAAATCGCTTTCACATTCAAGGAATTGATCATCTGAATTCTTTGAATCTGACATATAGTCCTCTATTTGTTCGTTTTTTCGGCGTTCCCTCTCCACATGTATCGAATTCGGGAGCGGCTTTATTCTGTGCTCATCGTCAGGTTCGTCCGAGTAAAATTCGGATGACCTTGACGATTCATAACTGAGTGGCTCATCGTACTGATGATCAGCAACGGATATAAAAGATTTATCTATCATAACACTGAAAAATCGAGATACTATGTGTTAAATACTTTTTTTATATCTCGGAGGCTTAAAACTATTTTACAACTATTTTGAAATAAAAACACAAAATATGTACAATAATTTAACAAAATTTCAACAATTCATCAAGTATTTATCGTCTTTGAGAATCCTTATCCCCATCCTTGCATAGCTGATAATGAATGCATACTTTTAGTAGATGTGTGTTTTATTTGGTATCCGTTTTATATTTATATTTTTGGGGTGTTTTAATTAATTTTTTTTATTTTGGAGGGGTTTCGTCACTAATTTTATGTTTTATTTATCTCGGTTTTTTTGCACATAGCTCTCGCCGCCGATTTAACCTTTTTGTCATCATCCTTTTAATATTATTTTGTAAAATGACATCTCGCTTATATTTAAGGCCTTTGCATCACATTTTTTCTGGCCTTCCTGCTTTAAAACTCTCAAAGTCTTTAATTATGTATCCCCAGAGTCGTTTTGCGACTTCTTCTTCCAAACCCGCATCTACTTTCGCCGTCCCTGTCACGGAAACTAAACTTTTTAGCGACTTTGTTGAGTCTTCCGTGGATTCCTACAATTCGAGTCGGGACGTTGTGGATTCTGAGATGGCACACCTTCTCAGCTCCCACAAGCTCCTTCTTTTCATGGAAGGCTCCGTTGATAGTCCCAAATCTCTCTGTGCGGCTAACATTGTTAAAATCTTTACGCTTCTCCAGGTGCTCGACTTTCACACTGTGGACGTTTTATCCAATAGGGAGGTCTTCGGATTCCTGTGTTCCAAACTGTAAGTTGCGCCTACTTATTTACATTTTCAGCGGAGAGCCTGCTCGCAATGTTCTTTTCAAGGACGGATCTCCCTTCGCCGGCCACGACGAGCTCCTGGCTCTCTTTAAGTCCGGGAAACTTCTTGAGGCTCTGGGCGTTTCCAGGCCCTACTCCTCCGCCACTCACAAGCAGTTTAGGAAACAGCTTCCCGTGGCCACTTTCTAATCTTTTATTGTGTAATCATCGCTGTTTTAGCTTTTCCTGTTACTTAACCCTTGTATACACATCACATATATTTATGTGTGTATATACACATATACGTGCATCTCCTACTGTCACGCTTACACACACACGCCTGTACACGCGTATATTGCGTAGATATACAACATTATTTGTACATGCTTTTTGCGATTATGCTAGGTCGCCTGGTTCCTGCGGGTTATTTTCCGGTTGCGGCATTATGTGCATCATGAACCCGAAGCGGTAGATGTTATTCCAGTAGTCGATACAGCCGCTTACTCCAAATCCGTTGTAATCTTGCGTCTGCATTGCTATTCTTCCGCAGGTATCTATGTTTCCCTGCACTCTTGCGTGCCTGAACAGGTACTCCCAGCCCTATCATTTCCTTATTTGAAATATTGGCTTACCAGTCGCAACGCTGACTCCTTGGCTGACGGTGATAGCTCCAGCTCCGTTGCCAGTGACAACCGGTCGTTGACCTTCCTAGCGTACTGTATCCTCGCACAGTTGACTTCATTCTTTGAGAAATCCATCTGCTTAAAGTCAGGCTGCCTCGACAATTGACCTACGCGCATTAGTACATGATTTTCCACACACGTTAATGCATAGTTATCCACAGACGTCAATTCATAGTTATATATCCACACACATGAATACAGCTACATAAAAGTTGGTAGAATACTTATGTGTAATTATATCTTACATGTTAACACGTGGTCTCCTCTGACATATCTTGCCATCAGTGATCCAATGGAGGCTCCATTTGCGTCCTACAGTCGCCATTATCACTTTACCTTTTAAATGCACTTACGATGTACGTCACCTCTGATCCCAGCGTAAGGGATGGTACTATCTGATGCGTGTAACAAATGTTCCATATGAACGTGCCTACAGCAATTGCAATTATCTGCATCGTCGTACTATCATTTACTATTCATCTCATAGAGTTTTCACAACTTATTTATTTAATTATTTTGTCTATTTTCCTTCTTTTTACCTTGCCAGCAGCACTTCAGGGTCGCTGTCCAGTTGTCGTCAATATAGTCCGCTCCCACTTCAAACGTGCTCTGGTTGTCTATTTTTAGTTTCGAGTTCGTCACTGCCTTAAGCTCCAGTCTCTTTCCCAGCTTTGCGAACGCTCTAAATCGTCCTTAATCTCTTTTCACTTACTTGAGTGCTATGTTTCCGTCCAGGCCCACTTTAAACATTACAAACTTTTTTCCGTCGTCGCTTGCGTAGTTCGCGCCTATTTGGTATATGTAGCCCACGTCCTTCAGCAGTGTTCCCAGGTACAGCGAGTGGCTCAGTTGAAAGTTTTTATTCAGTTGCCTGTCCGCTTCCAGCCTGAACCCATCGTAGTTGTCCTGTGTGATGACGTTTTTGTACTCTCTCGACAAATTCTCGTACACCAGCAGATCGTACCTACGTGTGTTCCATTATGCTTTTGAACTTACGGCGAGGGCGGCATGGGCTGATTATCTCCTAACGGCGGCTTATTATCCTCTTTATTCTCGTTGCAGTGTGCAACCTTTAGTAGTGGTACGAACTTTTCAGATATGAACCCGTTCGGTGACCTAATTTTTGGGCCTTCTGTGTTCAACGGATTCGGGATTCTAAAGTTCTGTAGTGACGATATTCTCTTCTTAAAATTGAAGACTGACTTTTTACTCTCACGATCGTTTGTTTCTACGCCGTTCAACGAGTTTAGTAGTGGAAACGACGTCCATCCGAACGACTTAACTCCCTGCATATTCTCCTACTTTTTACTTTTATGTTCACTTATTTTTGTGTGTTTGTAAACATGTTATGCTTATTTTTTTCGCTTTCGTTAATATAATTAACAATATTTATTTCTTGTGATGGATTCCACTGATAGCTACAGAATACAAAATTCTATTTAAAATACAAACTCTTATTTAGATTCGTGAATCATCTACAAGATTACAGATTAATGCGATCTTTATTTAAAAGAATACTTTATGAATTGCGTTCCCGGGATTCATGGAAGATTTTGTGTAGTCCAACCCCCATCAGTGTTCCGTTTAAATTATGTTGTGAATCTCCTCCGGCTTCCACGGCACCTTCCCGTTCCGATCGTTACACATCTCTCATTTTTCTTTCCTACACTCTCAGTGCTCTTATTATGTCGTTGTATTTGTCTGATGGTATTGTTACGCTTCCCACTTGTGCCATGTACTTCTTCCCCTGAATCTCAGTCATTTCCACTTCCACTTACGCTCGCTTGGTTTTCGAGCAGTTTCCTCTTTCTCGACGGGTCTCCTCCGCTACACCTTTCCGTTACGTCCTTCCTCACCGCCGGTATGCTTGCCGAGGCTATCACCTTCCTTCCCACCACTGCCTGTACTGGCACTTTAAACTGCCTTTTCGGGATCAGCTTCACCAGCGTCTGCACTATGAATTTGCCTAAATCGTACGTGAGCTCTTTATCTTTTGTTACCTCTTTCGTGCGCCTCCTTTCTCGGCACTACCACTGCCAGGCCTACTGCCTCGTCTCCGTTCAGCAGTATCCTCATTTTGCACAGCTCTATCGGCTGGTAGAACGTTCCTTCGTAGTCGTATGAGCCGAACCCGTTTGTCACTGACTTAAGTTTACTGAAGAAGTCCGACAGGATTTCGCACATTGGTATTTCGTACTCCATGACCACCATGTTTGTCCCCCTCACTGCCGTCTTCTCCAGGAACCTTGCTCTCATTTTATTCATCATTGACATAACTTCTCCCAGCGAACTAATAATGCATTAACGTCCAGTCGCCCAACTTACTCTTGCTGTGTTCTCACTGTCACGTAGGTCCACGGCTCTTCGCTGCTCTGAACCACCTTGTCGTCCGGCCACTTGGCCGCGTCATCCACCATTATCACCGTTCCGTCCCTCAGCGTGCACCTATAAGGCACAGACGGCGACGTCACTATTACTTGCGTGTCAAATTCTCTGTCCAGTCTCTGGACAATGATGTCCAGGTGCAACAGCCCGTTGAAGCCGCACTTAAACCCGTGGCCGACCAGACTCGAGTTTGACGTTTCAAAGTGGAAGGAGTGGTCGTTCAGCTTAAGCTTCTCCAGGGCCGTCTGCAGCTTGTCAAAGTCTCCTCCAATGCACGGGTATATGCCTGCGAACACTGTGGGCTTAGAACTCTCAAATTTATGCACCGGCTCAACCAGGTTTTTCCTAAAAATTAAAAGGTTTTGCGATAAAGATTCTTTAATTGCGGATCATCCACGCAACTACTTGTTTCTATGCTATCTCACTCACTTTACGGCCGACTTCAGTGATATAGTGTCTCCGACCTCTATTTGCGATGTGTTTTTTATTCCTGCCGTTATCCAACCAACTTGCCCCGACCTAAGCAGATATTGATGCGCTTTTAATCACGTACTGCAGTGAGTCTGTTTCCTCCCTCTTATCTGGCAACAACACTCCAAGTGCTGTGACTTTGGATGTTATTTTTGCGTTCATCAGCGTTATTTCATCTCCGACCTTCAGAGAGCCTTCAAACACCTGCCGTTGCAACATCAGTGTCCTTAACTTACTCTGACGTAGCATATTGCTCCCTTGTTGTTGTCGTATATGCTGTCGAACACGAGGGCTCTGAACGGCTTCTCCAGGTCTACTTTCGGGGGAGGAACCACTCCAACCACCGCCTCCAGTATGTCCTCGATTCCAGTGCCTATTGACTACTGTTTTATCTCACTTCTTACCCTGCTTCGCTGATGCCTTGAGTATCTCCGCTTCTGTAAAGTCAAAGTGCTTCTTCAGGTTTATGGCCGTCGACTCGTAGTCGCAGTGCTAAAAAAATTTATTAGATATCCCACTCACTCCCATATCAATTTTGTTAACCACTGGTATTATCTTCAGTCCCTTTTCTATTGCGATATTTGCAGTCGTCACTGTCTGCGCTTCTATTCCCTTCGTCCCGTCCACCACCAGTATTGCTCCTTCACATGCTGATATTGACCTTCTTGCCTCGTGATTAAAGTCAATATGTCTACAGAATCGTTAGGGCTTCCACTTTCCATTACCCTGGCGTGTCAATCAGGTTTAGTGTGTACGTCCTTCCATCTATAAACGACTTATACTTGATCAAGGCTGTTTGCAGCTTTATTGTTATTCCTCTTTCTCTTTCCAGGTCCATATTGTCCAAATACTGGTCCTTGAAGCGTTCCGGAGGCACTGAACGTGTGTGTAAATCCATACACCAATACCTGCTTTTGTAAACTGCAGGAACCTATCTGCCAGGGTCGACTTTCCGTGATCAACATGTGCTATTATACAGAAATTTCTAATCAACTCTGAATCTACTTCTTCTTGATCCACTGCAACTTCAGCATTTTTGCTGAATTTTAAAAAATTGCGATAAACTCCTGTATTTTTTTGAAACAAACTAGGGTTTTGGTTTATATAACCAAATTTTCGATTTTTATCTACATGATTTAGCGGATTTATGTGATATGAATCGATTTTATTGAAGAATCTATTGAACCTTCTAGGGTGTAAACTAGAATGAACATTTATACTCAGAGAACATAAAAAAATTGAATTTAACAAGTAATATAAGATTAATTCTGTTATTATGAATGCGATTTGGTAATAAAATAACATCAGAATAAGAAGAATCCTATATTACGATATCATAAGTGCAATGTAACTAAAATTGGTTCAAAATTGTAAAGTTATATATTTAAACATTTTAAAATATATAAATTTTAAAGATATAATACAAAAAATAAGTTTTTAAAACAGTTAATCATATAGGTTACTGTTTTTGTCATTAAAACCACACTCCCGTTGTTAAATTCAAAATACGTTATTCTTAAACATTTAACTTAAATGATTTACGCTTTAGCATTTTAAATAATTTGCAATGCTAGATGAGTGTTCACAGTCAGATGTGTGAATTGTTAAGGTTTATACAACGAGGAATAATTTTTTCATTAATTTATGACTTACACTTTATTTACAGCATTAATTTTGTAATATATATTATACAATTTAGGTGTTTAATACGTTATTTATAAGAATAAATTTCGAAGTTTTTTATGTGTCATGTTATAGATGTCATATAAGAGATGATATTTAGTTGAACTCATTTTAATTAGACAAATTTATTTACACATAATATAATTTTATTATACAATGAGTTAACACTGTATTCATGTTTCTAAAATGAAAATTATGTCAGAGATATATGGTATTCTTTCCTATTTAATGTATTGACCTATGATCGGTTTGGTCAAAGCCATATATATATTTACTGTTTTTGGAAGTAAATATGCTCAATCGTCAGTAAATATTCCAGTTCGTTGTCTTTAACGATTTAATTATTTATTTATAATATTTTGATAATCTAAAATTTGAATAAGTAATGTATGTGTAGGCCAGTGATGCACCTGAAATTGAAGGTATAAAAATTATAAAACCGGAACAAATTAATATAAATAATTCTGGTTTATAAACTTAATTTGTAGCATGGGTTCGATTAAAAGGTTTATTTCTGGAACAGGAGCTGGAAAAAAATAAGACTTATAAGCCCAAAAGTTATAAAATCAAGAGTCAGTAATGAGCCAATTACATATTCATATAGGCAAAATATATCCAATCACTTTGAGACAGTATTTTGGCGACTTGCATTGCAAAAGAACATACTCTGGGTCATTGTTGAGATGCAAGAATAATAAAACAAATTGCAAATGTATTAAAAAGGCGTTATCCGGAACAGGAGTTTCTACGGCATGCCTATACGGAGATGAATTGACAGACTGTAGAGGAGCAAGCTTTGAGAACAGGGAATACACACTAGAGTCAATTGAAATATTCAATGATAATAATATATGTCGAGCTGATGATTCATGGAAATATGAAGAAAGAACAATAACGGAAGCCAAAAATATTAATCTAAATGATAGTAACATAGGTTATTTCAAAACTTAATAATATGACTTAGACCCTTACATTGATAAAAAGGTTAGGTTAGGGGACACCAGGGTTACGAACATACTGAATACCTTTAATGTTAACCCAGTGAGGTACATTCATTCTGACCTTTACTACTACAATAAAACAACAAAGAGGAACATAAGTGAGTTAAAAGTAAATTCAATTGTTTAGATGACACACCGGCACAAAATTTTACTGATGAAAAATGCTGGTACTTCAAGACTTTTGAAAAGAGACATGGAGTGGATATCTCATCGTCGCAATGCGTAGGAGAGCTGGAGTCATGTAACTTAAAGGATGAGTATAAGCTGTGTAAATTTGGTAAATTAAGAATGAAAATCAACTTAATTTAGTAAAAACGAGGTACTATAGATACAAGAATGAGGCGTTTGAGATGAATTTTGAAGATTTCAACCTGTCAAACGTATATTCGGTCTATTTAGAGGAAGAAGGTAGGAAATGTGGACAGGCTGCAAATGAGCATCCTGAAATAGAGAAGGTGAAATTCCTGCAAGTTACTATCCTGAAGGAAATAACGTTGACTCCAAGAAGGGTGTTTCATTTGGGCCCATTTGGGCCGTACACCGAAACAAAGAAACTCAAAATATGTGCTTGCTCCAGTTACACAAAGACAAACAAAATATACTCGTGTGTCAGAAAGAGTGACTATGACATAGAAATCGGAGAAGTGGTAATAAGAGGTAAAGTATATATAGGGAAACAACGATTTTTAGAAAAGAAAACTGTTAGTTTTCAAGATTCTGACTCCGGTAAACCTATAAACGTCAGTGTACAGGATCAAATAGCATTTATGGTCGAATCTTGGGTCATAGATGAAGATTGCACAAAACTTTTTGATCTCTACAAGGTGGATTGGAATGATTATACAGTTGAAGATCTCCCGAGTTTATCGAAGTACTTTGTTATGGGAGAGAACAGCGAGGATAATAGAACAGTAACATTTAGAGGAGACGTAGCAGGAAAGTTTTGCGTATGTTTGGTAGGAAAGAATGATGCAATGATAGAAACGAGTGAACAGGGATATAGAGTAAAGGGTTAGTTATCTCATTAAAAGCATATAAATTAAATAGGAGTTAAAAACAACATTGACGCTATCGCATATAAGGACTCGAAGGGCAAAAGAATTGTAGATGGGATTTTAGTAGAGACAGTAGGAATTGAAGCAGAATACATAGAGTCTATATTCGTAGTAGACTCCAAAAAGTCATGCGATGGTGAGTCGGTCGGTGAGTGGAGTGGAAGGAAGTATAGATATAATACACTGAGTGCATCACACGAACAAAAGTATCTGATATACGACGAGTTTAGATTTTTAAAAGAGGACGCAGTACTGGATGAAAATTTGATCTGTGTAAAATACACAAATTTAGAAGGTAAATACGCAGTGGGACTACTATCGGAAAGGGAATATAAGGATTATAGAATACACACGCTTAATAAGCCAGTAGACATAGACCAAGTGCAACCGGACGATATGTACATATTCTACGCTACCAATAATTTGGAAAAGTTCGAATCATGGCGTGAACAGTTTAAGAGGTTAAATGAGAGGAGGAGAGTTGGTTCCCATCAAGTAGGAGACTTAAATTCCAATGAGGGATTTGTTGACAAGTACTTTAAAAAGATGGTACACTTTGAGGTCTACAAGGGCAAAAATAGAATAAGCATGAGTGTTGCAAATGAGGAGGAAACATTGTTACTGCCGATTTACGATGTGACAATAGACTCACCCTCAAAGATGAGGATGGTAGTAACGTCAAAAAAGGTGTACTGGTACGTTCTGATGGACTCGAAGAGGTTGCTAGTGAGGTACGACGTGGACAACATAGTGGAAAGGTATGAGCTGAGAAGAGACGTAGTATTCAATGACATAATATTGTACCACCCAATGGACTTTGAGGTTCTTCAGCAGGAGGACCTCGTAAAGATAGTGCTGATCGACTCCTCGAGTTCGTGCATAGTGATGTTGGACTCTGAGCTGAGGCACATAAAGTCGATTTGCAACAACATAGAAAACACGGCTCTTGTGAACCCATTATCAATAACGTGCTCAGCGAGTCAGAAGGGCTCTAAGATATTTAATTGCTTTGTAGTAGAGAACACAACGGACATGATAATATGGCTGTCAGTGGACATAGGGAAGGAGGAACTGAGTTACGTGTCTAACTATCTGACAGGCACAGTGGCAGATGATTTGGATCCACATTTGGGATCAATATCGTCAGTAGAGTCCTACGTGTACAACGACTCTAAGATAGATACAACACTGTTGTTCATAATAAGGGTAAGTCTTGTTGCAATTAAATTGATTTTAGGAAAATCCGGAGTTCTGGGCGATTCTCCTACCTGACGTTGCCACTAAAAAAATACACTTTGTGACCACGCTGAGTAATCTTCCAGGATATAGTAGAGTTAAAAGGATATGTCCAACATACAATGGACCTACTGAACACAAATTGATGATAATAAGGGAGCATTACATAAACTACCCTCTGAAAAAAGGAAACGATATACAAGACATATTTGAAAGAGTGAGAGACGAAGACAATATAAAATGGGTGCTGACATGGGCTCCCCTAGAGTCAATACTACAGATCCCAGACTTCAGCTATAACATACCTGAAAACATAGTGTACAAGGATTCGCTAAGGTTGGCTCCACAGTTCATGGAATATGAACGTTTCAAAAAGATGATAACGTATCACATAGGAAACTATGAGGACCTGAATGGATATGTGAAAAATACGTTTGCAATTGATAGGTTGACTGGAGAGCTGAGCATAACAGTGAACGAGATTAAGGTCAGAAGGCTAAAGCTGACCATAGTAGCAAGTATCCTGGCAGTTGAGGACAAAATAGATTTAGACATAAATTTCAGCTGCAGAGATGGAGAATACTATGACGGAAGCTCTTGTCTACAGTGCCCAGTGGGTTATTACTACTCTGTGTCGATGAACCCGAGAGATGGAAGTGATTGGCCAAAGTGTACCAAGTGTCCAGAAAACAAGATTACAAGGAGGGAGGGCTCTAGCTCTTTGGAAGATTGTACTTGTGACAAGGGTTCGACAGTTGTAATAGACCCTGTAACATCTTTAGAAATATGTGAACCATGCCCACCAGGTACATATATACGCATATATACTTGCGTACACAAGAGCGATAATTATTATGTATATACAGCTTATTAAACAGAACTAAATATGTAAATAGGAACATACAAGTCGACGGTGGGTTCAGAACCATGTATTGGATCATGTTACAAAAACTCTGAAACGAAAGTTATAGGGAGCAAGAGTGAAGAGGAACGAAGATGCGAATGGTATGGAAATAACAACTCATAATTGAATAGTTTGCCGGGATACTATTGGGGAGGACACGATCAAGGCATAAACGAATGCGTTGAATGTGAAAAGGGGTACTTCTGCCTCGGCGGATTCAAGTCAAATAGAAACAAATGCCCAGAGAACATGACCTCTCAACCAGGATCAAACGACCAGGATAAATGTGTGTGTATGATGGGATGTGAACCGGTACTAGAGGGATCTCAAGTTTCACTAATCCAAAAGGAACAAGGATTTAGAAGTCAATCTGATACATTAAAATGTAAACCGTGTCCAAAAAATAAATACAAAGATACAGAATCAAACGATAGTTGCACTGAATGTCCAATAAACTCATACACTGGAGAAAATGGTAGCCAAAAGAAATCAGACTGCAGTAAATGTAATCCTGGATATTATGAAACAGGCCTAGAGGATGAGCCATGTAGAAAATGCAGAGAAAATATGTACTGCGTGGGATCAAACGCTAAGGAAAGAGTAAACAAAAAGTATGAAGGAAAGATGGAAAGGTGTCCAGAGAATTCTAAGAGTGTTGAACCTTTTGAAATGAATGTTAGTATGTTGAATTGTTTGTGTGTTGAGGGTTATGTTCCTGTGATAACTGGTTCATTGTTGAAATGTACTCAGGCTCCGAGGGATTATTATAAGGACTTTGTTGGTAACAGGGATGCGATTCCTTGTCCGAATGGTTCAATGACTTTGTCGACTGGTGCCACATCTAGGGACTCGTGTGTATGTGAGAGAGGTACATACTTTGATGTGATAACTCAACATTGTACGATATGTCCTATTGGCAAATACTGTATGGGTGGAAAGGATGATCAGATGAATCATAGACAACCAATGGATTGTGCAGATAGTAATGCTTTAACAAAGACTACTGGTGCATCATCGATATCAGAGTGTGCTTGTAAGCCAGGATACTATATGGATAAAGATTCAAACAACATATGTAAGGAGTGTCCAGAAAATCATTACAAATCATATGTATCAAATGATTTATGTACAAAGTGTGATGAGAATTCATCAACAAGTGGGAAGAAGGGTTCCACATCAAAGGAACAATGTGTGTGTGATCCTGGTTATTATTTTGACAATGGATGTGTATCATGTAACTTCAATGATAGATATTGTCCAGGTGGTGTAATAGAAATAAAAGATAATAAAGGAGCAATTAAAATAGTAACACAAACACCAATAAAATGTCCTCCGAATACTGAGATTACACCAGGAGTTGATAATGCTAGTTCAATTAAATTTTGTAAGTGTAAAAAGGGGTACTCATTTGTATCTGAAGACGATGTCATGAACACGAAGAAATGTGCTCCATGTTCACCAGGTACATACAAAAGCTCAGTCATGGACTCAAGTTGTAATGGTCTATGTACTCAGAATGCTACCAGTCTGAATGGTGCAGTGAGTTCTAATCAATGTTTCTGTAGATCCGGTTATTACTATCTTGAAGGTGGTGTCTGTAGTAAGTGTATGGAAGGTGCCATGTGTGAAGGAGGTTTAATAGATAAAACTAATAGTAGTGGTAATGATAACAATAATACGGCTAGTGGTAATGATAACAATAATACGGCTAGTGGTAATGATAACAATAATACGGCTAGTGGTAATGATAACAATAATACGGCTAGTGGTAATGAAATTGTTGATTTGACTAATGCGAGTAACTCAAATACTCCTGTTGGTACTGATATGATTAACACTGGTAATAATATAAACAATTTAATTGTCGATATTGATGACCATGTTAAACCTATTGCCGTTGAAGGTTATTATCTTGATAAGATTAATCTAAAGTTAAGAAAGTCTGATGATTGGAAGTTTATTAAATGTCCAATTAAGGGTTCATGTCTCGGTAATGATAAATGTTCATCTTCTATGGAACATTATTTATGTAGTGAATGTAAGATGGGTTATACGAACAATTTTGTTAAAGGAGTTTTGTGTCAACAGTGTCCAAATATGTTTATAAACATATCATTAACAATGATTTATGGACTTGGATTGTTATTAATTAACATTGTTATGGCTTGTCTTAATATAAGTGCAGGTTTTAATCGTAGATCTATACATTCGGTTGTTATTAAGATTGCGCTGAACTATGCAATATGTACATCAGTCATTAATGTTATTAATTTTGCTGAACTTAAAATACCAATGGGCCTAAGTAGAATAACAAATTCATTTACAAAAGTATTTGATTCAGAAGATGTTGTTTATTACACATCGATCGATTGTCTGATTCGTAAGTTTTTGAAAGTGAACCATGCTGATTCACTGTTCTATGTCACATTGTATACAGTATTTCTACCTATCATCTTATTATTTGTTGTTACAATGTTAATGTGGGTTATTCTTAGTATATTTAAGGTTAGGAAATATAATGACACTAGAACAAAGCTAGCTCTGTTACAACAAGCTGAAATTCAGGGTATGCATAAAATATCAGAAAAATTAAGAGAACAATATGAGAACGAAAGATTGTTAATGATATTCAGATATATTCCACTACCTAATCAGACAATATGGCTCAAGTTTAGAAACTTTATAGAAGATATGATTCCGATTTATGTGACTGTACTTTTCTCAGTACATGGAAAGATAACAAGTAGGATGTTAAGTCTATTGGATTGTAGTTACATTGACCTAGGACGTTCATTTCCTGGCAAATATATGTTGAGACCTGCAATGAGTATTAAATGTTCATTATATCCATCCGATGGTTATATCAAATATTTAATATTAGGTTTGAGTGGACTAGTTATTTGGGGATTTGGTATACCATTCCTTTCGTTCACTGTGTTATACACTAATCGCAAAAACTTATATGCTACCAGCATTAGAATGAAATATGGTTTTTTACACAATGGATTCAGACAAGATTACTGGTATTGGGAAACTATTGTTTTTACCAGAAAGTGTTTAGTTCTTGTAATTGGTAGCATTGTTATAGTACCATCTCAGAACTACAGTGGATCAAGAATATGGATGGCATTAGTTGTAGCAATCATATTTTTAATTGTACAACTAATATACAAACCCTTCGACGAAAGGTAATTGTTTATAATATTTAATCCTATTTATTAATACTAGACATTGCAATTTGTAATAATACATAATACTATCAACTATAATATTCACATAAACTACACCTAATAATAATACTGATCATAATTAACTAACTAATAATAACAATTAGAGACTATTTCGTACTAGGAAGACTTGAGAACCATAGTATGATAGCCTGGACATTTACACTCATACTCTTCTCAATCATCATCGAATCAAATTTTAGTCCTATAGTCAACTTTTTTCTTTTTACGGTTATCGTCATCCTTAACGTTTTATTTGTACTGGAGGTTTTATTTTTCTTTATAATCTCTTTCTATTCTAATGCAATATTTCTGATCAACGAACACTTTTCTAAAGCCAATTTCACATACATCAAGGCCTCTCACATCCTCTATTCAAATCAGCCATTTGTATCATATGACCAAACAAATGAAGTCATAACACTTAAGCCCAAAACCAAAAGATTGAGATTAACCAAATCTGATAAGAACCTTACGTATGACCACTTGAACTATTTGGTGAACTCAATCAGTAATTTATATACCATTGCGGTTCATGAAATAAAGCTAGATGTTATCCCTTCAATGCTTATAGAGTTTTTAATAAGGTATTCAATTTCAATGGCAAACGTAGAAAACAAAATATTGGAAAAGTGTTTGTTTAATGAGTTCTCAGGGGGGAATTTGTCTAAACTAATTGTTCACGTGACTACGGACAACTATAACAACCTAAACAAATTTATTAACCTTAAGAAGTATAAGAAGGATAACCCATCCGATCATTACGTCCCTGCCATTCAAAAAAAACTCTTTAGGTTCGGGTTTGATGACAAGGAGATAAACGCAATAGTTAACTCATTATTCGATGACGACATTTTAATAAATGACTTATTCCTCTCAGACCTGTTCAGGTCGATTGAGAAGTTGGCCAATCTAGACAAAAAAGCACTAAGCCTCCTATATGCTCTTTTTAAACACTTTAAATTCTACTTTGAGAGAAAGGAAAGTCAGGAGATGGAAGAGAAACTTAACAACTTGAATAAAATTAAAAGTGAATTGCAAATGAGGAGAATAGATGGGAGTCATGGAGAAGAGCTGAAACGTTCAGTTGATAAACTCATGGATGAGGTAAATGTTCTGAAGGTTAAAAAGGTTGAGTACATAGAACAACTAAAGGAGCTTGATGCTATGGAGTTCAAATTTAAAAAAGAACACGACAACATCCTGTTAAACGTTAACAAGGAAGGAGCCATGAATGATAATAGTGAGAGTAGGTTCGGGGACATGATCCAGGACCTGGGATTTGAATCGCATGAGCGCTCGGAGTTCATTACCGAGGTGAACCCGGATGACTTTGAATGACTCCAAAATAATATATATATTCATTATTATCATACTTGTTATTTAAACCTAATCATACGTCCTTTTCTTGAATCCAAAGTTGACAATGTCAGTTCCAAAGTCCCCTATGTCCAAATGTGAATAATCCTCTGATTTGTAGACCTTAAGTGCTCTCAGTGGGTCGTTTTTGAACATGTGTATCTTCTCCTCTAAGATGCGCACCTTTTGATTTAACTCGTCCAGCTCTTCCTTAGAACAAAATACCTCCTCAACATCTTTTGGTAACTTACTACGATCATCCAACATTTTTTCTATTTCTGATAAATCGTTTAGTTTTTTAGTCTCATATTCTATGCTTTTTGCCTTTTCCTTAATTTTCAACTCTTTGAAATGTACATATGTGTTAGCAATTATTTTAAATTCATTCAATTTAATAATCGAAAAAGCCATATAAAAGTCTGAAAGAGGTATCCCACTGGATAGCACCTGTTTATCAAACAACATGGCAGGGTTAACAATAACCTCCGATTCTTTAAATCCATCCTTATCTTCACCAGAATAATTAAAATTATTTGTGTAACTTTTGTTAATAAATGATAAGTTAACTAGCTTATCGATGTTTCCATCGGCAAACGATTTGACCAAATTTTCAGTATTTTGCCTTTCTGTTTCATTAACATGAACTGCAAAGGTCAACCTTGTGATAAATTCTGGAAAATCGCAAGGAATCACATCCAATTCCATTCTAACATTTGCAAAACAAACAATTTCAGTCATGACATGTGAAAAATATTGTTTGTCATGATATGTTATTGCATAAAACCTGTTGAACTTATCAATTATAGTAACTGGTGATTTAAGATTCGTTGAACACGTTACGGTGTCAAACGATATAATCGGTTCAGAGCTTTTGATTTTAGAAGATAATTTAATCAGATTACCATAAATAAACCGATATAATAGAGAATCGGTTTTTTTAACTTGAATACGAAGATTGTGAGAGTAGGCAACAAGAAGTTGAAAAACAACTTCTAAAATAAAAGCAGAATTCAGAATAATTATAAATAAAATGATAGTGATGTTGTAAAGTGGATTAAAATTTGATTCGATGATGATTGAGAAGAGTATGAGTGTAAATGTCCAGGCTATCATACTATGGTTCTCAAGTCTTCCTAGTACGAAATAGTCTCTAATTGTTATTATTAGTTAGTTAATTATGATCAGTATTATTATTAGGTGTAGTTTATGTGAATATTATAGTTGATAGTATTATGTATTATTACAAATTGCAATGTCTAGTATTAATAAATAGGATTAAATATTATAAACAATTACCTTTCGTCGAAGGGTTTGTATATTAGTTGTACAATTAAAAATATGATTGCTACAACTAATGCCATCCATATTCTTGATCCACTGTAGTTCTGAGATGGTACTATAACAATGCTACCAATTACAAGAACTAAACACTTTCTGGTAAAAACAATAGTTTCCCAATACCAGTAATCTTGTCTGAATCCATTGTGTAAAAAACCATATTTCATTCTAATGCTGGTAGCATATAAGTTTTTGCGATTAGTGTATAACACAGTGAACGAAAGGAATGGTATACCAAATCCCCAAATAACTAGTCCACTCAAACCTAATATTAAATATTTGATATAACCATCGGATGGATATAATGAACATTTAATACTCATTGCAGGTCTCAACATATATTTGCCAGGAAATGAACGTCCTAGGTCAATGTAACTACAATCCAATAGACTTAACATCCTACTTGTTATCTTTCCATGTACTGAGAAAAGTACAGTCACATAAATCGGAATCATATCTTCTATAAAGTTTCTAAACTTGAGCCATATTGTCTGATTAGGTAGTGGAATATATCTGAATATCATTAACAATCTTTCGTTCTCATATTGTTCTCTTAATTTTTCTGATATTTTATGCATACCCTGAATTTCAGCTTGTTGTAACAGAGCTAACTTTGTTCTAGTGTCATTATATTTCCTAACCTTAAATATACTAAGAATAACCCACATTAACATTGTAACAACAAATAATAAGATGATAGGTAGAAATACTGTATACAATGTGACATAGAACAGTGAATCAGCATGGTTCACTTTCAAAAACTTACGAATCAGACAATCGATCGATGTGTAATAAACAACATCTTCTGAATCAAATACTTTTGTAAATGAATTTGTTATTCTACTTAGGCCCATTGGTATTTTAAGTTCAGCAAAATTAATAACATTAATGACTGATGTACATATTGCATAGTTCAGCGCAATCTTAATAACAACCGAATGTATAGATCTACGATTAAAACCTGCACTTATATTAAGACAAGCCATAACAATGTTAATTAATAACAATCCAAGTCCATAAATCATTGTTAATGATATGTTTATAAACATATTTGGACACTGTTGACACAAAACTCCTTTAACAAAATTGTTCGTATAACCCATCTTACATTCACTACATAAATAATGTTCCATAGAAGATGAACATTTATCATTACCGAGACATGAACCCTTAATTGGACATTTAATAAACTTCCAATCATCAGACTTTCTTAACTTTAGATTAATCTTATCAAGATAATAACCTTCAACGGCAATAGGTTTAACATGGTCATCAATATCGACAATTAAATTGTTTATATTATTACCAGTGTTAATCATATCAGTACCAACAGGAGTATTTGAGTTACTCGCATTAGTCAAATCAACAATTTCATTACCACTAGCCGTATTATTGTTATCATTACCACTAGCCGTATTATTGTTATCATTACCACTAGCCGTATTATTGTTATCATTACCACTAGCCGTATTATTGTTATCATTACCACTACTATTAGTTTTATCTATTAAACCTCCTTCACACATGGCACCTTCCATACACTTACTACAGACACCACCTTCAAGATAGTAATAACCGGATCTACAGAAACATTGATTAGAACTCACTGCACCATTCAGACTGGTAGCATTCTGAGTACATAGACCATTACAACTTGAGTCCATGACTGAGCTTTTGTATGTACCTGGTGAACATGGAGCACATTTCTTCGTGTTCATGACATCGTCTTCAGATACAAATGAGTACCCCTTTTTACACTTACAAAATTTAATTGAACTAGCATTATCAACTCCTGGTGTAATCTCAGTATTCGGAGGACATTTTATTGGTGTTTGTGTTACTATTTTAATTGCTCCTTTATTATCTTTTATTTCTATTACACCACCTGGACAATATCTATCATTGAAGTTACATGATACACATCCATTGTCAAAATAATAACCAGGATCACACACACATTGTTCCTTTGATGTGGAACCCTTCTTCCCACTTGTTGATGAATTCTCATCACACTTTGTACATAAATCATTTGATACATATGATTTGTAATGATTTTCTGGACACTCCTTACATATGTTGTTTGAATCTTTATCCATATAGTATCCTGGCTTACAAGCACACTCTGATATCGATGATGCACCAGTAGTCTTTGTTAAAGCATTACTATCTGCACAATCCATTGGTTGTCTATGATTCATCTGATCATCCTTTCCACCCATACAGTATTTTCCAATAGGACATATCGTACAATGTTGAGTTATCACATCAAAGTATGTACCTCTCTCACATACACACGAGTCCCTAGATGTGGCACCAGTCGACAAAGTCATTGAACCATTCGGACAAGGAATCGCATCCCTGTTACCAACAAAGTCCTTATAATAATCCCTCGGAGCCTGAGTACATTTCAACAATGAACCAGTTATCACAGGAACATAACCCTCAACACACAAACAATTCAACATACTAACATTCATTTCAAAAGGTTCAACACTCTTAGAATTCTCTGGACATGGTATTTTTTTCTTCGCGTATAGCTTATCTTTGTCACTCATTGGGCTTGATCCTACGCAAAAGTGATTTTCTTCACATTTTTCACAGACGCTATTTTTACTTTCACTTTCATAGTAACCTTCATCACACATGTTACATTCCTTTTTACTGACAGGGCTCATTGATTCACTGAATGTATGGTCTGGGCATTTTGTACATCTTTTGTTTCCCTCATTATCATTATAACTTTTGTGACCGCAGGGTATACAAACCATTCTATTCACATTTATATTTTGATTTTGAAGATTCATCATGCTAATTTCCTTTTCTATTCTTTTCTTTAATTTATATTCTGGGTTTTTTCGATTGACCAATTTAAACAAACTAACTATTTCATAACCTTTTTTACACACGCATTGGCTCAAGGATTTGGGCAAACTATTTGTAAGCCCATTAGAAAGAACATCAATTACTGTTGTAGTGTTTGAAGGACATTTGATTTTGCGTCCTTTAATTCCTCCGGGACAAAAATATCCGGTCTCACAAGGTATGCATTCCTTTATACCTCCGGCGTGATCCACGTAATAGTACCCTTCATGGCATGAGCAATCTCTATCTTCCTCTGAAACACTGGCTGTTTTGTTAGAATATGAATTTTTGTAGCAACCATTTCCAATACAAGGCTGAAATCCCACAGAGCTCTTCCATTTTCCTGGTTCGCAAGGTGAGCAGGGAATGAGAAGGTCTGCAGAAGGCTCATAGCCTGGAGCACATAGACACTGAGTACCAGATGTAGCCCCTTCGCTTATTGTAGTTTGCCTATCAGGGCATTTTGTGCACTTAGACCAATTAGTAAAATCATCCTTTATCATTTGAATAGAATTGTACTCCCCTCTTTCACAAATCTTACATCCGTTAGACTCATTAGGTGTTTGATCATTTTCGTTATGGCTGTAATAATGGCCGTCTTTACACACAACATTAAATGATAAAACTGTCGACCTAGATTCGATAAATCCGAAAGCAGTAACTCTTATTGAAAGATGAAACCCGTGAATATATTTTAATTTTATGTTAATTTCCCCAGTCTTCTCATTTATTTTTATGGTATTTTTGTGAGTTGCGTTTCCCGTCCAATCAAAATTTCTGTTCACATATTCCAAGTGTTTGTGATTTTTATTTTTAGAATCAACCTCATCTTCAAGATTTAATATGTCCAATTCATATCTAATTAAATTTTGTTTGTTACCGGAGTCAATTTTTGGTGTTAAATTTATCTCATCTCCGATTACAATCCATTCTGGGATCGTATATTCAAAATTGTTAATTGAAATGGTATCCATTACATTAACAATAGTTAATGTTTCCATTTCCTTGTTATACTTTTTCCTCACTCCAAGTCTAAATAGCATTATATAGTCCTGGTCGTTAAGTCTTTCATCGTTTTGAACACTCATCAACAGTTTAGAAATGTGTATGAAATTTCCATATGATATCATCTTAAGTTCAGTTTTACTATAATATGTTATTTTTTTAGCTTCACTATTCAAATCAATGATTAGTAATATCAGAGCTGGGTTTTCTGATTCTATAACATATATTAAAACTGTATTTGCGTATAAAACCGTTTCGACAGTTATGGGCCTAATCAACGTATACTGTGAGATTCTGGTTTCATCTTCTTCTGTATCCTTTTTGTTTTCACTCATATCGCCATTACCATAGGTATCTAGCAAAGTTAAACGTTGAGCAAACACATCGACTTGAACCCACAATATACTTCCTCCATGCGGTTGAGTAATAAAACAGTTTACATGGCCCCTTTCTTCATCAGATTCAAATCCAAATTCCTCAAAAGTATTGATACACTGACCCACATCAAATCGAGAGTCTGTACACGAAATTTGAGAAGGTTCAAATATATTTTTATGACCATCTTGTCTGCACAATTTAGAAACTTCAGTCAGCGTAGAGTTGTAAAGTATTATACAGTTCAATCCAATATCCGTCACTATTATCAAATGACGATTTACGCAATCATCGAAGTAGCTAATCAACTTCATATCTACTGGTGAGACCAGTTTTGTACAAAACTCACTTCCAATATCGCAGCTCGTTTTCATAAGTTTCAAATTAAATTTATTTTTTTCTTGAGCGGTTCTATCCAATTCAATTTCATACATGTTTATTCCAAATTCACCTTCATTCAACACTATTCCCACCAGTTTGTTCATTGTAATATAAATTCCAAATGCTATCGGCGAGTTTACTTCTATACTACCAATATATGTCGGTGATACTCTATTCGGCCTGAAAAGAAACATCCTTACTACATTCTCATCTGGGTAGGACCAAAAACTCAATATTGCAGGGTAATCGTTTTTATGATTTTTGCTTTTTTTAAGAACAGTGTCAGGATTTAAATTCTCCATCGTTTTAAAACTATTCACGAATTTAGCGAAATGGGTGTAATCCTTTTTCACTGTAAAATTTTTATGCAAGGAATGTAACATTTCGAAATTTTCATCTTCTTTTATGCCAATTAAGAATGTTATAAGATCCCATTCGTCGTATATTTTATAGTTAAACACATCGTTTGGCACTGTTATTTCTGGCCCTGCCATTATTTCGCTCACTTCGTGATTGATGAAATCCACAAAGATACCAGATCCTAATTTGTGTAATTTGGAATCCTCTGTAAATGCACACACTTGGAACCTTTCGGGCTTTTCTTGCATAATGGTCAACCTTTTTGTAATTTCAAAGTCTGAAGCTCTCCACAAAGTTAAGGATTTATCTATTACACTATTCACCACTGGGAATATATTTATCGAGTACGCAAATGGCTTTTCACAAACTTCTTGCGGTGAGCTATATTTCGATATTATAACACCGACTGGAGGCATGTTGACCTTCCAGCTTTCAAAGAACAACGACTGCTCTCTATAATTGTCTCCTTTGTCCTTATCATAAATTAGTGTAAAAGTTTTGTTGGAATAAAATCCTAAAATCAATACTGTTTATTTCTTAAAACTAACCTTGAAGGCTGACTCTGTACTTTATTAATGGGTTATTTGTGTCCTTTATGTTCTGATCCACGAATGAGTATGATCCTGCCTTTTCAATGTGAAAATACACATTATGATTAGGTTGTATATCCTTTCTTGCAATCATCTGATGAGTATACTTAGACTGAGGTCTTCTATCCATTTCGGGCATATATGATTTTTGCGTTCTATTGGCCATTTCTATATCCAATAGTGCATCGATAGATCTAGAACAAGTTTCAAAATTTAACTGTTCGTTATTCCTACACACTACCGCATCAGCCTCATTCACCAAAGACACAATGCCATTTAAACCCAAATTCCTGTCCAACACTACCTCATCCGTCATTTCCTCTACCGGATTTGGCACAAAATCACCTATTATACATTATTTTATTTTCAACTCCTACCTTGTACTATCAGCACTCCTACCGTTATTCTATAATGCTTCTTATTTATACATGGGTTTTCTATTCCGTTGGCATTATCATAATAGTTGCTATGCATACACGCACATATTTTTGACTCCGACGAAATTCCATCAAGGGCAGTATACCCTTTGAACACGTATGACGGTTCATAAATCGGTGGATCTGAGTACTCAAACAAATCATTCTCCTGGTTCATGGTTCCATTGCCCCTGATCATGTTGAACACTTCTAGTTCGTAGGACTGAACTATGTTCTGATGTACAGCTGCAAACTGATCCCCGCACGTTGAAGAGTGGTCAATGAATATTATCTTCAACTTATACCTCGGTATGTATGGCGTTATCCAAATATCAAACATTATTCCCGACTGGACCTTTATCTCAGGAATTTCTAAAATCACTATGCTTCGTTCTGGCACATACCTTTCGGCAAACACCTTGAGGTCTTGTTGCTCGCCGTTAAGCAGTAAATTTCTTGCGTTTTGTCGATCTGCCTACAATAGTTTTCTGGGAACGCAAATCTCTTTTCATATAAATAGTAGCCAGATGTCATCCCTTCCGACCAATTCAGGCACTTTTTATCCGATTTTGAAAAGTTTTGGCAGCCTTGATAAGCAAAAGTATGAGCATCATAATCTTCAGAACACGCTGAATTCATTTTATCGTTTACATTTTTATATAAACTTACGGCATCCGTTTGTTAGTGCATCCCAGTCTATACTTTCAATATTAACCAATTCTCCTTTATCTGAGGGATCTGGAGCTCCTAAACAATCGACTATATTTCTACAATCATCAAGGCATTTTCCGTTTAAACCATAATTCATTGTTTTAACTGAGTAGCACTTGACGTTTGAGTGACCGTCAACCCTTGGAATTTGATCAAATTTACATGATTCCTGGAGCGATTCTTGCAACTGTGATTCCTCTACGACACTCAATATAATTATCAACACTTACTGCAATTTAATTTAATCTGTTCCCTTACTAAATGAAACGAGAACTGCCTTTTTCTGGTCAGTGATTTAACTCCTCCTTTGCAAAAAACGAGTTTTCCACAGTTACTTAAACATTCTTCTGCGTAGATCGAGTGGTCTAGATCAAAATTCTCAACACAGTAAAATCCTATATTTTTCTGTTCCGGCCTGAACCTTGCTGAGTGCTTTACCGTGTTATTATTCATGTTACAGAACATATTCGCCCATATTTGCGTTCTAGAATAGTTGTTCTCTATACTCTTATTTATTTCATAACATTTCTACCTGATTCGAGTTCATTCTTTTTCACTAGGAATGTTACCTTCTCATTTCTTAACCATTTTTTTATTTTAAATGTTAGTTCTCTGTTTTTCAGAACTTTATTTGCCGTATATTTATAGGCTTCTTCTTGGCTCTTGGACAGAACATCTTCATTCTACATTAATTTTACACCAATTTTTCCACTTACTTGACTTTGTAGGTCACTTAAGCTTGTCGCCTCTGATATTACCTATACTTTTACTATTTTTTCTTCCTTCTTACATGATTTATGTCTTTTTGTAAAATTACACAAACAATGAATATTAATATAAGTCTCATTGTACTCTTTTATTTCCATTATTAACATTTACTTACATTTTACTTTTTTATTAATTCATAATCATATTTTTCTAATGCAGCTATATTTAAAATTTTTTTAAGTGCCAAATGTAATTTTAAGTTCCATTGAGTCGATTTTATTATCTATTCTCACATTTATATAAAGGTCGTACACATTTACATATAAATCTTTAAATTATCTTTATTTATTTATTTTTACACTGTTTTTTGGTTTGAATTTGTTATTATTTCATCTATTAGTCCATAACTTTTATATTCTTCTGCTGACATGAAATTATCTCTTTCTATATCTGCTGTTATTTTTTCCAGTGGTTGTTTAGTTATTTTACTAAATTTTTAAATCATTTTTTTCTATTTTACCTGTATATTTCTATCAAATTTTTCTTTATTTCTATTATGTGTTTTGCTTCTATCTTTATTTGCTCTGCTGTTCCTTCTGCCAATCCGCTAGGCTGTAGTAGCAATACTCTCGAGTGACACAGCCCATATCTCTTTCCTGGCGTCCCTGATCCTAGCAGCAGTGTTGCTGTCGATGCGCACAGTCCCACGTTTATTGTAATCACATCCGATTTCACGTGCTACCACATTAATTCCTCGCTTATTCTCTTACCTTAAGTGTGTCATACAGTGCCAAACCTGCGTGCATATTCCCTCCTGGGCTATTTATGTACAACTTTATTGGCTTTTCTATTGTTTCGTTATCTAGACACAGTATTGCTGCTATTAGTTGATTGACGTATTCGTCGTCTAGTGGCTGACTAACGAACAGGATTCTTTCTCTGAAGAGCCTACGCTTACTTATTTTCACGCAACCACACCTGTTATGTATGTCCTCCCACTCTATTTGATTCGTTCCTGGGTGCTTATATGCCACCTTCGGTATTCCTTTAAATTTTTGTCGTCATTTTCAAGCTTACCTATCACATTTTTTGTTTCCAGGTAGCATTTCATGTCAATCTTGTTAAATAACTTATCGCAATCTCTACCTTTATACAAATTCCCTATTTTTCCTTTTTATTTTACCAATTTCTTACCATTATTATTGATATTATTTATCTTAAATGTGTAACATTTATCCTACAATTATTACTTCTTTACTGCATTCAAATCAAACTCACCTCAATATAACATAAATAAACAACTATGTTAATGATTATTATCTTTATTTTGTTGCGATATTTTAATTTCATCATGTGATTCCATTAACTATTCACCTTCTCCGCTTATTTTCCTTTCTTTCACCTTCCATTGCCGTTATAATTACACTTTTATTATATATAATCACTTATGTTCAATTTTATGAGATTACATTGCAATTATATTTGTTATTATATAACTCCTGTGTTGCTTTTCAGAGTAACGCGGGGCTGCCGGCATTAAGCACTTTTCAACTCCAGTTTTGGTATATTTATTGTGTAATTTAAGGTCGTTTCTAATAAATAAAATTAAAGTGGAATCCGTGATATTTGACGCTCTAACTCCACCCTCCTGTTTGCTGGACCATTGCGTCTATAATGTCCCCGTTTTCTATTCCCAACTCCTCGGGAGTCGAATCCCCCTTTATGCGGTCTCCGTCGAACAGGAATCGCACTACGCATCGGTGTTATCTTTTCCTTTCTAGCTTACCTGCTTCCGGCGATTGTCCTAATCTATTGCAGTACGTGTTCATCAGTTTCTCCAACTTCGTCTTCTTCTTTATTTTAAAATACACTTCCGAGCCGTCCTGTTTGCGTCTTTATGACTGTTTTAACTTACTGGTGATCTCACTTTTAGCTGGATGTGTTCGTTGTCCGGATCAACTTGCTGGTTCTCCTTATTGTTGTTGTTCTCGTCCATTTTATATTTATTTTAAAATTCTTGAACACTGTACCATTTACCTTTTTCCTATTTGATTTGTTTGCAATAGTTCAGAGTGTTGTTTCCTGCTTTTTACACAACAATTATGTGGCTTTTCAATCCACTTATTTCAAGCTCTCTTTGACTAAGAATTTTTATTTCCCTTTATTTCCCTTTTCCTCTTCTTCCTTCTGTTTTATTCTTTCTGTTTCCTTTTTTATTCTCTACACATACCCCATGTATTCTACTTACTATGTATTTATGGATTTGGTATTATTTTATTTGTAAATGTTTTTTATCTTTCTTGCTATCTTCTTTAGCCTTGTGTGTGCTTCTGTTTTTATTTTAGTGTATTTTGTGTTTAGTCTGTTTTCCTCCACGACATCTTTTATTCTTGCTACTGCGAAGTTTGCTTCCCTTTTACTTTTAAACGTGATTCCTTCCAACACTGTGCATATTAAGTTAACGTACAGGCTGAGTATATATTCCACCACACATTCCTTTCTTTCTTCTCCTTTTGCCTTGTTCATTTTCTTCACTAGGCTACTCAGTGTATCGCCCACTCCTCCCACTCTTCCTTCTTCTTTTACGTTTTCATTACTCACTTTTCCCTCTACTTCATTTTCTCCGTTTACCACTCCCCTTGCTACTCCTTTTCTTCCTCTTTCCCCTCTACCTCCTTTCCTTTTTCCGTCACTCACCTTTATGTTACTGTAGTTGAACTTGCTGTTTTTCACAATTATTTCCTTTATACTTTCTATTATTTCCTGATTCCCGGTCACTTTCGTTTGCATAACCAGTGATGTTATAAAAATTTTTGTGTTCGCTCTCTTTTTTTCCAGGACTTCCACGTATATTCTAAATATGCTTTGTACTGCCTTTTCTGTCTTCGTCCCCAGCACTCCCAGCACACGATTGTTTTCGTAGAACTGATGCGCTATTTCTTTCAACAGTGCTACAAAACACCCGTTCAGCCTGTTTAGGAACATGCTTACATCCTGCTTTATTATCAACTTAATGTTTTGTTCTGCTACTCTCTGTACGTTTACGTCTGCTGACAGCAGGTGTCCGAATACAAATGGCACTATTTCCTGTACACTAGTCAGTCTGTTTACCACTATTACTTCAACTATATCCATATACAGTTTACTATTTTCTCCATCTCTCTTATTACCATTCCTGCTGCCAATGTTGTAATAATTGGTTACTGTACTTGTGAACAGGTTAATATACTTTTGCATCACTACGTACAACACTTTCAACAGCTGTTTTCTCTTCTTATCGCTTTTACTACTGGCTCCTTTGCCATTACCATCTTCAACTGTTCTATCACTACCATCTTCAACTGCTCTATCATTACCATCTTCAACTGCCGTTTCACTGTCCATATTACTATGGTCGACATCCATCTCATTCTCTTCCTTCTGTTTTTTCTCTTTCACATTTTTTGTTTTTTCTGAATTCGTTGACAAGGTCTTATACACATTCAGCATTTGCTTCAGTATTAGAATTAAATCGCCAAAACGGTTCTTAACATCCTCTTTACAGTACTCATACAACTCGCTCAGCATTCTCTTAAACTCTTCATGGTCTACATTGTACAGGTTCCCTATGTTACTCAGGTATCTGCAACAACACTCTATGAAGAGTCCTACACATTTTTGTTACTGTCACTATACATTCTTGCACATTTATTTTAGCGTACATTATTACCTATTTATTTTACTACCTAGTTGACCATCTACTTATCTATACAGTTACCCACTTTACTATTAAATCACCTATTTATCTTACCAACTTATTAAATATATACATACAAACATTCATATAAATACACTCACACATTCATATACACATTCATATAAATACTTATCTATCCATGTATCTTAATTCTTACCTGATATATTGTATACTTCTATTTCTGTGTACAGTTTATACATTTCTATGAACAATTTCATCACCTTTTTATCAACTTCGTTGAATTCACTTATGCATCCCAGCTGCCATCCACTCTTATACACACTCACATCCACCAACATTCTATTATTTTTCAACATCTTCATTACTCCTTTATCATCTTCGCGTCTATTATCTTCTCCAACACCTATTTCTTTTATTTTTAGTGTTTGCAGCTTCTTCTTTAGGGTTTCCAGGTGATTGTACGACTCTTCTCTTATCTTCTCAATATACTCAACGTTGTTGTATGACATCAGCTGTATTATCGACCTTATTAGTATTGGCGAGTTATAGTTTACCAACGACATTATACTGTTACTTATGCTTTTCAATTCACTTAAGATTTCCTCTTCTTCTTTCTCGTTATCCTTCTGCGGATAATACTGTTGACTATCTTTCTGACTATCTTTCTGGCCAGTTTTCTGTTCTTTACCTTTTCTATTCTTTGTCGCTTCTTCTTTCAGGTACTTGTATACTATGATAACCAGATTGTTTATCAGTATGATCAAATTAACTTGATTAACTTCCAGCTTTGTATCATTGATTATTCTCAGATACGGTATGAAGTACACCAGGTGTTTCACAAACAGTCTTGCGTGCACTTCTCCGAATTGCTTAAACACTGTTAATATTTCTGCCAACTCGTAGTAGTTGCGTCCTTCCGCTCTCTTGTATAGGAACACGTCCAACAGTTTTTCCAGCCAACACCTCACTATGTCTTCTGATCTTTTCAGCTTCTGCTCCTCATTACCACTCACATCTCTGCTGCTACTTTTACCAATGCTGGTACTACTTTCAATGATAGTATTACTTTTGATGCCAGTATTACTTTCAATCCTAGTACTACTTTTAATGCTGCTGATACCTTTTGTGCTACTATCATCTTTAACTATGCTGCTACTCTTTACACCTCCAACACTCATGTTACCCCTTTCACTGTTACTGTTTCCATCGATGACACCATCATTATCATAAATTTTACTTGCCACATTTTCCCTAAAAGTTCCATTCACTTGATAATAATAACTTATTGGATCCTTTATCGCCTTTTGATTACTTTCATAATAACTCATCATTGTCACTATTGGATTGACAGTTCCGTTGTACGACTCCATTTTATACAGCAGTATCTTCACCAATTTTTCCAAAAGCTCCAGGTCTTCATCACTGATCAGCTGCTTACATGTACCAACTCCTCTACTATCGTCAGTACTACCAATTAAGTTACTAGCATCATCAGTACTACCAATTAAGTTACTAGCATCACCATTACTACCAACTCCACTAGCATCATCAGTACCAGTTGTCTTTTCTGAACTCAGTTCCGTTACTCTATCCATAATCTCTATTGCGTACTTAAAGAAGACGCTACACATCAGGTTATACAGTGCCTTTTTTACTCGTGGGTGTTCTCTGTGTGTATCTACGATCCTCTGTGCCAGTTCCGACACCACATCCATGCAGTCCTTTATTCCAACTATGCTTAAATAGCAGTGCACCAGCTTTACTGCCTCCGCTCTAATCTTATAGTTTACGTCCTTCGTACACCACACTATTCTACTCAACACCTCCTTATCTATGTACTTTAACATTTGTTCTCTACATTTCCCAACTTCTCCTCCTTTACCTCTTCCCATACTCATTTGCTCCTTACTTTCTTTACTAAGACTTACTATGCAGTTACTATACATGTTTATTATCTGCTGCCTCACGTACGTGTTACTGTCTAACATTGATGACATCAGCACCTCCCTTATATCACGGTTCAACAAATACCTCTGGTCACTCAGCGTTATCTCCGCCATAAAGTCTATTGACAAATTCCGAATGCCTTGTTCATTTGCGTTGTTGATCACCTCTACTACGCTGTCCACCACTCCGTCGTACAGCTCGTATAATCCGTTACACACATACACCTTCAGCATATACTCCTCTATTTTCTCATTGCCATAACTATTTTTGTAATCATTGCCACAACTATGTTTGTAACAGTCACCATAACCCTCAACATCATTGTTCGTCACTTGCGTTACACTTGGTGAGTATGGGTAATTGATTACATTGTCGTAGTTTATATTTTTCAGCATCTTTTCCAAGTCTCCCTTGTAATTTCCATTATGCTTATACAGGTGCTTAAATATTTTTATAAAGAGCCTCAGGTCATCCACCTCTTGCACATTACCTTCATAACAGTACTTCTTGAGCAGTATGTAAAACACATACGTATCCATTCTACTCCACTCCACGTGACTGCTATCTATGTTAATGTAACTGACGTAGTTGATGATATAATCCTTCAACCTCGTAAACTTATTGCCTTTCTGTCCATCTTCTTCTTGTTGTCGTTGTTCTTTTCCATCATCTTCTTCTTGTTGTCGTTGTTCTTTTGCATCTTCTTGTTTTCGTTGTTTTCTATCTTCGCCATAGTTATCAAATTCTTCTACTTCATCTGTATAAGCCTGTAATTCACCTTCCTCACTATAAAAATCACCCAAATACTTCGAATTCAAGCAGTACGTCCTTAACGTCCCCCTCATTTCGTTGTATATACCAAATATCTTCGTCGATATCACCATCAGCAGCTTAAGTGAGTGCAACCTTGTGGAATCCCTTCTTCTCACTCTATTCTCCACGTCCCTCTTTACTCTTCCTCCCTCGTAACTTAAATGTGCCATAAACACTCTTGCCATTTCCAGCACCAGGAACGGCGTAAACATTTGCGTTGGACTCTCCAAATTCGCCAGTAACATTTGAATAAACTTCCTATAACTTTCAAACTCCACTCCTTCTTTGTAAAATGCCTCTTCTATGAACCTCTTCACCACTTCTTTAAACACCAAATACGACTCTTCACCTTCTGGTGCCAACACACTTTTGTCTACTTCTGATATCAATGTTCCTTCTTTATCTCTCTCACTTCCTATAAATATCCTTTCAAACAACATTATTACCACATTTACAAATATTTTATTACCTAATTCATTTTTTATTTCATTTTTTATCTCTATATTACAATCTTCTTTTTTGCTATTATACATTTTTTTTTCAATTTGCGATTTACTAACTTCCTTAGTCTCCTCTATTTTACAAACATTATTGTACACATTATTATTAAAATACACGATATTTGACGCTACATAACTCAGTATTTCCTTTATCTGGTCAACTTGCAGTCTTCTTACTATTTCCTTACACACTCCGTGCGCTCTAAGTGTCATCATATCTTTTTGACATCTTCTGTAGCAGTACGGAAAATACTCTTTAAACAGTTCCACCAGCTCATCCAACTTCAAACACCTTATTACGTATATGCTATTATCCAATATCGATTCAAACAATTCCTCCTCGCTCCTTTTTCTTCTTGATTCACCAAACACACCTTCTTCTCTTACAGACTTTAGTACGCTCAGTAAGCTGGCGAACAAGTCATCCGCTTTCAGCTTATTCTCCTTCAGTATCTGAATTGCCACGTTCAGCACGAACAGTTTATACTTCAGGCTCCCGTCTACTGTCCACTTTCCCACAGATGGCGACAACACTTCAGCCAATATTTCGATCCCTTCTTCCGACGGAACTATGGCAGGCACTCTTTCCAATCCTTCGAAATATTCTTTATCCAGAACACACTTAATCAACTCATCATCCGCTGTTCTTCTCAATGTTCCTTCCACATCTGGATCAATCGGCGCTTCGATTTCCATATTAATTGATTCATCGGCATCAGGATCCGCTACTTCTCCCGAATCTAGGCTAATTATTTCTTCGTTGGCTGACTCAATAGACTCTTCGCCACCAATCTTATCAAATTCGTTTTGGGTTGAGTCGTGGTCAGTTGTACTTATCAAACTCAAGTCTGCCGTGTTTAATTCGGTGTGTTTATCCATACCTTTCTTATATCGTCTGTCGGTTGGCGTAGCTAACAAACAGTATTCCTCCAGAACAACATCATCTATTTCGTACAAACAGTCATCTCTATTCATAAGAACATCTAAAATCGTTTTATTGGTCATACGATTAGGTGTATAGTCATTGGAGTCAATCTTCGGTTTTCGCTTACACATGATCCCAATATTTTCTGAATCACTTAATAATAATCTTTTGTTACTCATTTTTAAACTTTTAATTGGTTTATTCGGTTCGGAATCATTATAATTTACGACACCATTTCCCATGGAATGAAAGAAGCTTTCGTCCAACTTTGTTGATCTTTTTTTAAAACCATTTATTCTCATTTCCAATCCAATATTAGATTATATATGAGATATGGTCAATTTGTTTAAAATTTTCCCATCGATTAGTTGGAATTTACTTGTACTTCTCTGAAGGTAAACACATGTTGAAAACCACGAAGAGTCAGGGTATAATCATCTGATTAAATATCACAACGCATTTTCCAATTTTTAAACTCTGTTTGGAAGTCCACATATTAAATAATCGTAATTATTAAACATGCCAAAAATCCTATTGATACGCCGTACCCAATTTACCACATGATTGAAATTTACAAGACGCTTAGTAAAATTCTTTAATATAATTTGTTTTTTAACTGTAAATAAAATGAACCATAAGCATAGAAGACGCTCTGAAAGCAGAGATAGTTCCAGAAGATATTCCAGCGACGACCGTAGTGTTTCTAGAAGTAGCACCCCTAGAAGACATAGAAGGAGCAGTTCTAGAGGTAGAAGAAGCTACTCAAGATCGAGCAGGTACTCTTCTAAGGATTCCAGAGGCCGTTCGAGTAGTTATAGTAATGATGGCCACTATAAAGGTATTTTGCATCTCTTTTATATTTTGTAACTTTTCAGATCGCAAAAACCGCTTTTCATCACCCTTGGACAAAAATACAAATGAAAAGAAACAGATTAAAGATCCTTCAGCCTCTTCGCCAAAATTACAGTCGAAGCCTAGGGCCCGTAACATGGCCTGGACTCTTCCTAGGATGAAAGAAGGTTCTAACAATCATGCCCGCAATGTAGGTGGCCAAAGGAGAAAGGCGTTGAGAAACTTTAAGCCCAGAAAAACATTTGACTCCTCTGCTAATAAGAGTGTTTTAGTAGATTACAAATATGAATCGGACGAGTTTAAAATACAGAAGGTACGATATTATATTAAGATATGTCGTATAGAATAAGAGTTATTGATAAGCAACATTAAATACACAACTATAAGATATAATAGTTGGAGTTAGTAATTTTTTTGACAACATTTTTTAGGAAAACCAAGCCAAGGTTTTAAAGGAAAAGGAAGAGCTAAACAAGGAAAACCATAGACTGCTCGCAGAATATACACAAGAACTGAATGTAGGCTTTGGTTAAACAGCCAGCTCCTATTTAGATATCCACTTAATTCTGTTTGTAATAGCAAATTGCACAAATTAATGACGATTCGCAGACACTTGTCGGAAACTTATCAAGACTATCCAAGGATTCCAAGGAGTATCAGGAATCCACTGAGAAAATACAGGCCCTGAAGAAGGCAATGAAGGACCTGATACCGGAAGAGAAGCCTGCAACGAGGCACAAGCTTAAGACGTTCAGTAAACCCACGCTTGAACCGAACATTAAGTTGGATAACAGGGAGACTCGAGTTTTCTTCTCCAGCCTGCCCGAGTGCGCAAAAGGTACAGTGGTAGCCATTTAACTATGCAGTTGTAGTACCAACAGTTAGGCAAATAGGTAGTTAGTGGCAGTTTTATCAGCATCTGGGTGTATCCCTGGATATATGATTACTTTGTCCGCACACACCCAATGACAATACGACGTCAATAAATCTCAACTTATGGAATGTGTATACAATATGTATACAATATGTGTTAACATGTCCCTTTGACGGGCTAATCGTCGTTCAGGTAAGGGCAATCTGGCCAAGTGGATTTCTGAAAACTCTAAGGTGCTGGTGCCCAAGGAAATCGCAATGCTCGCTTCGCAAGGCGACTCGTACGAAGCAGCCGTCATACAGTACAAAACACATGAAACGGCACAGAAGGTTCGTTATAGCCCACACATTCCTCGTAGGTGCTGAGTTCCTGCAAACTACACGGAATCTCAGCCTGCTGGCTGCCCAGCACTGAGCCCGAGACCTCCAGGAGCGACGACCAATTCTCCGCAGACAGCTTCAGGACCAAGGACACTACTTCAGAGGTAGTTTAGAAGGCCTGAGCTTAAAACCACTTCCTTTTAGGTAGACGTAGACTACGGCGGACTCGACGACTGAGATTCCTAACTTTTACGTGCTTCCGTCATTCTTGTGCTGCCTACGACACAACACCCGAATGATGTTCATTGTATAATTTGTTACACTGTTGCGTACACGTGTTTTTATCGGCAGCACCCACACAATTTTAATTTAGTTTATATTCACGACGATATGAGTTCGAATCTGCGAAAGCTGCGATTTATGCAGAAGGGCGAGGACAAGCCCCAACCTCCGACTGAAAAGGTCGTAAACACGCTGATTGGGGACGAATCTGTCTGGATAAGGCCAGGGTTCGAGGAGTTTCACAAGAAGCACGACGAAGCTACCGAACACAAACAGAAATACCACAAAATTAAGTACATGACCAGGTACGCACACTGGCCCTAACGTTTTTTAGGCGGTCGTTCAACGGAGCCAACCCGTCCGTCGAGGCCTTCATGGTTAAGTTGAGGAGGAAGCCGGCAGGCTAACGCGTTCGAGTCCACGCTATATTTTGAGGCTCGAAATGTAGTATATTTGTTCGTTTGTCGACTGAGGCCACTCCTGGTAGGGTATGTTGAAGAACTTGTACCCCGATTTACTTAGCAGTCTCCTTTTCAGCCTGCTGTTCAGGCTGTACTGGCATGGGAACCGGCCAAGCGGTCTCTTCATTATCGCATTCACTCTAAATAATTTGTTGATAAGTGGTTATCGCCTACTTAACTACTTAGTTCCCTAGTTGCGTACCTTTCATTCATGCCGGTCGCGTAATGGTAGGGTCCGTCCACCTCTATGATTGCGTTTTTAGACGGGACGAAAATGTCGACGAGGTACGGGCTTATGAAGTGCTCCAGCAGTGTCTCATAGTTGAATGATTTTAACACGCTGTCCACTTGCACATGTGTGTTGCTGGTGTTGTGGTCGATTTGTGAGAACACGGGCCTAACCTGTTCCAATCCAGTGAGGAATTCCCTCAATCCCATTTGTGTAAACAGCCTTTTCAGTCCGTGTCGTTCCAGTTCGGCCGATCTGTTCAACAGGTTCAACTGCGATATAAAATTAGGGTACTGCTGCAACTCGATGGCTCCGGATTCGCATAAGTTTCGTGCATACTCAACTGATCTGGCAACTACCGTGTCGAGGTTCCTGTTAAATTTTGAGCCGCTGTAGTGCGTGTTTATACAAAACTGTATGATTTGCGATATTGCTACCAACTTTGCACTCGTGGACAGCTCCCTGTCCAGCAAGCTTTCTATCACTCCGTCCCCTGAAAGCCTTTCAAATATTCTCTTTGCGAGGGGGTTAGCTCTCGATTTTGTTCTCTTAATCGTGTGCAGGAGTATCGATGTGTTTCTTATAGATTTGGTTGAAATAAATTGTGGTTGATACTCAACACACATTCGGCGGACTATGTGTGAGACCAGGGTGCAGTTTTTGCTTCCAACCATCACCAGGTACGGCACCAGCGCGTTATCGTTCTTCCTCCTGAGCTCTTTGGACTGCTTCAAAATTGATTTTCCGAGCTCCACAGTCAAAATGGTGACCAGGTCCACTCCGTTCAGGTTTAACAGCTCCCTATATCTCACTTTACATTTTTTGCAAACTGCTGGGTTTTTATCAAGTTCAAAATTGCAGCTACATATAGGCACTGTTGACCTACAGTCAAATTCCCTGTTAAACTTTACTTTTGACATAATTTTACACAGTCTTGAGATTTCACTTAAGCTAAGTGTGCGGTCGTTCCTGTTCAGAAAGTTGTACAAAACTTCACACAGGAGCACATAGTACACATCTATCAGTTCATTATTGTCTCTGATTCCATATTTACAGCATTTTTCCATGACATACAGAAGTTCTCTGCATTTTAAGTGCCTTATGTGCCTCTGAAAGTTTGTAAGGAGGCACAAAATGGTCGTTCTATCATCTGCATCCGTTAAAAGCCGATACCACTCCTCAGCATCTATGCTAAATAAGTTTTCTAAGTAGAAAGATCCGATATCTAACTCCCTTTTTAATACGGATGACCGATCAGGTGCATCAGTATGATTTTGATGGCTTGAATCGGGCCCTTTTCGAACATCTAACCCACTACCGCAATAACCAACAGCGTTATAATATTTTACAGGGCGATATAGGTAAGGTGCTGGTTTATTTTGGGAAACTAGGTTGATTCGATGTTGCTGGTGCCTTATCAAGGAAGGCATCATTTTCACGCACACACAACCAGCAATATCACTCCCTAACGGAACTAATTTACTTTTAGCTGCAAGGATTGACGGAATCATCCTAAAGCGCATACTTTCACATAGTTTCGTTTTGTTGTGGGTGTAGTGATTATGTCTACAAGATCACTTAATATATATTCTCGTAGTTACTGTATACACACACGCAAGTACAATAAATCAGTCTATTGTTTTTCTTCGTGCACTCAATATATGTGTTAGGGCATGTCTTCCCGAAAACAAAATAAAAATACTGCAAACAAGTTACAAAAAACGGTAAGTTCCACTCCTTTTACCTTTTCCAGGGCAAGTTCACCAAGGAAGAGAAGGAAATTTTGGATGCTGCCATTGACAAGTTCATTTCGGAGAACTTCGACTGTTCTCGCGAGGACGCCATAAGCAAACTCATCTCGAAGCGCGGCAAGAGCCCCTCCATCCTCACTCTCATCGGCAAAAAGGTTCTCCCCGACCGCCACTCGCGCTCGGTCTACAGCTACTACCGGAGGCACCTGCTCTCCCACAAGGCCGGCAAGTGGAGCGACTACGAGCTCCTCATCCTCCTCAAGTCGTTCTTCCTCTCGGGCTCCTACGAGGGCAACAGCTGGAAGGCCGTCTCCCGGGTCCTCAACCGCTCTCCGGAGCAGGTGCACGACAAGTTCCGCGAGATTAAGCCCTTCATTCACAACTACCGCGCCCTCGTCACTGACCCGAACCTCTCTGACTCCGACAAGGTCTCCAAGATCGCCACCATTAATCGCAGCCCTCCCGGCGTCGAGGACGACGACGCTGAGGGCGTCAGCCGCGTCTCCGACATCAGCGAGCACCAGCAGGAAATCTACGACTACATTCGCTCGCTCATGCTCAACACGCGCCGCCTGGCTTCCCTTGAGAAGATCCCCTGGTCCAAGGTCCAGGAGAAGTTTCCCGGCTACTCCACCTCGAAGCTCCGCATTCACTTCAACATGTCTCTGCTCCCCAAGGTTTACCGCAAGGTTTACCCTGAGTTCAGCGGGAAGCTCGTTTCTCGGCTCACCATTCGCTGGATTCGCAAGCTTCTCAAGCGCCCCAACTCTGAGAGGCTTCGTTCTCTCAAGGACATCGACTTCAAGTCCAAGTTTCCCATGCTCCCTGTGATTTACACTACGCACTGCACTCGGAGGGCCCTTTCCAAGATTATTAGGAAGTACCAGGTTTACGCTGCTCGCTCTCAGCGTCTCTTCATCGACTCCGAGCTCTCCGCTGCCGAAGTCGAGGAGCTGAAGAAGATTAACCCTAAAAATCTGGGTCGTATTTTTTCCAACAAGTACATCAGGAACATCATCAAGTTCGGCTACAGTGAGCTTGAGGTTAAGCACTGGAAGCTCCACGACAAGAACGTTCTTCGTTGCATCAAGAACAACATTCTGCCCGAGTGCACGCTATAGGCCAATCATCTTCTCCAACTCTGCTTTCGTGTAGCCCAGCACCTCAGGGCTTCTGCCGTGGTCTTCTTCCAACTTCACTCTTTTTTTTAATGTAGTAACTATGTCCTTTATTTTATCCATATCCTTACCACTTATCGACTTTAGATTTATTTTTTTAATCAATTGGCTTTTATACACATTGCCCCCTGCTTTCTCAGAAACTTCATCAATGGAATCCTGAGTAACAAAGTTTGATTTCACACTATATATCAGCTTATTCGCAAGTGCTATATTTCACACGTAATTTAGACAATATTTAACCTAGATGTGTAAAGACTACCTTGTTTATTATACAGTTTGCTTACCTTGTCCGTGGAAGGCTCCACCTTTTCTAGTATCGTCGTCGCAAACGCCAAGCACTCCCTAGAATTAGTCCCGTCGTACATATTCAGTATCAAATCCGATATTTTACACGTATCTTGGCCCGGTTTAATGGCTGAGAATGCTTCTAGCCCCTTTTGTCTATATAGCTTTATCAGAGTCAAGCAGTGCTTCAGAAAATGGTACTTCTGCAGATACGCCTTCTCCTCTGCTATTCTCACGCTCCTCCAGCACGCCTTCTCGAAGTTTTCGCACAGCTTTTGTATCTTTTCTATCTTATATCTCGTGCCGTATATTCTTATGTGCCTCAGGGACCCCAAACTGTTCCCCTTTCTGACTCTGGAGCATATCCACATACTCCTTTTCAAATTCTTAAGTATAATTTACACTATGGTACAAATGTGTGATTACTACTCATTTATACATTTATTCTGTTGTGCGGTTATTCACATGTGTGACCACGCCTATTTGTTTTAAACTGTCGCACGAACACTTAAAATCATATTAGTTATTTACAAATTTAGTAAATTCCGGGGTCTTCCAGGTCAACTTCACTGGTTTGCTCCAGGGCGTTCTGCTGCTCATTTCCATGCTCTCCGTGCAGAGGTACACGCTGTCGTTCGTCGAGACCATGACCACGTGACTGTTGGTTGGCGCTATTGACAGGTCCGTTATGTACTCCTGCACCTTTGCGAACGACATCACGTCGTCAGACTGGTCCTGCATTAGCTTCTGGTACACTCCCTCGAACACGCAGTTTGTCGCCAGATCTCCGAACTCGAAGTTTCCCAGCTCTCCGATCATGTTGCATGAGCCTATTAGGAAGGGCACTCCTGTTCTTCCGTCCTTGACGCACAGAATCTTGTTCACTGTCGCTGCAACGTCTTTGTTTCCCCGGTTCCTTACCTGAGATTGCCGCCTTTGAGTACAGGTATGATGCCTGCTTCGCCATGTTCAACTTTTCTTCTCCTGAGCTTAACACAAAACACTTTATTGTTCCGTCCGAGCATCCGCAAATCACTGTCAAGTTCGACGACGTTTTGTTTCTGAACCTCCATGCTATTGTGTTTATGTTTATGTTTTCTGAAATACTGAACGAATTCAGTTTAACGTCAATATTTTCCACGTTAAAATCCTTTACATCGAATGCTGGCACGAATACCATGTGCAACTGTCCTTTATCTGATCCTATTGCTACCCATTGTCCCTTAACTTCATCTCCTTCTTTCACCAGTTGGCTGTCTGCCTTTATACACCTTATGTATTTCCTCTTATCATAAACTTCTCCCAGCAGGTTTTGAAACGATGCCAACTTTTGTCCAGTCGTACAGTCGTATAAATTTACTGTCAATTCCGGCCATTTTTCAACTCCTGTGCTCACGTAATTTCATTATACTTACCTATTATCACGTTATTATACAAAAGATCTATATCTATGCACTGTGCTAGGTTTTTCGACTCAATTACTACGTCTGGTCTCACTCTCAATGCCAATGGGATGTATCCGTCTATGTACAACGGGTTGTTTATTAGTGACTCGAATTTGTCGATCGTTTCCTCCGATATATCCCAGACGTATATGTACCTATACATCCGTTAGCTCTGTTTTCACCTCCTTTTCACATATAACCTATTTTACTTACCCGCAATTTGTGTTACATATTAGTTTTTTTTTGTCGCTTGTGACCAGCAACTTCTTCACTGTTCCAATGATTGGGGACAAGAATCCTACAAACTTTAGAGACGACCTGTCGTTTTTGAACTTAAATATCGATATTTTTGAATATGGGCCCAGGTGTCCGAGGAATACTAGGTTATCTGTGCACAGAACTGACGAGAAACCCTGTGTGACCTTCTCATCGTAACTCATTGTTTCCAAAGAATATCTGTGACAACTTTAAAGGATAAACATTATTTTACAGCACCATTTAATTTTATTATACTTAGCGGAACATATTTATGGGCTTTATCTACCACCACTATCATACACTCAACCAACACATTATTCATACTATTTTAAATGTTTTTTTACAGTGTTCAGTGCTTTTGTGTATTCCTTTATTTCCTCATCGTACAGGTCCGTGTTAAACCTTTTCTGCTTATCCTTCAAATTTTCCAGATTATTTTTTAGTTTATTTACAAACTCCTCTGTTTCCTCATCCTTTTCCAACTTCTTCCCCTCCTTAATCGTTTCCATGATTCGTTCTAACTTTTCCTTCATTGTTTTTCTTTTAAAATCCAGCTCACTGTTCATATGCTTTACTTTATTATTTTTAATCATCATGGCTCTTCCTCTCTAAACGTTGTTAATTACTTTTTTTGTCTGTTAATTTTATCTTTTATGTCTATGTGTATACTTTTCTTACCTTAAACAGGTGCTTAACAACTTGATCTTCGTCCTTTACATGTACCTTTAGCGCCTTACCGTCGATGAGGTATTTGTCCATGGTCTCCGCCGCAATTTGCGCTATTTCGCTGTTTTCAAATTGAACAAAGGCGTATCCCTTCGATCTATTCGTCTGTACATTAATTATATTTACTATCTATTCGTTTCAAATACCTTTTTTGACTTCATTAGCCTTATCTTCACAACGTCTCCAAACTGGTCAAAATACTTCTTCAGATGCTGTTCTGTTAATTCCTTCGGCAAGTTTCCGACGTATATTATGTCCCTGTTGTTCTTTTTATATGATACTTCCCTCTCCATCTTTATCAAATTTCAAATCAACTATTACACTTTTACTAAATCAATTTTGCGATATAAACGTTAATTTTCATACAATTATAGTAATGAATGTCAATATACAGCTAATTCTACAAATAATATACAAATATATATATAATTATACTAACTTATTTTGTACAATATAGTGCAATCTGTTATACATAATTGTTGTTTATCGCGTCCAAATCATCCAGCGAAATTCCGAATTTCAGCTTAAATGAATTGTCGAGCTGTTTAAACTCGTTTCTGCAATATTCCAGGTCCTTTTCGTTGTCGACAATTATTTCCCTCAGGCTGCCTAGCGAGTGGGCCAGAAAGTCGTCCTCCTGGTACACATCGTGCTCCTCGTCCCATATTTCGACGTGATACTTGAGCGTTTTGAGGAATCTGAGCACCAACTCCTGGTTTTTAATAATTGTCGCCTCCGCGTTGCAGAAGGCCCTCAGGAGCCTCTTGTAATGTTGGAGGCTTTCGAAGTTAAAACACAGCAGAAAGAGTATGAAGCTGTATTGCAACTCTCCCAGCACATACATATACTTGTTTTTGAACTCGCTTGCCCTGTACCCGTCCTTGTTGTTTTCGTAGTTCTCGCTCATTGATTCCAGTACGTAACTCGTATCCATGTGCATACTCGTCAGCATTTCCGGCGTTATTTCCTTAAATCTGTTTATTCTGCTGTCGCTCGCCGGTATATCTGAGTAGCAGATTGGGCTGTAGTCCTCCTCCACGGTTTGGTCAATCTGGCAACTTGTTTTTGGGGACACACTTTCCCGTTTTCCCCTCAGTTCCTTCAAATTTATACTGTTACGGAACCCTCTTAGGTTTTTTGCGATTTGCTTGTATTCTTCCAGTGTTTTTGACTCGTCGTCTTCTGTGTCACTCAGCTCCACCCTCATCGTGGCGTTCCTCAAATCCTTCTCGTTTCTTCTATCCATCTCCGACCCACACTCTTCAAACACATCGTTTCCTGCCGTTTGACTCTTTATTACCTTATTTATCGGTCTCAGTTTTACGATAAGCTCGCTGTTTATGCAGTCCGTTATGTTTGACCACAGTTGCGATAAGTTCTGGGGAATCTTCGACATTTTATTTTTCAAATGTCCCATTATGATCGACTCTTTGTAGTTTTGGTTGCTGTACTCCTCCACCTGCTTGAATAGCGGCCCCTCGCTCGCCTCCGCTCTCCTGTACACTCTCAGCTCTCCCTTCTTCAAATACACGAATTCTCCCAGCCTTCTTTCCTCTAAACACCGTTTTTATTTTTCCTACTTCTCCTTACCTTCTTCCTTCGTCTTTATGTACATGAAGTGTGCTCCTGGCTCCAGGTTCCATATCCCCGACACTTTGTTCGCCTCTGGCAGCGCCACGAAGTCGAATCCCACCACCTCTTCATCTCTCTGGTCCAGGATCACCACCACTGTCGATTCTGCCAGATCGTCGCTCATTATTTAACACATACTATACATTTATTACATTATTGTGTCACCTTAGGTTATATCGTGTTTTCCTCTTCCTCACTTCCTCCCTCTTTTCCTTCTCTGGGTTATTTTTCAGTCTCGAACTCCTTCTCGTTGGCTGTTCTGCCATCCTAATCTTCCTTTTTGGCGACGACTTCGCCGTCTCCTCCTTGGCTCCCTCCTCTCGTGTGTGCGCTTTTGACTTTTGCGTGCCTTCCCACACTTCCACGACGCTTCTTATCTTCGGCCACAGGTACGACATTGTCACTTTCCACTCTTCTGGCGACTCGAACTGTTCTCTGATTTTTTTTAGCTTCTCCTTCAACTCTGCTGCCAGCTTACAGTACTTGCTCGAGGGCTCGTTAAAGTCCATGCAATTCCCTATCATGAGGCTTATATCTCCGCATATCCCCTCCGGCGTCCTGTAGTATTGGTTAAACAGTCTTTCCACGATCTTCCTTATGCATATCGGCATTGTTATGTTCTTCCAATAATCTGTCAGCCATCCTTCTTCTTCCTTCGCTTCCTCCAAGTCATAGAACGTTCCATAGTTACTTTCCCTACGTGTTATTTTTATTTAATTTAACTAACCCTAGGAGCTCCATCACTGCCTGTTTATCAACTTCCAGGAATGTGTTTAACTTAATTTCATTGATCAATGCGTTGCCACCAACTCCGTTAACTATCACGTTACTGGTACCCGTATTGTCTAAGGAGTTATTGGTACCAACTCCGTTAACTATCACGTTACTGGTACCCGTATTGTCTAAGGAGTTATTGGTACCAACTCCGTTAACTATCACGTTACTGGTACCCGTATTGTCATCCATAGAGTTACTGGTACCCATATTGTCCATGGAGTCACTGGTAGACGTGCGACTACTCGTTATACTCCTACCGTCACATTGATGGCTGCTACTGCTACCTTTACCACTTGTGCTACCTCCTGCCATCGACCCCCTGCCACTTTCGTTGTCAATGCTGCTGGTTCTACTACTTTCACGGCTTCTTAGGTTTCCTCTCCTTGAGGAACTGTTTGCTCTACTGTTACTCATGAACCCGTTTGATTTAATTCTAATCGGATATCCATTTTTGTAATCGCCGTTAACATAACTCGTGCTGTCTCCTGGCAACTCTATGTCATCGTCTGGGTACCCGTTTGGCATTTTTATGTACTCTTCCACCTCTTTTATGCTCACTGATCTGCTAGCGACGCTACTTCCATCGCTATCACCTGGACTACTATTTGCATCGCTGACGCTACCGTCACCAACACCTCCACTGCCACCCTCGTTCACCTTCACATTGTCCACTGATATACTCCATGCATCAATCCACTAAATTAATCACTTGATTTTATTTTTTCCTCACCTTTGATTTATCTTCGTCTTGCACATTTACTGCGTGGTGTCCTATGCTGTACGATGCTTTTACTATTTTATTCAGTGTGCTCATATCTATTTGACTCCCTAACTTCGTTGGCCTTTCTACTTTAATTACTTGCTTTACTCCCTTAACTTCCACTTCTTTTACTTTTCCTTCTATTCTACACTTTACTTTCGACCCTACTTCCATCTTCTTCATGTTATATATGCTCATTAGGTAGTCTCTCAACAGTATCAGCCTCGTCTTCCTTGTTACGAATATGCATACGTCTTCAAACTCCTCTGTGTACGACCCTATGAGCACACATGGCACTATTATCGATTTCTCTAAAAATTAATTTGTTTTCAAATGCATTTTTATACTCTCTTTTACTTGTGTAACTCCCTGTTTTTAATATCTTTCCATCTTCCCAGACACATACCATTTACCTATCTACCTAAGCAAATACCTATCTACCTAAGCAAATACCTATCTACCTAAGCAAATACCTATCTACCTAAGCAAATACCTATCTACCTAAGCAAATACCTATCTACCTAAGCAAATACCTATCTACCTAAGCAAATATGTAGCTACCTACCTATATAACAATACACCCAACTTATTATCTAGACAACTATTTAGCACTGTATTCAACTGCTTACCTGCAAATATGTACGCTATATCCACCACTTTTGCCAGTATTGGGAAATTCTTCTGTGTCAGCCAACTTAAGTGCGCGTTGTGCTTGTCCTCGAACAACCCACTCGTCAGCACTATGGCGTCTCCCTTCTGCACGTTGAACTCATTTTCGAAGGAGTCCTCGTCGCTCATCAGCCACTCTCTCGCCTCCTTCGATATGAAACACTCGCTTGACAAATACTCCTTTTCGTACTTCGTTGCGCAGTCTACACACGTGAAGATTTTACACACCAGCGGGTCGCAGTGGTTGATTGTGTTAGCTCCTCGCGCCTTCCTCTTGTGTTCCTGGTATTGTGCTATCGCGCACGGGTAGTGGTACAACTCCTTGCACTTTTCGCAGGCCACCGTTGCGAACTTCGACCCGCAGAAGCTGCACTCATCGAAACTGCATCTAACGAGCACCTCCTACATCGCTATTAGTGACTACTCATATACTATCCACCATATGCTTAGGTACAAATGGCCTGTACTTAAAAACTACAATATGGATACTATCTAACCATGTGCCATTTTGACACCAATACTACCTATTTAACCAATCGTGCAACTTACTGGCAGATTCAACAGCCTGTTCGCCGCGTCCATCTTAACCCTCGACGTCAACAGGCACGATGCGTGCGCGAATATGCTTGTCGACGACTCCACTCTCTTGAGTAGCCCGAAGTAGTCGTCCAGCTCCGCGTGGAACCTCCTCGGTATTCCCATCGGACCCACTATCGTGTTTTCGAAGAGTCTACATGCTGGTCTGAACTCCGTTCCTCTGCTCAATATTGTCGAGGACAGCTTCTGCGACTGCGTCCTCGTCAGCTTCGAGTAGTCTCCCCTTTCTCCTATTCCGCAGAATACGCAATTTTTTCCCGAGTAGTCTTCTCTCCCTTCTCTCGTGTACTTCACTTGCACTGGTCCTATCGCCACACTCAGGTTCCTTGCCCACTTTACTTGTCTCTCCTCCGTGGTATCTCTTCTTCCTCTCTTTGTTCTGAAACTGTATCCATCGTTCCCTACTTCTTCATCTTCTTCATCCTTCTTTCCTTCTTCCGACTCTCTCTTTACTAGACGGCTACTTTTTCTCGTTCCTTTTCTCAGCTCTTTGACTTTTGCCCTTTTTGCCCTCATTGATCTCGTCACTCTTTCTTCTGGCACGAAATCATCTTCTGTGTATGCATCTTCTTCATCGTCGTAGTCGTCTTCTTCCTCATCTTCTTCTTGGTCCAACTCGAACTCTCCATCGTCCTCTTCTTCTTCTTCTTCTTCTTCATCTAACGATCCTTCTTCTAATGGCCTTTCTTCCGATGGTGAGGACATAACCAACTGATCCCCCTGGATGTTACTCATCGTGTCAGTGCTGCTTCCCCAAAACGCGTTGTTTTCTCTTTCCCGCGGCGTCCGCGTCGTTCGATTCGACATGATCTGACGATCACTTAGTGGCGACGAGTACCCTATGTATCTTGACCTCATTGACGTATCCACTAGTGACTCCACGTCTGCTCTTCCTGGCGGCGTCATCACTGCTTCTGGTGTCAGTGATTCTGCCAGGTCTTGTGGTCTCGCTGATGGTGGCATTGCTCTCACTATGTTCCCGTCCTTGTCCGTTAAACACTTCAACTGCACAAACGAATCTTTCACTGATGCGTATTTCTGTGCTCTTTCATTCACTGTCAGGTAGTTTTCACAGACTGTGCAATCTCCCAGGTAACAGTGATACTCCGATTTATCGTTCTGTGCTGCCTCATCGTAATTACTATTCGGGGTCACAGTCGGACTCCCATTCCGAGTACCATTCAGCGTCGCTGTAGGATTCTCCGTAAAATTGGCAGTCGCACTCCCATTTATTCCACCCGTTACACTCCCATTAAACCCACCATTAAGTTTACCAATCATACTCCGAGTCGGAGTACCATTATCTCTACTAGTGGCAGTTTTATTGCAATTTTGTGTCAAAGTTCTCCCATTCATGTTACCAGCTTCTTTATTCTCCGTATTCCTTTCTGAACCATACTTTCCTACTATTTTCATCAACTGCAGATATTGATTAACTATCTTTCTCACGTCTCCACTTTCATCCACTTGGTAGTGTGCTTCAAAATATTCCTGAAACCCTTCTAACCTTGACATGGTTGAGTATATTATGTTCGAGTCCACTGACGTTCCAGAGTTTTTTGAAGCTTTACGAGCACCAATATCTTGACTACCACCACTATTACTGCCTGTACCACCTTCTAAACTTCTACCATTCGTTGTCAATTCACAGTGTGTATGGTTAGTAACATCCGTGGTTGTTGATTCCGTTTCTGTATGCTTGGTATTACTCGTTGTTAGTTTACTGTCTGTATGGTTAGTAACATCAGTGGCTGTTGATTCCGTTTCTGTATGCTTGTTACTATTATTGGTTGCTAATTCACCGCCTGCATCGTCCGTAACATCAGTGGTGGGATTGAGCGCAGAGTCGCCGTTGTTGTCGCTGCTGCCATTTGAAACATCTCCCTCAGAGCTGCCTTCACCTTTGCAACCACTGCTTGCCTCAATAAGCACATTAGTGGCGCCGTCGTTACTGGTGTCTGGGTTGTTCTCAGACACGTCGACACGCCTGAAGTCGCCTCCTTGCTTTGCCGCCCTGTAGTGTTGTACTGGCGGCCACCTTCTGAACCCTCCCGTCGTGTGCATGATAACGTTGTTTTTCCTCTCGTCCAGGAACACCACCGGCCCTCCTTCCAGCGACTTTGTTATTTTTTCGTAGCTCGCGTCCCCGGTCAGCGTGATTGGCACGTTCGAGAAGCTCGAGTAGTACTTTCTCAGCTTAACGACGTTCGGCTCCGGGCCCGTGTACGCCGAGTTCGCGTAGCTGATCGAGTTGCAGTAGAAGTCCAGGTATGTCGACTGGAATGTCGGCGTCCTCTCGTAGAGCGTCGTCGGGTCTGCCGAGAATAGCGAGAAGGAGCCGTACTTCTGCGCCGCCACGAACTTGTGGCCCATCGGGTGCCACTGCACGTCCAGCCAGGTCGCGCTCGCTCCGAGGCTCATTTTTTTGAGCAGCACTCCTTCCTTCACGTCCAGGATCGCCACCAGGCCGTCGTAGGACGTCGCCACGCAGACCTCTTCGCAGACCGGGTTGAAGGCCACGCAGGAGACGTGGTAGCTCAGCGTGTCGTGCAGGAAGTCGCTCACTCTTCTTCCGTCGGTCGTGAAGAAGGAGAGTCCAGACAGGTTCGTCCTCGCGTGCGCGATTGCCTTTTTGTAGTTGTACCTGCTCACCATGCTGTCCGCCACGCAGACGTACTTGTCGTGCGAGGACCAACAGAGCGAGACCACCACGTAGAGCGTGTTGTTCGAGATGCTGCTCTGGCTCTCCCTTTCTCCCGGCGCTCCTGCTCTAGCGCCCGACTGGTGGCTGCTCCTGTTCTGGTCGACGTACTGGTGCTGCTTCTGCTTCGACTTGTGGCTCCTCTCCTGCAGCCCGTTTCCGACGGTCAAGGTCGACCCTGGCTTCGTCTCCGCCCTACTCGAGTCTCCCTTTCCCATAGTGTTCTTCCACCTCTCTATTGTCTTCGTCGTCAGCTGCTTACTTCTGAAGACCTCCTCTTCGTAGGACCACAGGAATATCTTTGCGTCGTCTGAGGCCGAGATGTGGTTCGTCGACGTGTTTGCGAAGCACACGTCTGGGCTCAGCACGTGTGCGTCGTTCACGAAGTTAAGGAAGAGCTTGTCGAAGTGCTCCGACTCCATCTCCGAGCCCAGGCCCGAGCTCATGCACGAGGGCAGGATAAGGCTGCTCGAGAGCTTCCCGTAGTGCATCGTCGGGATGTTCGGCGTGCTGCTTTCCGGCGCCGCCGTGTTGAAGAACGTGAAGTCCGGAATCGCTTCGTTGCAGAACTTTTCGAGCTCCGAGGCGTTCTGCGACGTCCAGAGGAACATGCTCTTCGGCACCGACGCCTGCTCCGCCTGCTCCTTTCCGTCGTGGTGCGATATGCTCAGGTTCAGCCTTTTGTTTTCTCTGAACTTCTGCCTTCCGCAGAACACGCACGTGTTTATGCACGTCACCGAGGACTCAAGCTTCGCGTCGCAGCGGCAGAGCCCCTCCTCCTCGTGTCCTCGCTTGACGACTCTCTCTTCCTCTCCTCTTCCCGGCGCGTCCATCTCCTCGAGTTCGCTCGGGTCATTTAGTGGTATCATCAGCAGTGCGAATCCTGACTTTCCTATCAGGTCTCTGTAGCGCCCCTTTATGTTAAGGTTACTTTTGTGGAAGGTGTCGTTTTTGATGAAGTTCATCCCCGTGTTGATGCAGTCCAGGTCTCCGCTTTCGAAGTCCTGGTTGTCCAGCGGCTCTATTCCTATTGCCGTCAGGTACGCTCCGTTGAAGGACGACTTCGACAGGTCGTAGGCCGTGATGTTGTGGTTGAACAGGTCCAGGTAGTACAGCGGCGTCACCTCCGTGTACACGTTATCTCCTGAGGACGAGCTCAGCAGCTCTCTCATCTTGTACACTCTCAGCGTGCTGCTTGCGTCCAGACTTACGATCAGCGTTTCGTCCAGCGACTTCTCCCACACCCTTCTTTCGTGGTCGTCCATTCGCCCTCTTCCTTCTTCGCTCTTCACGCTCAGGTCCAGTCTGCAGTCGTTGACCAGGAACCTCACCCACAGGAACTTGTACGTGCTCTTCAGCATTCTGTGCGGCCTGTAGAAGTTGTAGCTCACTTCCCACAGCCATATCTCTCCTCCTTCGCACGAGGAGACTATGAACGCGTTCGTCGGGTGCACGTCTATGTTCGTTATTGCTCCTGAGTGTCTCTTCAGGCTCATGATTGCTTTGCAGCTGTACACGTCCCACAGCTTTATCATCCCTTCGGAGCCTCCTGTTATTATCACTTCTCCGCTCTTGTCGAACCTGATAACTTGCACTTGCGGCGGCTCGTTGTACGACTTTTCCACGTTCAGGTCGTCGTAGAGCACTTGGTGCGCCCATATGTTTACTGTTCTATCGATTTTTCTGAATATAACTTTAAAATCATCGTTGATTTGCTCTGTGCTTCTTCTGTATGTTGGATCCAGGCTTCTTTTTAGTATTTTATGGTACACATTTTTATATTTTTTATTTTGTATTCTATTCCACTTGCTGTGACTAATAACTTTAAGTTTTTTCTTGATGGAATCACATGACTTTTCTATCAGGTCGAATGTATTGAACGAACTTGTTTGATTTTGCAGGCTTCTTGAGAAATCGTAGAGCAGGGACGATATTACTTTTGACACTGATTTCAATTCTTCCTTTTCATCTTCTCTTTCTCCTTCTGGCGAGCTTGGTTGTACCCTCTTTCTTTCTAATACTTCCTCGATGTGCTTGTCACATGTTGAGGCCAATATTTTCAGTACTTCCAGTTCTAACTCCTTTTCTGGTTCTATTTTACAAATTTCGTCCGTTTCTGTTGCCATTTGTGCTAAAATTGTCCCCAACTTCTGGGATTTGAATCTCGTTCATGATTACACTCTGCGATCTCTACTCCTTCGTTTTCATATACATTTTACTTAGAATATACACATTTACTATTTTATTACATTACATTTACAGTTTTCTGTTTTACGAATTACTAATTTTAGTAAAAACACATTTGTTTGTGGGAATCGTTTTGATTAGTTGCCTTGTGGTTATTTTTCCACTACTTGGTTTTCTATTAGAGGTTTCATGTCTTGGCGCTTCGATCCGAATCTTTTCATTCTAAATGCTGGTTTTCTGATCCTGAAAGGCAGGCACTTTGAGCCGAATCTTTGCGGAGGCTTCGGGCCCTGGAGCTTTATCGACCTCGAGGACAAACTCAGTGTTGATCCTAGTTTATTTAACAACGCCGACCCTCCTGATCTCGATAGCACATCGTCGTTCAGCTTGTGTCGGTCTACGTTTGTTTAATTAAAAAAAGTTTGAGTCAAACTTACATTGTATAAACGTGTTCTCTTCCAAAGTGTCAAGCTCATCTATCGAATTCCTCACTTCCGCGTAGAAACGTTCAGGTGCCAATTGTTTATTGTGTGAATCCACATTATCGACTGAAACAATATAAGTTATACTTTAAACTCATTAATGTAAACTAATTACAAATATCCTATTACTTCAATACCAATAAATAATTACCAATTAATCTACAAATATCAATCGAGTACTTATAATATCAACAAAAAGAATTCATCAATCTAACTATTAACTACTTCCGTAACACTTACTGGATAGCCATGGGTGAAAGAGCGCATCTTTGGCCGTTATTCTATCATCTGGGTTCAACTTAAGAAGTGACTTACAAAAATCAATTGCCAGCTTGTTCGAATAATCTAGCAGTGGTGACTTTACGTTCCAGTTAATTTCTCCCTTGACTATGTTTTGTGTATACTTGTCGAATGGGAACTCTATTGGGAATAGGTTTGTGCCGAAGAGCAGTGTGTAGAGTATAACACCGCATGCCCAGATATCACTTTTGGTAATATTGAGGAGGTTAGTGTCTTGAGATATGATCTCTGGTGACAAATATTGCAATGAGTGTTCGACTACAATATTGAACTTTGAGTACTCGTTCGTGCTCAGCATATACCTCAGACCCTTCAGCAGGAGAACCCTTCTGTCTTCTCTTGCGAATACCAGGTTCTTCCCGCTGATGTTTCTGTGGACAATGTTTAGGCTGTGCAGCGACCTTAGTGACCTGAATATTTGTCTAAAAAACGTCGCCAGGTCGTGCTCCGAGTACTGTAACCCGTCCATTATGGTTGCGAATAAATCTTTTCCTCTACACGTCATTGTCTTATCTTTTTAAACTTACTCGTACTTCTCCATTACGTAGTACACGTAGTATTTATCAAAAAAACAATCTCTTAGTTTTAATATATTCGGTATAGAATTTAGTTTATTTTTTACGTAAAGATGATGTTCATATCTTATTGTATTAATATCATCGAGGTCAGAGGGATATATTTTAACGACGTAGTCCTTTTCTTCCTTTATGGATCGACATTCTCTTATTTGACATGTTACCTAAAGCGTTTTTGTTACTTTTCAAGTTCTTACTCCGTTGCATATTCGCTTCCCTAGGGTATAATCATTTTCGAATTTGGGTGAGAAAAATCTCATTATATTCAGTGTAATTGAAGAGCCATGAAATACAAAAGTAGAGTTTTATCAACGTCATGTAACAACAAAACGAATCTAGATGTTTATTATGTTAATTATTTGAACAATTTAAAATTAAATCCTCGGAGGTATGAATGCCGACGAAACAAAGATTTCTAGAAGTTAAAATTTAAAAGTTAAATCTCAAATAGGTTATAAGTTATGATTTATAATTTAAAATCCACAGAATCTTCAATTATTATAAGCTCAAAGAATTGAATCCCTAAATCGACAATATTGGATAACAATCAATTTGGAAAATATTGACAATATAGAGCTCTAATAAATAACACAATATTTAAAATTAATTTAATTAATACATAAAATATGGTACATAAAACAAATTTATTAAAAAATTTCTCGAGCGTCCTTGCCGTACAAGCACTAGATGTTATATGAAAACAAGATCTCAACTCATTTTTGCCATTTTTTAAAATATGTTTCAAAATTCACGAAATTTCATATCGCAATACATTTTAGATTTATTATATTTAATAAATGGATTTATTGATTCAGGATGGGTGATTATTTCAAGGTCTGCGAGGTAGAAGGCCTAAGGCGAACCGTTTCTGAGACCTCTGAGTCCGATAAAAGCGCAAGAAGCTACTTCAAATGGTTAAAGGTCGTAGGAACGGGCAAGGAATCCTCACCTATTTCACATTTGTCCTTGAGCCCTTGTGATAACCTATGCGCAGTTTCGTACGGAACGAAGGTTCGCCTTTCTTATTCATCTCGCCTTACACCAATAGATAATTATTTATATTTATTTTGATGTATTTATTATTTATACTATATTGATTTTAATTTCTGATTCCTTCTTAGGTTTTGTTCTATGACTACATGAATCAAAATACACTTCACAACTACACTTCTTCCAAGAGTTTCGTACGATTCTGCTCTTTTAGATCGGATGCTAAGTTGGCGGCAGTTTCTGACGACTCTGGATCCATAAACGTTATCGCACTCTCACTGAAGTCGCATCTGCGCAGATTTAACGCTCACGAAGGCCCTGTCCACTGCCACCGCTTTTCAAACGACAAGTTGAATTTGATGTCTGGCGGTGAAGACTCTCGGGTTAAATTTTGGGATATCTCCGAGGAAAAGTGCGTTTTGACGCTCGACGGCCACACTGACTCCGTGAGGACCCTGTGTAGCATCCCCGATGACCCGAATCTCTGGGTCACAGGCTGCTACGACTCACGGTGTCGAGTGTATGACGTTAGGATACCGACGTCTCCAGTTGCGACTCTGAACCACGGGTCCCCAGTTCAGCACGTTTCCTGCTCCTCTTCAGGCTTCAGGCTGCTTTCCACAGGAGACAACAAGGTCATGGTATGGGACGTGAGCTCAGGCTTGAAGCTGGACTACTGCCTCAAGCCTCATATGAGGACGGTCCTTGGATCTTTCTTGAGTGATGAGGACGAATGCCTGGTCACCGCCTCTCTAGACGGGACCGTCAAGTTTACGGATGTTACGTCTGGCACTCTCCTGCAAGTCTACAGCTACGAGTCCCAGATCACGTCGTTTGATTTTCTGTACAATAGCGTTTTGACCGTAGGATTGGTCTCAGGTGACTGGCTGGTGAGGCACAACCTGAAGGCCGGCGATAGGATGATAAATGAGCCGGACACCAAGGCTTCAGATTCCTCACCTGTGCACCAAGGTTCCGAAGCGAAACCACTCGACTACTTCGGATACAAGCCTCCCAAGCTAGGTCCACTGGACAAACTCGTTAAGTCGTTTCAATACAAGGCTGCACTGGATTTGGCTCTTAAATTGACGTAAGTTCCTTCCTTTTCCCCTTGAATAACTTAACTTTAGGCCCGAACACGTGTACAATCTCATCGAGCTCCTCATTATAAGGGGCACTCTTTCCACTGCGGTTCGGAATCGTGATGAAAAGACCATACTTCCTCTTTTAAAGTTCGTTTGCGCTCACTTGAACAGGGACATCAACAACACTACGCTCATTCTCGAGTTCCTGATCGCCATTCTGGACCAGAACCCCTGGCTCAAGTCATGTACAGATGAGGCTGTCATGGCTGAGATAAAACGCATTCCCAACAAGATTAACCTGGAGCTTTATCAACACACGATTCTGATGAGGCTCAAAGGCTTAATCGATTTCATACTTTAAATCACGTGTAACATATAGTTATAGACACACCTGTATAATATGTTATTTCAAGTCATTGTACATGACTATAATATCAATTAGTTAGTGGAAACGGGTGTTTTAACATAGAGATACACACAAGAATTAAAATCCAGATGTTAACATAATATATTACCAATATTACTATAAAGGACTTCAAAATATTAATAAAATTAATAATAAACAGTCTATGATGTTAAAAAACTAATCATGTGTATGATTCCTTATTCTCTATAACACATATGGTGTCAGAATATATTTCGCAAGATTCTATAATTTCCACGTATTTTTATGAGCTGAAATATTTAGCCACTTACACACATTTTATTTGTTGCTTAATTTTTGTTCTTTTAGTATTTTGAGGTTATATTCACAATGTAAATTTCACACTTAGCACATTTGATTACACTAAAACTTATGAAACTTTTCATATACAATTATGTACTACTAATTATAGCTCTAAACTCTGATTGTATTCGGATATCATTTGTAAATAATCTTAAATCATTCAATGGAAGTGTTAATAATTACAGTTTAAGTAGAATTCAAAATGAACCTTCTTATGAAAAAAGGGCATTGAAGGCTGTGAGTAGGACAGGAGTTTGTGTGCCCGAGGATGTTGGCCTGTATGGCAGGACCATGATTTCCTACGAGTGCCTGTATTCAAAGGACGGTCGCACACAGACTGGCGACGAGTGGGAGGCTGAAATGACTGCGGAAACTAAGGCAAACTTCCCCGGCAAGGACAAGAAGATAAAGAAGGTCAAGAGGATCGATCCCACGCTCCACCTTCCTGACGAAGGGTTCAAAAGGTTCGAGCTCCCTGCGCCCTTTGACTATACCAAAATGCTACTGAGGGAGGGCACTCCGTACCTCAGAATTAGCATCTGGGCTCCAGGAATAAAGAGGGACCAGTTTCGAGTATTTTTAAACTACACGAAGGACAAAAAGTATCCTGACTCATACATGGAAGCGGCTGAGGAGATTCCGAACTCTCCTGAGCTGAACACATACTATGAGACCTGCGAAAGTGAGCCTGTGGAGCCCCAACACAAATTGTCCTATCACAGCACCTACAACGACTTGTTCAATCGGATGCCGAAACCTGATTATGGCTACGCAGATGTCACCGATGACAACATACTGAGGCCCCCTCTAATAATGATCAACTTCCCGAAGAACACGATTGTTAATCAGTGGGAACGCGTGACTTTTGCATCTAAGCGGGACCCTGCTAAGAATAAGAAGCTACTGAGGATTCAAAGGTCATACAGGCCGTTTTCCCATGTGGACTTGAGGAACGTGTCCTGCGTTTACCGGGACGGCACCCTGCAAATGTTGTTCAAGCTCACTCATATCACTCCTCCTCCTGAGTTTCAGAATAACTACAGATTAGCAGTTTCAGAAGGTATTAACCATATATCACCACTTATTTATTTCCTATTACTACTCTGCTACTACTATTATTATTACTATTATTACTATTACTACTATTGCTAATCTGCTACTACTATTGCTAATCTGCTACTACTATTGCTGGTGTTGGCACAACTATTTTCAGAAGGGGAGATCAAGCCTCCGAAAGTGCTTCCCCGCGAAACCGTCCACGGGTGGATGTACAACTGGCACATGTTCCCGAACAGCTACGACCTCAGCCAGGACCTTTCGAAGGCGGAGGTCCCCGAGTTCACCGAGGACATGAAGCCTAACTTCGTGAACGACATGACGCCGCGCCAGGTCAGAAAGTTCATCAGGGATGTGGACGAAGCGAAAAAGAAGGACAAGTGAACTCTGCGTATGAATGCCTTCATGCTTACTCGAGCTCAGTTGAATCTTGTAGATTACCTAGGCTCTGTACACATACTTATTCTCTGTCGAGTATAACAGGGTTAACTTTATTTATATTACAAATGCTGCACTGGCTGTATGTTCAGTATCTTCAGCGCCTCTTCTATCACTCTTGAAGTCAGTTTAACCAGCCTCACGGAGAGTGAGTAGGCCTTGCCGTCCTCTATGACCTGCGTGTCCTCGTAGAAGCGACTGAAGGCCTTGCAGAGCGCCCTCAGGTACCTGCAAACTCTGTGCGGCTCACGCGTCGCCACTGCTGAGAGGACCGTGTTCTCGAACCCGAGGAGTGACCTTCCCAGGTTCCTCTCCGAGGCGTTTCTGAATTCTGAAAAGGGCGTTATTTGTCTGGACTGCACCTCTTTTCTCCAGCGGCTCCAGCTGCTCCGTCTTCTTCAGCAGCGACAGACACCTTACGTACGCGTAGAGGATCGCAATGAGCCCGTTGTTGCCCTGATTCATCAGACGCTCAAGCGAAAAGTTGTATCCCGAGTGCCTCTCCACACTCAGGTCGCTGAAAATCATGGATCCCACTCCTGCACAGCGTTAATCTTGTAAACACGGCACTTACCAATCTTTCTAGACAGCAGCGGCCTTTTGAGCTCCAAGTAGTCCCCTCTCTTGACTATTTCGTCGCCCACTAGTTTAACCACCTGCTTCGTGATGTCAACCAGACTACACTTGCTGCCCGACCTAGACCTCAGTTTTCCTGCTCCTTCGAGCCTCACTTGTCCGAATCCTACGTGTTCCACCTTACACCCGTTTAACATGTCGAGCTTCTTTGCTATTTTATAGAGCTGCAGATCGTTAATTCGTCAACTAGCTGTTTGACCACTAAACTAATTGCCTATCCCTTCAGCAGCGCACTTACCTTTTTAAAGTGTGGTCTCTGGTTGCTCTCAGTCACATATATTACTCTGTCCGGCTTGTTCCAGCTTACTCTGTGAGACAGGGCTGCAAGGTCCGTTGCCATGTATGTCAAACTCCCTTCCGCCGTCCTCAAAACTGCCTTGTTGACGCTATCGCTGTCTTCAGACTCGGCAGCTTCTGATTCCTCGCCATCCAAATCATCCAAATCTTCTTGTTCCTCACTCTCACGGTACAGACCAGGTATGTTTACCAGGACCTCCTTTCCCTCCTCTCTTGCCTTATTCTCTCTCACCAACTTGCTTATCAATTCGTCTGCCACGTTCTTATAGTAGCTTTCTGGTATCGTTTTCAGCCCATCCATGTAGTAGAAGTATGCCATATCTTCATAGTGTCCCACGCACGTGTTTCTCAATTTTTCCCACTGCTTCTGCCCCTGGCTCTTTGAATTCTGCAACAGCATTGCTTCGTGTCTTGCTCTTCTACAAAACTCCTCGTCCTCCGTGAACTTGTTGCACGCCAACTTGTAGTAGCTATCCACTGTCGATAGTATCAGATTGTCTGAAAATGTTGGCAGCGGCAGGTGCAGTGTCCTCTCTCTGTAGTCTTCCTCCATTTCTGGTATTTTGAATCCGAAATACTTCCTCTCTTCCTTGATGGCGCGGTCTCGGGGCAGGCTCTCCACCTCCAGTGCTTCCATCATTCTCACGTCGTACTCCATCAGGTACCTCATCAGTATTCCGCACTGCAGTCCGAAGTCTCCCACGTGGTTTCTTCTGCACACTTTGCTTCCTGAGAACTCCAACAGGTTCGACAGGCTTTGTCCTATCACCAGCGACCTTATATGGCCCATGTGCAGCATCTTTCCTACGTTCGGGCTAAAGTAGTCTACCACTACTTTCTCGTTCGTCAGCTTTCCTACTGACAGTCTCTCATCCTTTTCCATTTCGTCCAGCTTATCCAAGAGGTACGAGTCTCTCAGTTTTACTTTTAATTCGTCGTGCGATATTTGACACGAGTCCACTATCGATAAATCCTTTTTAATCTCATTGCACAGTCTGATCACCGCATTTTCACTCATTCAACAAACCTATCATTCACTTGATCTATTTTCAAGTCCAGAACATCTGAAATAGTCCTTCCGACCTTAGTGTGTAAATCAAACTCAGGGTCACTATCAGTGACCCAGACCTGTATTAATTGATTATTCGTTGAATACTATTAGAGAATTTTATTCAGTTACAGTCTTTATGTAGGATTGTTGTGTAGAAGGATGCGTACCAATGGCCTTTTACATTTTTTCAATATATTTTCTTCCTGCTCATCACACAGTCTTCGAATTCCTCTTTTTATCTAAAAGTTATACATATGTCGAATCTAAAATCATCTCCAAATCACACTTATGCAGTCGTTTATTTGGATTCTACTACTTACTATGTTCTCCACTGATGTGAATTGCAACGTTCCGTTCAGGTGTGTTTTATAGGCCAAACACGGTATTATAATACAAGTAAAAACACAACATATTACACATTTCATATATTACAGATTTTACATGCTATATGTACTATTATTACAGCGATTATTGTTGGTGTGTATTGGGAGTCAGTTCTTTATAGTGTCCATCGTTCCAGAATCCTTTTACGGTGGCACTAAATAACGACATTCTAATACCGAGTAGTTTCTAAAAATTATTGTTAACAATTCTTTTTCTTAAATCATTCAAATAACTCAAACTATGCTCTACACATACCAGTATCTGCGATTGGTTGGCGGAAAGCCTTTTATTCTTTTCACAAACTACAAAATCGCCCATTAAAACAATTTTTCCCATATTTAAAGCTGTTGGCACTCCCAATTTCCTAAATTGTGGCTCCATGCTGCCTGGTATGTCTTTAAAGTCGTCACCTCCTTCCTGTATGAATATTTGCCAGAATCTCAATAGGTATTGATTAATTTGAAGATTTATCTTTTTTAAATATTCAAAATACCTTTAATACGATTGTTTCTTTGGCTAATTTATCACACTTTATAAAATCTCTCACTTTAAATCCGTTCACCTTCTCCATGACCACATCTGGCATTTCAGATGTGATTAGGATCGCAGATTCGCCAAATAAATTCTAAAATAGTTTATTAATAAATATTAACTTTAATCCTAAACATACTTCTGAGATTTTGTGCAAATTCTCAAAAATCTCATCTTCAGGTTTGGTGCCGAGTGCGATGCGCATTACTTTGTTTTTTCCGTAAAACACCCTAAAATTTTTATTTACTTTAAAGAAAGAGCAAATTTAAATTAATGTTTTATTTAAAATTTAAAATTGTGTATTTTTGGGTTACCTTCCTGGCAAGAGTATTGAACGCAGAGTTTTAAGTGGCGAGTTCCTTTGGTCATTTAGGGCAATTATATAGACAAAAGTGGATTCATTTTTATTATTTTTAATAAATTGTTCAAGCGTGCCTCTAATGTTTTCAATAAGATTTAGTTTCTTTTTGGAATCCTTCTTACATGAGGTCAATTGAGTTTTTAACTTTCGTTTTGAACTCGGCATTTTAATTTTTTATATTAAAAATAAATATAAATGTGCACAATTATTTTAAAACTAATATTACATATAAATCTAGTATATAATTTTTTTTTATTTCAGTAATGCCCAATATGTATTCATGAATCGTCATTATTTTATATATTTTATATACATATTATATATTTATATATTATATTATAAAGGGAGGTTATTATAAAAAGTATTAATAGGATAATGGATAATATACTTGATCAATTTGATCTATTTTTTTACAGGAATATAGCTGACAGCAGGTTTATTTCTGGGAGGACTGGAGCGCTCCAAAGCTACGGTTCATCCAACCTTTTTATAGTCATAGCCCTCCTTTTAATATTTATACGCCTGTTTCACCTAATAACTGAGTACAATTCAATATGGCATATTGCCAAGGAGCTCCAGGCGAACCCGAAAGCCATTCACTTGAGCGGCATGGCCGAGTACGCCGCCGAAATTTTAGGTTTATACTACAGTCACTTCACTCAGATTCTAAGGTTTAAGAGGAAGGTCAAGCCCATTCCCATACCGAGAGTCCACATGCCACTCGCCCTTAACCCCAATTCTCTGAGTTTGGTCTACGAAAACCCACAAGATGCGAAGAAGGGATATACTAACAACTTGACGGTCACCTTCGAGTTCGACTGCTTGAAAACGACCTTCGTTAGCGCCTATTGGGGCGTTCCTCTTGAAATTGTTCAGTCAGCCATCATTCCTAAGAGTTATAAGAAGGAATCCTTCGGTTTATCCCTTTTGCACGACACCCTGTTAACTAAGGTGAAGAAGCTGCTGCGGAAGTTTCTGATTCCCTTTTACACTGACCAGTGTGAGCTTCTTCTCGACCAGACTTCCGACATGTGCGACAGCACTAAGATTTCTGGCGACATTTCACTGCTCTGCAACGAGGGGAACTTCTGCTCATCCGAGCCTATTTGTTTCAACTCCGGCTCGAAGATCAGGTGCACCTTAAAGCCTACCCTCGACGTAAGTTTACACCCTTTCACGTTTCGCTTTAGCACATTGAAGTTGACGGCAACAGCATTTCAACGTGGTCGGCTCTGTCCTCCCAAGAGGAGCTTCTTCAGAAAAGAATCCCCTTGGTCATTGTCCTATACACTCCGAGGACGCAGGAACCTAGGGTTTTCAGCGAGGGCGACGTCGAGAGTCACCAGGTAACTTTTTTCCCTTTACGCAATCTTGTACTTGTTTACTCACATTTAGTTACTTTCTTTGACTGCTTACACATTTAACTTTTTGCTCTGCTTTTACGCACTCCCATCATTCTCCGCTTAATTATCTCTATAGGGGTACGCCGAGATTACTCTCGTCAGATTCAGAATTCCCAACGAGCTCATCATGCCGTTCGTCAAGAGCCCCAAAATGTCACCCAAGATTTTAAAGCAGGTGGTCTTCTGTGGAGACTACCTTTGTCCTCAGGAGCCCCGGGACATGTTCGGCATGGGCGACGTGCGGGACAAGGAGTGCCTGATCTGCATCGCAAACGAAATGGACACTGTGCTGCTTCCTTGCGGCCACGGCTCCTTCTGCTCCAAGTGCCTCTACGGCCTCCGCAACGACAAGTGCCCTGTCTGCAGACGCAACTTCTACTCGTACGTAAAGTTCCCACTGAAGGACGAGGTCGCTTGACCGTTTTAATGTTTTATACAATTCATACGCACCGTATGTATTCACATGTACATTTAGCATGGGTCCTGTGTATGTATGTACGTAGGTATGTATGTGCCGTGGTACATATGTACCAAAAGCTATGCATACACATACATCATAGCATATATATGTGTATAAACACTGATGTATATACACATCCGCTAAATAAAACTACATTAGTTGCGATTTTATTATACACCTCCACTCGCTCCTCAGGTCGGTCATTTTAAGTCGCTTGTTGGCGCCAAGGTTCTGCACATTTTAAGTATATCCAAGATTACGGCAGTAACTACCCATCACATAGTTAAATACATGTATTCACTGCATTAACAAATTCTACTGCAAGCAACTGCCCATATAAATGGCAACATATACTATAGCTGTCGCGTGACTGTCAACCTACCTTTGCGTTGTTGTGAATGTGCTTGCCGTTGTTGTACGTTAGCATTGAGAGGTGCTGGTCCGTTTCAAAGTCAATGAAGCCGTCCAGATCGTCGGACGCGCTGCCGCTCGCCAGCTCCTCCGCCTCATCCTCCTCTTCGTCGCCGGACGTGAACTCTCCATCTTCGTCCTCGTATTCCGACGAGCTCTCCTCCTCGTCTCTCAGCCTTACTCTGGGTCTGAACTCAACGCTTGACATGGTCTTCAGTCTCGATTTTACGCTTTGCTTGTGGAGCTTTATCTTTCCGATGATCTCAGAGTGGCTCATCGACTCCAGGTGCCTTTGCGACTCATTTGCCGCCTCGTACTTGCGTGATGCGCTTCTCTGCACCGACTCCTTGCACGAGTCTGGGAACCCATACTCAGACTCGTTGGACGCTTCCGACTTTATCTGCTTCGGGAACTTGTAACTGTCCATCGTTCGCTGTGGAGTGCACTGCTCAGAGGCGGAGGAGTCCGATATACTCAGTGAGGACAGCAGGCATATTCTAATGATCGTCGACAGCGTGTTGTCCACCAGCTTCAGCAGATCAATCATTGAGTACAGCAACGCTCTCTTCTTCCCAATACAGGTCACGACGTACGTGTCGTCTACGAACATTAGTTATGTATTATTGTCCATTGTGTAATTTTGTTAGCTATGTAGTATTGTCTGTACAGCATTAGTTTTAGTTGAATTATGCTAATATTAGACTAACAGTAGTAGCTATTTCTAAATAAACTTAGTTAACTGAAGAATGCTAACTAATATCCGCCCTGGCGACGGCTTATTTCCTTAACACACAATGGTAGCCTTTGATAGCACACAATACTACTTTATGAACAAAACGCAACAGTAGCATTTGATAACACACACCACCATTTAAATACCATAAAAAAAGACTCGTACCTGTATTTGTCACGTACTGGTTGCCCGGGTCGAACATCGTGTCGCTCAGGCTCCTCGTTATCCTGTCCATCATCTTCCCGAACAGCCACGCCACATGCAGCAGATGACCCACCTGCTCTCTGTTCCTTCTTCGCATCTCCTCCCTCCTCTCCCTCATCCTCTTCACGTTCTCCGCCCTGATCGTGTTGTACTTTGTGACGATGTTTTCGTAGAAGTTGGAGTCCGACACGTCCAGCTCCCCTGAGAGCAGCTCGTTGAACTCCTGTGAGGACTGCAGGCAGGGGTCCTTCTTCAGCGGCGTTGCCTCGTCGTCTGATATCACCTCGCACGCGCCGTGTGACGCCGGCGCCTTGTACACGATCTCCAGGTTCACCAGCACCACGTTAACTGCCGACACCAGCGGTTCCAGCGCCCTGAAGAACCTCGTGCTGAGCTCGTACTTCGCTGCGCCGATTCTGCAGAGCAGCGTGAACATCACGAAGCGCGCCGTCGCTATCTTTTCGCTCCTCACTGTGCTCATCGTGTCCGTCGGCAGCGAGGACGCCCAGCTGCAGAGCAGGTTCGGCAGACACGAGTTCGGGACGAAGCGCAGGAACTGTGCGCAGAACTCGTGCGTCAGCGTGTAGAAGGCTCTCTTCGTGTACCTGTTGTTCAGCTTCAGCAGGTCCACGAACTGCAGCTTCCAGCTCTTCTTGCTCTCCGTCCTCTCTCTGCTTCTGCTGCCTTCGTTATCCAGCAGACCCAGGGACTCCATGAACCCGTTGTACTCTCCTCTCACCGCTCCCTCTTCTCCTTCTCCCAAATACTGGGCAAGCAGTGCGTTTTCCACCTTATCTCCGTACTCATTCGTGTCCACCACCTCCCTGATCGCCGAATATATTATTGCCGTGTTCACTGTGTTGTAGAAGTCGTTAGAGCACAGCCTCAGGTAATACTTAAATGTTAACTGGTCCACGACGTCTGCTCCAAAACTCGGCCCCTCGACCACGTACGTCCTCAGCACTCCTATGAACTTAAAGCTGACGTTAAAGAAATATTCTGCTTCGAAGTACTTTTCATTCTGCGCTGCGTCCTCCGACTTAACTGCCAACTTAACGTTTCCGGCTTTCACGTTCCTCCCGTGGTACTCCAGAAACCCGAACACACTAAACATTTTACTTAGCGGCATTCCGTCATGCTCCTCGTACTCTTCTTGATCCGACTCGTTCCCTTTTCCTTTCTTCAGCTTCCCATTAATCAAGCCTTGCCTCTCCCCCTTCTTTCTTCTGCCTCTGGTACCTTTCCTTCCCCTTCTCGACGCAGTGCTCGTATTACCATACTCATAGTCCTTACTACCTCTGCTGCCATACTCATAGTGGTTACTATTACTCGTTCTGCCCACACCACTGGTACCATTTGCGATATTTTTCTTACTTTTCACACTCGCAGTCCTGCTTTTATGTTCTATTACCACTCTCGTCGTCAAGTACTTTTCAAACACTATTCTGTCCATGAGTGCGCTGTTCGTTCTGAAGTTAAGGAACTTAAACAGTCTCATTGTAAACTTCCTCGTGTCCACAGTTCCGTTGAACGCGAACCTTAGTTTACTCCTCCTATTCATCGGCGACAGCGACAACTGCAGCAGGTACCTCAGCAACTGCGTTCTATAGTGCGCCAACTCTGCGTTCCTGTACTCCAGCGACAACATGCAGTCGTCCTCCACTTCGCAGTAGAACAGCTTCAGGCACAGACTCAGCTTTTCTTCGCTGTACTCGTAGACCGACCTGCAACTCACCACCACTCTCACCACTCCTTCTGACGAGGTGTCCAGGTACACGTCATCACTCATCAGCGACGCTAGCGCTATTAGCACGCACGGCAGTGCCGAGCTACTCTTAATAAATCCCACTTCTTCTCTCGTCATTTCATGATTTTGTTCCAGTGCTTCTGAGTATATACACACTTCTGCTGCTGAGGTTATTTTATTCTTAACCTCTCTCACAAGCTCCTTTAACAGTTCTTCTGCCGACTCTTCTGGAAAATCGTAGTGAACGTATCCTGACTCCACCTTCGTCGACAGTGATGTTGACACGCATACCTTCAGCCTCTTACTGTCCAACTCTACTCCACACGAGTCTGCTATTGAGCTATATATTCTATAGCAGTATTCGCTTATCACATCGTGCGTATAATCGTCACTATTTTCATCCAATTCCACAATGCCGTCCTCTTCGCATTTTACGTAATTCACATTTGCCTTGCACACACTCAGTATCATCCTTCCAATTTCGTGCCGATACAGGCTCAGCGTCAACGTCTCCACGTATGATACTCCGTCCAGCGTTGCGAAGTCTGTGCACTTTTCGTATTCTTTTCCTCGCTCGTAATTTACGTATCCCATTGCTACTATCACCATCTCCCTTGGCATAGCTTCGTATTTTTTATAGACAGCAACCGCCTCTCTTATCACTCTCGAGTATGAAAATGGCACATAGCTTCTACATCCTTCTATGAACCCTCTACATTCCTCCATGTTGTTGCACTTGTACAATTCATCTTTACTCTGGTCCAAATATGCGCACTCCATCCCATTTATTGTTTTCTGTATGTTTTCCAAGGCTGCACCTCCTTCGTCACCGTAATGCTCATCATCACTATCTTTCTGACAGTCCTCTTTTTCATTAAACTGTTCATATGATCTTTTAAGCACACTCGTTTCCACATATCTTTCATTTGTCAGTGCTAGCAACCATTTTGCGTACAGTCCCACCAGCTTCATCACTCTCTCATTCCTTGTCTCATCTGGCAGTGCTCCATTAAATACCATATCTGCGTATGCATCCAGTAACATTATGTACCCCTTCTCTTGACAACTGCAGCCGCTTTTACTCTTCCACTTCATCAATTCATTCCACACTTCAGTCATCCCATCGCTCCTGCCATCGTACTTTAAAACCATATTTTTCTTGCTCAGCGCTACTGTTACGTCAAACACGTACGATACCACCTGATTACAAAACTCCTTCGGCTCAAATGCTGACTGGAACTTTGCGAATACTGGGCACACTTCAATCAGCCAAACGTTTGCACACTCCTCGCCTTCTCCGTCCCACTCATCGGTGTATGACAGCATCGGACTAATGTACTCGCTTGTGCGCTCATGTACGCCTAGAAGCAGTCGAATAAACTGCACGTAAACTCCATCTACTGACTTAAGTCCCCAAATGAGACTGTTGAATACTGCAACAGCTCCTAAATATTACTTTTACTTCAACTCTTACCTAAATATGGAGCTTCTGGGAGCAGGAAATTATACTTGAGGCAGAAATACCATCTTATACACAGTACACATACACTCTTTACAAACTCTTCATCATTTCTGTTTTTATAAAGTATGTATGAAAACAGTAACACACCTAAACGTTATTTATTGATCCGATAAACATACTCTCGTAGTTGTTCAGTTTAATTAAAGTTGTTTCAATTGCTTTATTACAATATACTATTTGCCTATTCACTGCTTCCTTTGTGTTTTTATTTTCAAATCGTTTATTTAATATACACTTTATCCATTTTTTTTCAAGTTTCGAAAATTTGTTGTCTTTACAATCTATTTTAGCAGCAGATTTTGACGATGCGATAAAACATTCAAAAGTTTCTGAATTTTTTGTCAATTGATTTGATGATTCAGGAACTGCGTCATTCCTTTCGACACTGTTGTCGTTAGAATCACTGGAAGGTCCACATTCAAATCCCATAATATTTTCATACTCGGTCAACACATATTTTATTCATGTTTATAAAATAATATTAGCTATAATAATTTTACGATTCTTCTGTTATTTCCATCCCCATTCGTTACCACTTTTCTTATTTTCCAGTTTTAAAAAAATTTAATTTTATCCACCAAATAGATTTTCATCATTTAAAAATACAATTATTTAAGGCTTAAGGCTTATGTGTAAATGTTTTATTATTGTTTTGGCCCATATGTATGGTGTCACTATGTTCATTCGATTTACTAAATAATTTACAATGTGTATTTGTTTCACATAATTATATGTGATAAAATTACATTGTGTATTGAATAACTTGATTTCAGCACAATTCTAACTTGACCTGGCTACTAAATACTCTATATAGACAATGTATAATAATAACGTTAAACCTAAGGGGAGATTCGGCAGAAAAATTGAGTCTCTGCGTTTCAATTGGACTCGCCGGAGGTATATATGGCGAGCTAGCTTCTTCTACAGCTTTGTGAGCTGGGTTCTTTTAATCGGTATGTCATTTCACGCTCATCACTATTCTCAGGGATCATTCTTACTCTACTTTTCCATATTTTACTTAGACAATATAACTTCTTTGTAAACTATAGCTGCCCTGCTCGTAGTATCAGGATTATAAACGGTTTCATTCTTTCAATCATTATAACCACTGGTATTTGACCTCCTTGTTACTCACTTAATTTTTAGGCATACTTGTAATTTTATCTATATTTTTGGCTAAAATTTGCAACATTTTTTCAAACTATACTATGAGTCACTTCATGGAGACTGGTAATTGGCTCAAGTTTTTGGGGTGCACTGTAAAGTGGTTCCCCTGGATTTTTGCTCTCTTCATGTGGATTTGGCTCGCGCTCCAGCTAAGTAGCTTAATTTGGGTCTTTGTGAGTCCCAGGCAGTGGTGCATAAATCGTTTTGACGAGATGGCTGTCAATGCTGTCAAAAATTGCAGACTAATTCTCAAAAGAATGACTCGTAAGCCTTTTTAACTTACATATATTTTCAGCTTGTCAAATCACTCTCGAGAACACTTATCCTAAGGAGATCAGGAGTTGCAACGACCCTGATTACTTGATACAGAGGAAGATGATTCTCATGGCTCTAAAGGACCCATCGACTAAATGTACTATTGAGGACCTATCGGTGTGTAACGCCTACCGTGACGCTATGGAGAAGGAGGGTATTTTTACCATTATTATAACACACCTTAGATTTCAAATGGGACGAAGCGGCCCTATCTGGATGCTACGGCGTGATTCCCACGGATATGAGTGATTTTATCGACGAGAAGAACACCAGCGATCTGTTCAAATACATTCTTCTGTCCAACATATCCTGGTCAATCACGTTCGTCGTGATCGTCTGCTTATTCTACTTCATTAAAAGTGTAACAAAGTTTGACGCGATCATTTATCAACCCAAAGACCCATCTGATAACGTTGTTATAAAAATCGTAAGGCCGTTCACGCCATGGACCAGATAACTAATTTTTCACTATACACACTATACTATTATCTAGAACAGAAGGATCCGTTATATACACAATTATTAACTAAAATAATAGAAAATATAAATTGTTTATTTGTTTAAATAATCCTTGGTTGGGGGTTGTATTATGTGGCTGCACGTGGCAACTTTTAGTTATATTTATTGACATAATGGACTCTCCAAATCCTAAAAAGAGGAAATTTGGTTTCACCGATCGTCCACCAACAGGTTAGTTTTTTATAATTAATATATGTTTTTAGAAACCCAGGATTCCACAACCACCTTGAGCTCGGATAAAACTAATGAGAATTTTAAAAAGGAAGTGTTAAATGATGAATCATCACCTGATATAAACAGATGGACTAATGCTCCATATTCTTCGCGCTATTATAGACTTCTTGAGGATAGAAAAAAGCTCCCGGCATGGACTGCCAGGCGGAATTTTATCAAATTGGTAAAAAGGAACCAGGTTTTGGTACTAGTTGGGGAAACAGGTAGCGGAAAGACCACACAGATGACACAGTTCGCTCTGGAGGCTGGTTTATCGGGGATGCGTCCAATAGCAATCACACAGCCGCGCAGAGTCGCAGCCATGTCAGTTGCAACCAGGGTTGCGGAAGAGATGGACGTGGAACTTGGCGTCACAGTGGGCTACTCGATCAGGTTCGAGGATAAGTACTGCGACAAGACCCTGCTGAAGTTTATGACAGACGGCATGCTGTTGAAGGAAATCACGACTGACCGAACGCTCTCTAACTACGGGATGGTGGTACTGGACGAAGCTCACGAGCGGACAATAGCGACCGACGTGCTGTTCGGGCTCTTCAAGGACCTGATTAAGCTGAGGCCGGACCTGAAGCTGGTGATCATGTCGGCAACGCTCGAGGCGAAGAAGTTCCAGGAGTACTTCGGAGGCTGCGACATCCTGAGGGTGCCAGGGTCGATGCACCCGGTCGAGATCTTCTACACAGTGGAGCCGGAGAGGGACTATTTCGAGGCCTCGGTCAGAACAGTGGTCAACATCCACATGGCGGAGCCGGAGGGAGACATTCTGCTCTTTCTGACTGGAGAGGAGGAGATCGAGAACGCACGCAAGGAGATCGAGGCGATGCTGAGCAGGAAGAACTGCAAGGACCCAATAACAATACTGCCGCTGTACTCGTCACTGCCGCCGTCGCAGCAGCAGAGAGTGTTCCAGAGCGTGGAGGGCAGGAAGGTCGTCATCGCAACGAACATCGCAGAGACCTCGATCACGATCGACGGCATCGTCTACGTCATCGACCCGGGCTTCAGTAAGCAGAAGATCTACAACCCGCGAGGGAGAATCGAGTCGCTGCTGGTCTCGCCAATCTCGAAGGCGTCGGCGCAGCAGAGAGCAGGCAGGGCAGGGAGAACGAGGCCCGGAAAGTGTTTCAGGCTCTACACTGAGGCGGCCTTCAACAAGGACCTCGTGGCTGAGACGTACCCGGAGATCCTGCGCTCGAACATAGCGAGCGTGGTGCTGAGCCTGAAGAAGATGGGCATCGACGACCTCGTGCACTTCGACTTCATGGACCCGCCGGCGCCGGAGACGATGATGCGCGCGCTCGAGGAGCTGAACTACCTGAAGGCGCTGGACGACGAGGGGGAGCTCACGACGACCGGCAGCCTGATGGCGGAGTTCCCGCTGGAGCCGCAGCTGTCGAAGGTGCTCGTGGAGGCCAACGAGCACTCGGCGGCCCTCGAACTCCTGATCATCGTCGCCATGCTCTCGTGCGGCAACGTGTTCCTGAGGCCGCGCGAGGCCGCCAGGGAGGCCGACCTGGCGAAGTCGCAGTTCTCGGCGCCCGAGGGCGACCACCTGACGCTTCTGAACGCTTTCAACTCCTATAGGAGCGTGCCGCAGTCCTCAGCCAGGAGGTACTGCCAGGACAACTTTTTGAACCCGAGGTCACTCTCTTCGGCCGTGAACATCTACGACCAGCTCCACAAGATAATGGCCAAGCACAACCTGCTTGCCCCCGCGGCAAGCTCAGCCCCTGCTATCAGTTACAATTCGGCTCCCGCAGGCCTACCCGGTAGCCGTGGCGCCCACAGGGACATTAACTTGGAAAGGGTTAGGAGGGCCCTGGTAACTGGCTTCTTCCAGCAAGTGGCCTACCGGAGCGTCCGCGGCCACTACCTGCTGGTCAAGGACAACCAGAGCGTTGCTCTGCACCCCTCGAGCACTCTCCAGCACTCTCCGCAGTGGGTCATTTACCACGAGTTCATCCACACGTCCAAGAACTACATTCGCACCGTCTCCGACATCAAGGGGGAGTGGCTGATTGAGATCGCACCTCACTACTTCAGCACCGAGGACATGCCCAACGGCGAGGTCAAGAGCGCCCTGGTCAACCTATACAGGAGCCGGAGAAGCTGACCAACTATTTTCCTTTCAAAGGTGTACCCTATTGTTGTTTTACTTCAATCCTAATACGGATACATTATATCAGCTATTATTTGGCACTGTTCATTTGTGTTTACACTATTCATTCATATGTACTCAATTAATTACCTTAAACTCAGTAACGGGTAGTTGTACTCAATTACCTACTTTAAACTCAGTAACGGGTAAAAGCACTCAATTCCATGATTCAAACTCAGCAACTGGTAAATACGCATCTGTGAAGTTTAAAATTGGCTAAGACATTAGTTTTCGTCGGCCCAGCTTTGGGCCTTCTTCGTGCACTCGACCAGGAACCGCTCGGCCTCAGCCTTGCTGCCGGTGCCCTTTATCGCCTTCAGCTTCTCCTGGAGCAGAGGCTGGCTCACGAAGCTCGCGTTCACAAAGGTGCTCAGAAGGCGCGCCACGTGACTCGCAGACCTTCCTCTCGACGATAGCTCTATGAACACCGGCCTCCAGCTCACCAGCGTCGAGCCCCTGTCCCCGCACACCTTCACTCCCACGTAGTACTTCCACGAGCTCCCGAACTGGATCGGCTGCACCGCGTCCACCTTGAATATCGGCGTCCTGTTCTTCAGCGGCTCCGAGAGCGGGAAGCGCAGGTGGCTGCTCACCAGCTCCGGCGGCACGTGCACTGTCAGCGGCTCGTTGTGCAGCGGCCTGTGCACAAACAGACTCACGTGCTTGTTCCTGCCCAGACCCTGCCACACCTTCCCCTCCGCCAGGTTGCTCAGGTCCAGCTCCACCGACAGAGCGCCCACCTTCGCGTCCTCCGAGCGTATGGTGAAGTCGGGGAAGAAGAGGTAGAGCGACTCCAGGACGTCGGACGCATTGCTTCCCGCCGACCCGGGTGCTCCTGCCGCTGACGCCCCTGTTGTCGCAGCTCCCGAAGCTGTGGCTGCCGTTGCGCTCTGATCCTGGTTGCCTGTGTTTGTTTTTACGTAGCCTGCATCATCGGTCACCGTCAGTCCCAGGTGCGACAGGTATGGCGGCACCGGTCCCACTCTCGACATCGTTGCGCTAAACGTGTCTATCAGGTTCACGCACTGGTACAGCGCCAGCGAGGCCTCCTTGAAGGCCGTCTCCGACTTCTGCTTCCACTCCGCGTCGTGCTCCGTGTCCGGGTGCAGCAGCGTCTTCAGCTTCTTAGCGCACTTTTTGATCGTGTCCTGGTTGCACAGCTTCGGCGCTATTCCCACGGTGTAGAACGGGTTCTTACAGTTCGCAGGTAGCGTGTTCGAGCGCTGCTCCTCCAGCCTGTCCAGCACGTACTGCACCGAGTCCCTCTTGAACTTCTTCTTCTTCTGAAACTCCGACGACTCATCTGTTCTTCGCTGCAGCTCCTGCTGGTATGCTGTGAAGAATGCGTTGAACTTATCTCTGCACACTCCATTATCGGTCGCCAGCGACGCCGACCCCAGGAACTTTACCGAGTCCTCGTCCAGCAGCATCCTTATGCAACTCACCTTATCCGAGACTTCTCCTTCCTCCCTCTTCAGCAGCGCCTGGCTTCTCAGGTCCTTTTCAAGTGACGCCAGCACCTTTTCCAAATTATCCGTCACTGGCGTGTTCATAATATTCTTTACCAACAGCACGTACACCTTCCTCATGCTGTCCAGCTGGGAGGCTATGAAGTTGATTATGTCCACGCAGTCGTGCAGTGAGTACAGCGATGCGGCCTTCTGCTTCTTCGTCTTCTTTTCCTCTGCCGTCAAACAGTCGTTCAGCCTCATCACGTACATCCTCAGGTCCATCAGGTACCTCTTGAAGTCCTCCATGTATATCTCATAGATCCCGTAGACGTTCGTGAAGAAGGTATTTAGCTCCGTCAGTATTCCATTTTTAAAGAGCACTGTCGTGAACTCGTTTAGTTCTTTCCAGGTCAGTGGAAAGTTTGCTCCCATGTACTCCCCAAGCTTCGCCTTTATTGGCCTGAAGTGCCCTAACAGTATCAGCTCAAAGTTAAGCAGCAGCGACTTGTCTGCGGACCCACTTCCGCTCACTTCCCTATTTATCTTTGCTTCCTCCAGTATCTTAAGCAGCATCGATTCGTCTGCCACTGACGCTAGTGCCTTTACGAATGGCATCAACGTGTTAACGCTCGTCGACCTTGAGAAGAACGCGTCGTCCAAGCTGCGATATGTGTATGCGAAGGATCCCGTTGCTGAGTATATAGTTTCCACTGTTCTCTTTGCTGCCAACTCATCCTCTGTAAACTCCAGCATGAAGTTAGACAAGAACTCCTTCGACAACGATGTTTGCGATTTACTATTTGGGTCATCTATTTTATAATAAAAATCAGGGTCCGTCCCGTCTACTCTTACTGTAGTTTGCACATTTGCGTCCATGAAACCTTCGCGGTCACTAGGTTTGTCCGACTTTTCCGGCTCATACACCGTTTTCAAGTCGTCCGGTTCAGATTCTGCGGTCATATCCACGTCAAGTTCAAACACATCATCCGTTGGCGAGTCAAGTGTTTTGCGTTTAACACTTGGTCTAAACACCGTTTGAGAATCCATCATTTTATATACTCAATCTAATAAATTCATTATCTGTAGCTTATGTTGACGATAAATTAACCATGAGAATAAAATACTCAAATGTAACTGTTACACATTTATGAGCCCGTATGTTGTGAAATTATAACAATTAATAGAACGGCTATTATATGTATAAGACAATTCAAATCAATCAAAACTATTCATGCATTTGAATACACATTGTTTTATAGAATCAAAATTATGATTTATTATTATAAATGTATGACCAATTTTAACACCCGTGGGGAAGCAGAATTATTATTATTTATTCATTCCTTCATATTTTTAGAGGTTTTAGTGAGGGTCTATATTACTTGTTCAATTCTATATTAGAATTTAGTTGTTTTATAAGATTGTATTTTATAAAACTTAATTTCAATTATGATATATATATTTTATTCATCTTCATTTTTGTAAACTGTTACATTATTGTGAATGGAGTTTTATTTTCTTTAAATAAATATATAAACCACAAATAACATGACATCTGTTGAGGAATGTCAGCTTTTATCGATTGAATTGGATAAGTCCAAGTCTCACGGTTGCTTAAGGCTGGCAACCGAATCCGATGATTCTATTCCCCTGGACGAGTATTTAGTCAAAAGGCCGAGGTGGATTCCTTCTTTTATGTTGGCTGAAGGCTCCACGTTCGATTGTAAAAACAATTCTCTTCCCTTCTGCTCGTCCATGAACGTGGAGACGTCCAACAGATACAGTGCACAGTACATAGCCCTTCACAACTTTTCTAAATCATCAAACTCCGGTTCAATATATCACTCCATATCCACGTCGGCTGTGCTTGTAATAGGCGCCGGTGGTCTCGGATCTCCGCTGCTAATGTACCTGGCGTCTTCAGGGATAGGTATTCATATTTCTACCTATATATATGATTAGGTATAATTGGAATCATTGACGGAGATGTGGTAGAGGTGTCGAATTTGCACAGGTATGACTTTGGTGCAAGTTCACAAAATTTTAGGCAAATAATACACGATGAAGCCAACGTCGGAATGAACAAGGCCAGGTCCGCGAGAGATAGGCTGCTGAAGATGAATCCTAACGTAAGGTGTGTGTGATAAATAAAAGCATATTAGGGCAAGTATATTTCGTACGAGTTCTTCTTTGGAGTGAAGGAGGCGCACGAGATTCTACCTCTTTATGACGTGATAGTCGATGCGTCGGACAATCCGCAGACCAAGTAATTTGGGAAGGCGATAACGCTCTGATTAGGTATTTAATAAACGACGCGTGCATACTGTACAATAAGCCGTACGTCGTGGCCAGCTGTATACGGTCGCAGGGGCAGCTGATGGTGTTCAATAGGCTGCTGAAGGACTTCCACGACGAAAAAATACCATGTTTCCGCTGCATATGCCCCGAAGACGGGAACCCGTCAATATCATTCGTAAAAAACGCCTGCAGTGCGGCCGGAGTCCTGGGATCTATACCCGGGATTCTGGGAACGATTCAGGTACCAAAATAGTTATTTGACGGCCTTTGAACGCGACTAATGGGATACAGGCAACGGAAGTGCTGAAAATATGCGCTGGCACGTTTGATACGACGCTATCGCCAGGTCGCCTGTTGATCTATGACGCAGTTAACTCGAGGAATCCGTTCAGGACCCTGGAACTATCGAGAAACAGGGGTTGCAAGGGTTAGTAAAAATAAATGTTATAATAAAACAATTTTTAGTTTGCGGAGATAACGCGAAGCCCATAAGTCTGAATATGCACGAGTGTGTGGACAGGGAGTTGAATTTGGAACGGGACGACTTGGCGATAAGCCCGGAAGAATTCTGGCACATTTACATGGACTCAGTCCAAAAAGGATTACCAGTATCAAACAAGTTGATTGTCGAGAAGGACAGAATCAGGCTGGACGAAAAAGGAGTAGAGTTCCTGGTATACTTGGTCGACGTTAGGGCCTCAGCACACTACCACATCTGCCACCTGCCGGGCTCAATAAACTGGCCAGTGGACTACGTTTTGAACTCAGGACTCAGCCAGGACACATTTGAAGAAAAAATGGACGCAATAACAAAATCAGGTGGACAAGCAAGCCACAACTGTAGGGTAATGATACTCACAATTTGCAGAAAGGGGATCAGTTCGCGAGTCGCCGCGGATTCCATCAGGAATTCGCTGTCGCGTAGTCAGAGGCACCATGACACACTTTGCTACTCTGTCGCCGGCGGGATGCACTACTTGCGAACCCATCTTAACATGAAAATACCCATGACATAATATAGTTTGTAGAATGCACTCAACGATTTTAAAATGTGTGAATCTGTTGAAGACAATGGGCTGTGTGTGCTGGAGCGATTCAGTGGTTCCGAGGAATTCGGAATCGTGTTTTGCGCTTTGCCGTGTGATCGAAGTGGCCTGTGTGGATGTTACGAATTTCAAACTTACAGAAGTTGCAGCGTATCCCATTCATACACGTCTTCGTATGGTGTCTGTTGAATGCGCAGGCTGAAAAGGGCGTTAGTCGAGTCTATTTGGGCATATCTATTTGCACTTACGCTTACAGTCGCCTATGAGGTGGCGTACCGATCCAATAGAAGTGAGCTTTCCATTGTCGTCCAGAGGTATACATTCTGGAAAATAAAATTAAATTCCGGTGATGTTTGCATTTGGAAACTGCGAGGCGCCGAAATAGGAGTAACGTGTAGGATTCCTCATAAGTAAGCTATACGCCTTAACTCACCGTTGGAATGGGTAGCATCGGAATGTGCACGCTCCTAAAAAGGCATTAATTTTTCCTGGCTTAAATTTTCAGTTAAAATTGCCCATGGGCCCGGATTAGACTAAATGCAAACCTGGTTGTACTTGAACATGGATGCTGGCTTCAGCATAGAGTGGACGCCGGAATTATCGTTTTCTGGGTTAATAGTAAATTAAAATTAATTTAACTCTTATCTAACTAGTAATCGCGCTCGAAATACCTGAGTTAAACATCAACTGCTTGCAGTGTTCCCTGTCCTCAAAGCAGGGGAGGTTGTAAATGTACCACTGGTTAAAGTTATCTGAAAGGGCTGTGAATCAACTCAAAATCTGCTTACCTTCCAGGGTTGGCATCGATAGCGATTTGTATATCGCCGTGCCCGTGCACTCCTGGTCCTCCGGCAGGTTCATGAACGTGTTCTTGACACGTATTTTGGACATCACTAAATTCCCTGCCGCCTTTCCCATATTGGTGTTTACATTTTTAAATATGAAATTATGTAACTTATGATTGTTTTGTGAAGCCATATTGAGGTTTGTCGTAGCATGTAACTAATGCAGCACTAGAAGTCTAGTCACCGGAATCTTCCGAACTATCGTCAAATTCCGCGAGGTCGTTGTATACTTTTGATTTTAAGTCAAAATACACGTCGCCTTCGTTGAAAGGGATGTATCCCACGGCTCTATCGGCGCTCGACAGCAGCCTCTCCAGCGACACCTCATCTTCCACATCCGCAGTGCAAAACGAGACGAGATTAAAATCTTCTATTATCTCGCACAACGTCGAGGTGAATCTCTCGAATTTTTGCGAATTTGGGATGTGGATACCTCTTCTCAGCACTTCCAGGAGCTCCTGGAGGTCCTGCGCCTGTGTATAGTACTCCAGCCTGTACGCGAGGTCGTTTTTAAGCCTCTTCAGCAGTCGCAGCTTGCTCAGCACGTTGATGTGTGGCAGTTGTATGAAGATTTGGCTGCTCAGTGACGACAGCATTGCTGCCACGTACTTGAACGGGTCCGTGCACAGCGTCGAGTCCACCAGGTTTATCAGCACCAGCTACATCAATTTTATTAGATTCCTCTCAGTGGTCTCGTACACTTACTCGCTGATTCGCCTTTTCCAGTCTCGCCACGATGTCTTTTGTTGCGTTATTGTGTACGAACAGCTCCACTTGTCCCGGCAGGTCATACAGCAGATACGAGTCTACAATCCCTATTTGCAACGCCGTTTACCTTTATTTTTCGATATCTCCTCCAACAGCCAGTCTATATTCTCCAGCAGGTACTCCATACAATACACCAGTGCTACACAATTGTTTAAACTTGTTACTTTAGTGTGTGTGAATACTTGTATATATTATACTTGAGTTTGGTCCTAGGCTAAATGCTTTTGACACTCTCTCCGAGTCTATCAGGTTACACACGTCTATGGTCGGCTCGTACGGCAGTTCCTTCAGTGTTACTTGAGGGTCTAAATTGATTACTATACATTTGCGATTCAATGAATTGAGTTTCTGCTGCATTGCTGCGCAGTATGTCGATTTACCACTCCCCGGTGGTCCAATGACCACTTGGCCAAATACTACCATTTTTATCTTTTACCTTTTGTTTACTGTTTACTTTAGCTTTAAAATCTTCCTTTTATTTATGCCACTTTATTTATTTATTTATTTTTAGTGGTCTTCCAAATTTATCTTGGTATAAATACTGCACACCGTCGTACAACGAGAATGTAAAGCACTTGTGATTGACCATGTAATTTAAAACGTTAAACACTGAGGTTATTTTATATTCTCTCAACACCTCATGCGATATCTCCAAACACTTATTAAACGTATCTGAATCCAATTTAAATCCTTTTAGCTTACCTAAACTCAATGGAATTGCCAAATTGTGTGCTCCTGATTGCGAGAAATACAAATAAAGCATCAAGAATATACACGACGCTTTAAACACCAGTGTGTAATCTGCCGATTTATCCTCCGATGTGTTTTTAAAAACGTCTAAGTGCACTTTTTTTATCACGTTGTGCAATACGTACCTGACCAAACTCCCCAAAGTACTTGCCAGGCGTCCACTAGGTTTTCTTTTGGCGACAGAACCAGTAATTTTGAAAACATATGATCTCTGAAGCTTTCTCCTAGCTTCTCCAATCCAAAATCTGGATAATCCTAAAAATTTATATTAAAAATGGAATTTAAACTGTCATTTATTTACACAAACAATTGTATTCAAATTATTTAATTTGCACACACTTTTACTGTTTTATTTATATCTTCTTTTAGTATTTCTTCACACCAGTTTGCGATGAAGCCACTTATGTCTCGTTTGAATGATTGTGATCTTCCACAAATCACTGTCGGTATCAAATAACCGTAGTAGAAATCTCCTAGTAAACAATGATTTTGCTTAGATGGGTGTGAAACTATCTCCATCAACCAATCACATTAACAGCAAACAAAAATACACCAAATCAATATTGGGATCGAATGTTTCAAATTTGCATAATTAGTTGTGGTGATTCCACTTGGTTCATTGTACAGTTTTATAAAATGTCAAATTAAAATGAATTTAATATATTGTTTTTATTTAATTGTTTGTCTTTTGGATTGTTTTAAATTAAATATTTTTTTTATCGCAGCCGATGATAGCGCCAATACAGCCACTGTCACTGCTACCATCAGCCCTAAGGACTCAAATCCCACTTCTGAGACCAAAGTCATAGAAATAAAGGTGAATAATGAAACGAAAGGTTCCGATGCGAAATCTTCGGATATTAAAGTTGAGGAAGCGAAGCCTAATACCAGTGACGTGAAGGACTCACCGAAAACCAAGGACGCGACCATCGCCACAATCACTGTAAACATCCCGAACCAGAACGAGCAGAAAATAGAGATTAAAAATGTTGATACTACTCTTCCTATTAGCGATAAGGACTTCAAAAATGGACCCGGTAAGGAGGACGAGGACGTCAAGGACAAAGATGAAACATTTTTAATGAAAATAGTCAGATTTATAAAGAGCGACTTCAGGTTCTTGGTTAGAGTTGGAGCAGTGCTGTCATCAATACTCACTCAGATGATTCCTCTCAACTGCTTGATAACAATAAGGAAGGACAAGTCGACTAGAAATCTTAAGTCGCTCAATTTCATCACATCGGCCGTTTCCTCACTTCTATGGTCGCTATACGCAACGTTAACCACAAACTGGATTCTCATCTTTTCAAACTTTCCAGGTATTTTATTTTTTACGGAATTTAGTTAACGCGTGCTCAGGAGCCATCATCAACTTAGTCGGAATTTGGATGTTCTCTAAGTACTGTACGGACCAGACACAGAGACTAATTTTAAACATATCGAGTAAAGTGTCCTTAGGACTCGCCGTACTCCTGCTCATTCTGTACTTTGTGCTGTCGTTCCCTGCCTTTTTGACCGTGGTCGGTCTGTTCGGAGGTAAGCACACACATTACACACAGATCAATATGAATAGGGTCACTGCTTGCAATATCGTACGTGTCACCGCTGGTGTCCATCAACGAGATATTGCAGTCGAGAAACACGTCGACGATGCCCACTGAGATCTCAATAGGCAACTTCATATGCGCGTTCTTCATGTTCTGCTACGGGTTCATCATTTGGGATCTGCTGGTCATCGGCCCGAACTTTCTGGGAGTGCTGAGCGGGTTCGTGCAGCTAGTCCTGCTGTTCCTGTACCCTCATACAGATAGGATAATCATATCTGAGGTTGAGATACTGGAGCAGCCGAACAACTTTAAGTCTATCTTAACGGCAGACGAAGAAGTGTGATAATGTTTAAAAACTAATTTGCGATTTTACACGGTATTTATTTGAGATTTGGCTCACTCTTGTGAGTTTTCACTTGCCTTCCTTTCATGTGTAGTGTGATGTCGTGTACGCAGCGGTTACTAAAAAATTGTTCCTCGCAGTTTCAAATGGAGAAGCCTCTCATTTTAGACTTCGGAACTGTCTCGTTTAGAGTAGGAAGAGCGGGAGATAAAAATCCCAGCTTCTTCGTACCTCCAGTTATAGGGAAACCACTGATGAAGGACTCCAAAGGCGATCTTTGCGATTTTACAGGAGGATCAGGACAAAATCCACTAGAATACACAATTTTCCCACTAAATCCTAGAGATAAACATGACAATGTCATACCTGTGCCCGCAATTACGTATGGGCAGAAGGGCTTTGAGGTAGATGCCAATGTAAGTGCTCACACTAGAAATAATCACAAATATAACCACGTACATATTTATATAAACACGTACTGTGCAGAATTTATTAAATTTTCAGCTTGTCGAACGACTTTTGGACGGCTGTATGGGCGTAAAGGGCCTCGACGAGGCCATCCAAGAATCCTCGGTTATCGTCTCAGAGCCCACTCTACATAACCCGAAATTTAGGGAATCGTTTGCGGAGATTCTATCGGAGACCTTTAAGGTCGAAAATTTGCTAATGTGTAAAAGGTCGGCGCTCACCTGCTACGCGAGCGCCTGCACCAGCGGAGTCGTCGTGGACGTCGGCGGCTCCTGCACCAACGTCGCGCCCGTAGTGGACGGCTACACGCTCCAGGACTCAGTGCGCGAGGAGCCGGTGGGAGGCTCGATAATAGACCGCATTTTCCACTCGTACCTGACGTCAGTGGGCATCACAGTCAGGCCTTCCTACGAGTACTGCAAAAACCAGAACGCGGAGACTTCGGAGCCGCCCTCAAAGCACCATAAGAAGGACGACGTCAACTCGATGACGAAGAACATTACGACGAGGAAGCTGCCCTTCGTGCACCCGGACTACTACCACTGGTCCACGCTCTACGCGACCTCGGTTCTGAAGGAGACCTGTATCATATTAAACGATAGCATCAACGTCCAGCACTCGAACGACGAGTCATACTGCTACGCCCTCCCCGACGGCAACTACCTGGACGTGGAGCACAGCAAGTCGCTCTGCGGCATCTTCTGCTGCTGCATCTTTAACCAGAAGAAGTACCTGCACAGCAAGTCTGACCTGAACAAGTTGCACATTTCCAAGTCGTTTTTCAATCCGAACGACGACTCCTCCATTGACTCTCTTCTTTCCAAGAACCAGGGCCTCTCTAAGTTGCTGACTGACTCCTGGGCTTCGTTGATTGACTTCGAGGGCGGCCTTGACGCCACCCCTGCCATGAAACAGGTGATCTTCACTGGCGGCTGCACCAGGCACCCTGCCCTGATACCCATAGTCCAGAGGGACTTCGACGACTTTTTGAAGTCCAAGAAGCTCGAGGAGAAGCCCACCTTCATGGCGATTGGCGGCAATGAACAGCAGTTCAGCAGTTTTATCGGGGCCTCCATTCTCTCATCGCTCGGTGGATTCGCCACCCTGTGCATCACGAGATCCGACATCCAGGAGTTCGGGATCAGTCGCGCCTTACAGAGAAAGTGGCCGTGATCCCTTTTAATGTTCCCCTCTCTAATTATCGTGATTTTAATTACATTTTAGACACCATACCTTTATAACGCATATGTGTGCATCAACACACAGGTGTGTATTTTTAAAATAATACCTGCCCAAAATCTACTAACAAATCTATGCTTAAGCATCACATAAAAAATCTGCAAAGGAATCCATGTTTATTCGCTATTACATTAGCTTCATAATATTGTACATACTTTTGAACGGAGTTCACTATGGCAACCTGGTGTGGAGTTTTCCCCTGGATCAGAGTGTACCTTCTTAAATCGGGGGCTCTAGATCCGCCGGCAGTGAGTAGTTTGCCAAATCGAACTCAGTGACTGACACGCTCTTCAGCGTCTCCGGGAGTTCTATTTCCTCCGCGTATTCAGTCCACAGGTCCTCGAACGCGTCTATTACATCTCTGACGTCCCCATCCTGGTACATTTCCGCCAGCAGGGTCGCCGTTGTCGCCAGAAACGTGGCGTTGCTTCCACTCCACAGGTCCCCGCACTTGTGCGTGTAGCATCTAATCAGCTGGTAGTCCATGCGGTCGTAGTCCTCGTTTTCCAGCAGCTTCGCCTTGTTGAACGGGTACTCTGATAAACATGCCCTCAGCTCCGGCGACGAGCCTGTGCGCTCCGCCATTTTCACTATGAAGAGCGGGTACTGTATCAGTGCCCTCAGAAGGAACATGTACGGCGCGTACTTGCCCATGCAGTCTATCAGCTCCATGTGCTCGCTAAGCTCCAGCTTCGGGTTAAATGTGAATCCCCCCTCGTCTTCGTCCTCCTGGTCGTTTTCATCGTCACGGTTATCCTGGTAGTTCATGTTGCTCTGGTTGTTTTCATTGTCCTGGACGTTTCCATCCTTATCGTAGTTCTCGTCGACTTCCTCCAGGCACAGCAGGTACATTAAAAAGTCTCTCAGCACTTCGTACTGGTCCATCAGGTTATCCACTGGCTTAGTCAGGTCCAGGAACAGCTGCAGCGGCAACGTCAGTGCAAAATTCGGCAGGAACCAGAACAGCGGAGGCAGCGTTCGGTTTACCAGCTCGTGGTAGTTGTACACGAACGTCGATATTGACCTTTTTTCTACGAAGCAGTTGAGCAGGTACATGTCCACGTGCAGCAGTGCGTGCGCTGCGTCCTCGGGAGTGTCCATTGCCATCAGCAGCTTACATATTGCCAGCGACGTTTGCCACTGCCCCTTCCTCTCCAGAGATATCATGTACAGCAGCAGCAGTCTGTACACCAGTTTGTTGTCTCCGCTCTCGCTGGGCAGCCACACCTGCACACATTATAATTTCAGCTTTGTGATCTTACGTTTGGCATGTTTGCTTTATTTTTGCGATATATTGAGAAGCTGTGTGGCAACACTGTCTGCAATATCTTCACCGCCATGTCCAGGTGCGTAAACGCCTCCTGGTGGTTACTCTAAGGACTCATTTTTTATCACTTTAACTTACTGATATTGTGTTTATGCAACTTCCTCTTATCAGCAGTCCCAGGTGACATGGGTGTGCCCTCAGTAGGCTTCTGAACAGCTCAAAGTCGTGTGACTGCACTGCCGACGAACATATGTCGTCTATCTCCCGGTACCTTCGTGTATCGCTTTAATTTACTTTAAACTTACAGTCTCGTCAGGCTCAGTTCAAACTTATCTCTGCCTGTGTGCGGGTCCGGCTTCACTTCAACTTCCATCTGCGTCGACGATACGGTTCTCAACTGCATATACTCCCTGGTACTAAGACCTGGCGCCAACCAGTACCTTGATGGCGACTGAAAAGAGGACTTTTTTGAATACTTTGTCTTTCCTTTCTCCATTTGGTCTAATAATTTTAATTTTTACTATAAACAGACTAACACATACCTTTCGTCTTAAAATAGTGCATTGGTGATGATAAAAAGTGATCGTATACCATATTTGCTTGTTCATCTGTTACCGACGTTTGATCCTGTATTTCGTTTAACAACTTTTCCCAGTCAGATTCATCAGAAACCTATAACCGTTTATTTTTAACATCTACCAAACCTCTTCTTTAGATTTGGGAGTGGAATCCTGTGGTTTTTCGTGATCTTCCACTCCGTTGACTTGTTCTTCATCTGCAGATGAACTCTGATCCGAGTCGCTATCTTCTGCCAAAAGGTTGAATGAATACTTAGGCTTATTGGCGTACGGTGTTAGTTTTTGTGGCGTTTCTTCCTCAGACGTATCCGACTCGTCGCCCTTCGCAATTCTCTGTAACCTTTTAATTTGACGAGTCGACATTCCTATATTCTATGTTTACATATTTTTAAAATAAATTAAAAACGCTAAATTGTACAAAATCATTACGAATAAAAGTATATTATTTGTTTTTCCGAACTATGTCGCTCGTGTGTTCACCACATGTTCAGTTTCGTTACGTCCAATTTTCCGTCTATATCAAACTTGTCCACCCACTTCGGCAATGAATCTGACACATCAAAGTGCTTATCCCAGATATATCTCAACGAGTGCAGAAATATTCCTGTTTTCGTCAGTGTGTCGTCTGACTTATTGTTGAGTCCTATGTGATACATTGTTTCTTCCTTCGTGGGCTTATTTTCCGTGTTGTCGTAAAATCCTATCTCCGGAATGCACCAATTGCCTTCCTCGTCTACTTGCCAGTTCAACGTTGGTATTTCCCTAAAATATTCACTACTGTCTGTGCAGTGCCCATTGTTGTATGATGGATCGTTTGATATTGCGTGGCCCAAAAATTTAAGGTGTGCTCTGAATAATTTTATATTTTGGTTAAACTTGTCTCAACCCATTTAATTCAATCAAATATGTCATTATATAACCATAATTAGTACATAATTATATTACTATTAGTCTAGTCATCTCATAACTTCTATTTCTCTATAAATACCTTATTTGGTGTGTTCTTCCCGTTATTGGCGATACCAGTATTAGTGATTCATCCAGGTCCTTGTTGTGTGCTATAAACCTGAACCTCGTCGTTGCTGGTTTGTATTTACTGTTTAAACACTTGTCTGTGAACTCGTGCTTGCTCAGTTTTATTGATATTGGATGTATATACCCGTGGTGTGTAACTATTTTACTCAACTTTTCATCATCTATATTCTCATCATCTTCACACTCTTCAGCTTTTCTCATAAATTCCCAGAAGTTACCCCTAACCCTTGCTATATATACCTTCCTTACTGACTTATCCCTTAAACTTTGCGATAACACTGTTGCTGCTCTACTACTCTTTGCAAAGGCCACTATTCCTGAGACGAGTTTATCTATTCTGTGCACTGGATATAGGTCCAAATTTTTGCAACAGTCCACTTCGTGTTTCAGCACCTCTATTAGTGTGTTATATTTATACGTGCCTGTTCTATACACTGGTAAGCTCGTTGGCTTCGATACCACTATGTAGTCTTCGTCTTCGTGAAGAACTCTTATATGTGTGTGTAGAGATATTGGTTCATGGACTGATGCGTAGTGTACTATTTTTTCGTTCGGCTTTAGCTTGTGAACTAGGACCTTTGCTGGACTGTTTGGGTATATATCTCTATCGTCCTTGTCAAACACCTTTATCTTATTCCTCGACGAAGCGTACCTTATATATTCGTCATTAAATGCTGCAAATTCATCCGTCAAGACATTGTATAGTTGTTTTCCCATCCATCTCTGCTTAACATAGGTTTTATATACGTTTAAATATGGAACGACTAATCTATATCCGTTTACAATCCTATAGGGGTTTTCTTCAATTAAATCCTGAGAAGAAGCATCCTAAACGTGTATTTTATTATTAAAATAAATATACATACCTCTTGAATTTCGTTTAGCTTTCTTTTCATGTAATTACAACTATTATACACAAGATTCCTGTTTTTATGGAATCTAAAACAAACTACATTAATATTATACAATACACTGAGATAAATTATAATCAATATAAAAATGTGTTTCATTCATTATAAATTTTTATCAAATAGTAAATTTACGTACACCATATAACAGAATTTTTATTCTTTATTTTTGAAATATATTTCAATCGATTCTGCCTTTTAAATATGTATTATATATGTTTCATTTAATTTAATTTTTAAAATGAAGGACGAATCTGGGCATATATTCTACCGTTTCGGTAGTGAACGAAACATATGGCGTGAACTACAGCTAGATACGAATGCCGGAGTTCTAATATCGGATTTAAAGATCATGATCGCACAGGAAACCAGTTTAATGAGGGAGTTTGCCAGGAAAACCAACTTGCTGATATCACTGTACGACGATAACAAGCCAGATGAACTCCAGCCTCTAGATGATAACATCGTGGTTCACACCGGGTCAAGGCTAATAATCAACAGAGTTGCCTGGACGCCCAGTAAGCCGATTGTGCACGAAGCAAAGACCCAGATTGAACCTGACTTTGCTGGAGATACGAAAAAGTTGAAAAAGTTTCCAATTTCCCTCATCTGTCAACTGTGCCATAAACCCCTAAATCAGCCTTTCCTTGTAAAATGTTCAGCAAGGTGCGGATGCAGCGGATGTAAAAACTGCCTCCAGGAGTGTTTGGGAGAGAGCCTGCCGGATTTCGACGAAAAGTCAACGAACGATGAACCGTTTGAAATTTATGACCTGGAGGATAAAAAGGCGTGCCCATTCTGCGGCCACGGGTTCGTGAGTGCGTGCGTGAAAAATAGAAAGATGCAAACGCTGCTAAACGGGCTGGACCTGGAGTGCTTTGAACTGCCGGACCAAGTGGACCTGTACTTCCCGTCATTTATACACAGGTTCGGAAGTAACGTAGACTATCCCACGCACTTCGTACTCGAGATAGACCAGGACCTGTACGACGTGGTCGCTGAGAAGATGCTCATGCCGATCTACGGAGACAGTTTGCTGGATGTGCGGGTTAAAAAGTACGAAGTGCCAGCGGCCAGTGAGACGAAGATAGAGCTGGACCTTAATAACATGGACGAGTTGAAGGTGGAGGACCTGGAGATCAAAGTGAAGCAGGAAAGAATGGAGCTAGAGTCGAAAATATATGAGCCAGTGGAAGAACCGGAAAAAAGGAAGGAGGAAGAGGAAGAGGAAGATGAGGAGAGGAGCGTTATCGCAATAGTGCTCTCGAGGGTCTCGGGAGCGTTCTCGCTGACGGTGTGCGGCATCATCAAGTTCCTCTCGGAGTACCCAGACGTCGAGTTCCTGAACAACACAGGAGCGAGAACGTCGCTGAAGTTCCAGTGGATCATGCACAGAGAGTTCACAATGCCACTCACGGCGCTGAAGGAGCCGCTGCTGACGGTGCTCGGAGGGAAGCGCTATACCAACGTCGCACTAAACCAGAACTCGGAAATACGCTGGAGGCTGAAGAACCCGAAGATGATCGAGGCGGGCATTGAGCCGAAGTGCTACAACAACATCCTGCTCACAGTGTTCCCGAAGTCGGTCGAAATCGAGGAAAACCTGGAGAAGTGCAAAAGAAGCTGGATTGAAACGTGCTACCCGAAGGGGCCGGTACCACTGTACATGACAGAGAAGGGCGCGATTCTCAAAAAGGAGGAGATCCTGGGGGACACGAAGGTGGACTACCAGAACCCGTACCTGGGATACACGGCGATCCTGCCCTTTTTGAGCAAGTCGCAGTTCGACCAGGTCAGAATGACGCAAAGGAGGGTGAAGGAGCGCTTCCTGAACGACCTGACCACGCAGGTGATCTGCAGCACGCACCCCGACAAGGGGAAGGCAATACTGGAGAAGGCGAGTAGGAACGTGTGGAAGTCACATTTGAAGTACGCACTAAGTGAAGAGGATTTGTAAAATGTTGCAAATTTAAGAACTAATATTTTAAGTAAACAACTGTGTGTAAGCAAATGTGCCAGATTGTATGTTTATTTTCATAACAGTGTGTGGCTGTCAAAACATAAATTGTATAGTCGCCTCGTTGGGTGGCTCGGATTCCTAACAGTAATATTTAACTCTACCCTATCGCAAACATGTACAAAAGTATGTTAAGGAGAAGCCTATGCTGTATTAATAGTTTTTTTTGTAAAAGTAGGTCTTCAGGCTTGTTTTCGTCCGTAAATAATCATACACGTGCCATTAGCAACCGTATTGACAATTTAGTCGTTAACCGATTTCCAAAGCACAGTTATTCGACAAGATCAAAGTTTACATTTAAATCAAACACATTAGTTGATAAAATTAAAGAGGAATCCCTCGGCAATCCATTTGTTAAGAGCCAGAAGCGTGCGGTGACACTGTCCCCAAAAGACGAACAAACAAAGGGGTCTAGGGAAGAAAGTGACGAAGAATCTAGGGCCGATTCAGGTCAGGAGTCAAAAAGTGACGAGGGATCTGGTAGCGGCGACAACGGCGATAAGAAGCCCGAGAACAAGCTCTTCAAGTACGTTCCCGCCGGGATGTACGGCGGCGCAACGCTCGTATTCTCGGGGATTCTGCTCTCCTACTACGTCGAGAGGCGCGAGGAGCTGAAGCACTACAAGCTCTCGCAGGTCCTCGACGACCTGACGCAGTACGTGTACGACAAGATCGAGGAGCTGTTCCCGCCGGACAACAGCCCTCTGCTGCCGGACTTCGACGAGCTCAAGTACCCGCCGAACCTGCCCACGCTCGTCGTCGACCTCGACAAGGTGATCGCGAAGATGGAGTACGACCGGAAGCTCGGCTGGCAGGTGAAGAAGCGCCCGTACGCGGACAAGTTTTTCAAGGAGCTGATCAACTACTTCGAGATTGTGATTTGGTCCGACGACCCGTACCCCGTCGCCTACGACGTTGCGAACCTTTGGGGTCTTCCCGTGATCGGGTGCATCCACCGCGACCACTGCCGCAAGTTCAAGGGCGGCTACGTCAAAGACCTTTCGCGGCTCGGCCGTAACCTCAACCGCGTCATTCTCGTCGACCACGACAGGGTCGCCTGCTCCCTCCAGGAGGAGAACGCCATTCTCGTAAGGGAGTTTGACGGCGACGAGTCTGACCAGGAGCTCCTTTACCTCATCAACCTCCTCAAGACCATCGCCATTAACCCTCAGGACGTCAAGACGCAGATTCGCCAGATGGGCGGCGGCCATGACTACCAGCTCGGCCGCCGCTTCGCTGAGCAGTACTCTCTGTCCCAGGAGAGGGCCAAGTCGCGCATGAACATGACGAAGATGTTCGGCTTCAAACACTACCAGTAGTGGCGCGCCTGTCCACTTTTGGTTTTGCATACAACTACCCATCTCTGTACAGTATTAATTTTTGTCACACTATGCACAGCTCATCCCGATGTGTTACTACTACGTTTTTACATCTATGTTTTATGTGTGTTACTACTACGTTATAGGTGGTATGCGATGTGTGCTAATGTGTGGAATATATCGATGTGTAAGTCACCATGTTATATATCCTGTATACTTGGCACGTTTATTTAAATTCACATCCTCTTGACGTAAGCGCTATTAGCTACTAGAGACGCTTAATGTTTAAAATTATGTCCAGTTCCTGCTGCGTGCACGAGCCTCCATTCTCAGTAAGTAGAGCTGCAAATAAATTAGTTTTTGAAAGTGAATAATTGTTATTACCACTAATTAATTTATTGTAGGCTGAGAATACTACTAATAATCGGTGCACCATTAACAGGGTCAAAGCATAAATACTACACATCATTGTTACCTTCGTATGCTTCGCTTGAGTGCTCCGGCGCTGTGAGCACCTTTATCAGCGTCTCCAGCTTCTTCATCTCAGTGGACACGCTGTCGAGGTACCCTTGGGGCAGCGTCTTCAGCAGCTCCTTGACCTTGTCTGTCAGGAACCTTCTCATTTCGTACGAGTCCAGCAGCAGCTGCTGCGTCACTCCCTCCGACACGTAGTTGAGCGCGAAAATGAAGTCCTTGAAGTGCGCCAGGTAGTTTCTTGCGATCTTGTTCGTGATGTGGTACAGGTACACGTTCGGCAGGCACTGCGTCGACACCTCCAGCCTCTTCAGGATCAGCCTTTCGTTCTTCAACAACAGCTCACTTGGCCCTGAGACCTCCGCGTGTGCGTTCGCCGTATACGGCAGGAACGTGCACATGGAGTCCAGCAGATGCTTGAAGCAGTCCGACTTAATGGATGACACTTTCTCTACTCATTTGTTAACATCGTGATTGCATCACTGCTATAACTATCAAACGATAGCGAGGTACAAGTAACTACCTTTATCTATTACTACTACTGCTACTATTACTAATAGTGTTACCAATACTACTACTATTACTAATAGTGTTACCAATACTACTACTATTACTACTACCACCAGTGCTATTACTACTACAAATAGTACTAATGCTGTACCTTTTTCTGGCCCAAACGTCACCAGTTCCACGAACGTTTGCGATATCGTCTCTCTGATCTCGTCTGTGAGCTTGTCTAGCAGATCTAGGCAGTAGTCACATGTTGCGATTGTGTTTCCTGCTATCTTCGCCATCGACTCCAGATCCGCCGTTCTCTGCACCTGGTACACCTTACTTGCCAGGTGGTGGTTATACTTGTTGACCACCTTCTTGAAGACCAGGAACATCTCATACAACGCCTGTTCGCAGCTTATTGTCATTGTTGCCTGCAGCCTTGCGTTTATTGACGAGAACAGCTCCCTTGCTGATACGAAAACAAGCATTATTGCCGAGTCTACATAACAATCCTTTCATCCAATTTGTTCTTACCATTGTCTGATATTATCCTTGACAGCAGATCTGACAGCTGTGCTTCTTCGCTTGCTATCCATGGTCCCAGGTACCCTTCGAAGCAGCTGCTCAGCATCCTGCTGATCTCCGGGCGCTTCGTCTTTTTCGCCGGCGCCTCCGGCTCTAGCACTTCTGGGAACTCCACCGGTGCTCTTTGCGGCACCGCTTCCTTCTCCGTGTTCTGCGCCGACCTCGTCTCCAACTCGTCCTCAAACTCTCTGCACCTCAACAGACACGACACTAAACTGTTTGCGCTGAGCGACTGGTGCGACTGACTCAATATGTCCTACAGTTCCTTCAGTTTCATAAAACTTTTACTATTAGCTGTGTTCTCAGCGACTCTACAAATGCGTCCGTCGACTTTTCGTATATTCCCCAACTCAAGGGCACCTTTCCTCTAAAGTTATCCTAAACCTCATTAAAACCTTAAATTAATTGCTATGATAATATAATTCTTACGTCAAACTCGTTCATCATTCTTCTGAACCATGAGAACCTGTGGTTCAAGTTGTCCACCGCTAAAATACAAATGGTTAATATATTTTTTTCACTTGACACCCTTCTGACCACGGCAATCTTACTACTTATTTATACCATTATAACTTCTATTTACACTTACTCTTCAGGTCAAAACTGTTTAAAAAGCTGTTTTGGTATAAATTCTTCAGATTTGACGAGTACTTATTCGATATATACTCTCTTATTTCATCTCCCAATGCATCTCCGCACAGACACACTTCTTCTACTTTCAGCGGCTCTTCCGGCTGTGCGTCTGTCAGCTTCAGTCCCAGCTTGACTTCTAAGTCCTCTGTTACTTGGTCCTTCAGCTTTTCCAGCAACGAATCGCATGAGTTCAACAATTTCTTTACTGATGGCGATTTATTCAAAAGCTTTAATGATTCTCTCAACTCCTTCAGTACTACTACGTATCCTGATGCTTCCCTATAGTTTCTCGACTTAGCGCTTTTCGACAGGTCCTCCAGCATGTTCGAGAACCTACACACGTGTGTGACACGACATCAATCCCTTACATTAGTATTCTCTTAAGCGTCACTATTGTTTCGCATATGTTTATCTTTGCGTTGTGCAGAGCTCTTATGTCTGACGACAGTAACTTCAGCGAACTCTCTCCCTTCCTCGACCTTTCGTGTATTTCCTTGATGCTTGACTCTAGCTTGTTTGTGACAAGCTGAAGATTTTCAAACTTTTCGTGCACTTTGTCACCTGAAATTGCCTTTTGTTCAAACAGGTTTATCAGCGACTTATCCTGTATTCTAATCTCTTCGTTCAACTGTGCGATCAGTGTGTCTATTCCGTAGAAGCTGAATTCGTCCGGGAAGTTTTCGTTAAGAAAACTGACAGGGTTATCTAGGAGCTTCGTAAGATCATAGCTTTTCAAATCCATATGATATGCTTAAATACTTTACACAAATGGCAAGAAAGAAACAAAATGATACAAAAGGCTTCAAAAAGCCTTTTCCATGTGTGTTTTATAAATGTAATTGCTTATAAGTAACATTTACGTGTAATTGATGTTACTTTTGTGAATGGAAAAAAAACTAAAATTTATTTTTAGTCGAATCTATTTATTACACAAGACGATTTGAACGAATCGATTTCTTTGAAATGAAAGTAAGAATTATTTTACAAACCTTAATAATTGGTGATTTAACACATGTTTTTTATGTTTATGGTGTAGGAAATTCTAGTTACTTTTTTTAGTCATTATTGCTTCACATTTTATTATACTTGTAATGTATGCGTATTTCTAATGCAATTCTATTATTTAATTTGTTAAACGGTGCTATTTGGTTTAAGGAATCCTTTTGTGTTTCTCAAAGACGAAATATTAATCATATTGCATCTTTCCAAACACATACATTAAAAAATTCTATGTTTTTTATAAATAGATTTAAACTATCTGTAAGTTATATGTATAAATTAATTGCTTTTAGACGAAAAATTATCGGTTTATTAACACAAACAAAATGTCGAATTCTTCTAATTTGAATAACATTCACACTAGCCTTGATTTGAATAGATCTAACAGCAAATGGGTTAGAAAACAGTTCGTGGATTATTTTGTGTCTAAAAATCACACATATTGGCCGAGCGCCTCAGTTCTTCCGAACAACGATCCAACGCTGTTGTTCGTCAACGCAGGGATGAACCAGTTTAAAGACATAATCATGGGCAAGAGCGATGAGAACACGGAGTTCGGAAAGCTGAGAACGGCGTGCAACTCTCAGAAGTGTATCAGAGCGGGCGGGAAACACAATGACCTCGAGGACGTGGGACACGACTGCTACCATAACACGTATTTTGAAATGCTCGGAAACTGGAGCTTCGGAGACTACTTCAAGGAAAAGGCGATCTCATACGCCTGGGAGTTGCTGACGGAAGTGTATAAGCTGGACCCAGAGAGGTTGTATGTAACATACTTCGGAGGCAATGACAATTGCCCGGCAGACTTGGAGTCGAGAGATTTGTGGACTAAGTACCTGCCGAGCAGCAAGATACTGCCCTTTGGCCAGAAGGAAAATTTCTGGGAGATGGCAGACACAGGGCCCTGTGGACCTTGCACAGAGATACACTATGACCACGTGGGCAACAGAGACGCCTCAAGCCTGGTGAACATGGACGACCCGAAGGTGGTCGAGTTGTGGAATCTGGTCTTTATGCAGTACAACAGAAACAAGGACGGGAAGCTGGAGAAGCTGCCAAAGCCATGCGTAGATACGGGCATGGGTCTGGAGAGGCTGTGCGCAATTCTGAGAGGAAGTAACTCGAACTACGACTCGGACCTTTTACATGATTTAATATTATACATAAATCAGCTGTTGCCGAAGCTGGAAGCGTACACGGGTGGTTCAACACCGCTGGATGTGGCATACAGAGTGGTTTCAGACCACATCAGATGCCTGTCGATAGCAATTGCGGATAGAGTGTACCCGAGTAATGAGGGAAGAGGGTACGTGCTGAGGAGAATACTACGGAGAGCAGTAAGATACTGCAGAGACTATCTGGGAACGACGGAGCCGTTTTTGCATAAACTAGTGCCGTGTGTGTCAAGTCAGCTGGGAGACGCATACCAGAACCTTAAGGAGTACGAAGAGGACATCAAAAGTGTAATCCTGGACGAGGAGAAGTTGTTTCTGGTGACGCTGGGCAAGGGGGTTGAAAAGTTTAAGAAGATGGCAGAAAAGTGTACAAATAAGCAGCTGACAGGAACAGATGCGTTCCTGTTGTATCAGTCGTACGGGTTTCCTCTGGACTTGACGGTGCTGATGTCGAAAGAATTGGGCCTGAGCGTGGATGTGGAAGGATACAACCAGGAGTTGAAGCTACACCAGGAAAAATCGGAAGGAAGAGTAGTGAGGGATGACGGAAGTCTGGAGTCGAAGTGCGACAATCTGCTGAAAAGCCTGTCGGCAGACAAAATAGACGCGGCGTTGACGTCATCAGGAAACAAGTACACCGACGACGCTCTAAAGTATGACTGGGACAGCCTGAACCCAGTAGACAAAAAATATGAAGCTAAATTGGTGTCAATATTGACGGAAGAGGGAGTGTACGATAGGTTGGATTATGCGCCAGGGGACGTGTTCGGGCTGGTGTTTGACAGAACGCCGTTCTACGCAGAGGGAGGTGGGCAGGTGTACGACACAGGCCATGTAGATGACTTGAAGGTGTTGCGAGTTTATAAGATGTCAGGCCTGGTGATTCACTTTTGCACGTCAGAAGGTATGATTAACTTACACTATGTATAACGTTTGCACGAACTAATAGATGATAAAATATATAACCACAAATAACATTTTATGTATTACAAATGGAAATTTCATTTTGTAGAAAATGGATCGGCTGAGGTTGGCGGAGTAAAACACTTGTCAGTTGACTATAAGAGGAGGGTGAAGGCGGCATGTAATCACACAGCGACGCACATATTAAACTTTGTGTTGAGAGAAGTGCTGGATCAGAGTACGTACCAGAGAGGGTCGCAGCTGGACGATGAAAAGCTAAAGTTCGACTACTCTTACAATGGAGCACTGCCGGAGGAGTTGATAGTGAAGATAGAAGAGAGGATGAAGGACTTTGTAAGAGCGGAAGCGACAGTTAGAACCAAGGAGATTGAATACAAGCAGGCCCTTGAAATCCCGGGAATCAGAGCAAACTTTGATGAAAAATACCCTGAGGTAGTGAGAGTAGTGAACGTGGACATGGGCCACACTGACTTCAACGGAGAACTAACATCAACAGAAGTATGCGGAGGAACGCACCTGTCAAACACAAAAACAATAGAGGTATTTTATTCAAATATGCAAATGTGCATAGCCTAACAGCTATTTATGGTATTATATACGTATTTGCACACGTTCATTGTAGTATGTACTAGATTGATTGGTGTTTGTGCTAATATTAATGTGTAAATAAACGACGGTCTATAGGACGTTGCCGTTATCGGAGAAGAGGGAATTTCTAAGGGAGTTAGAAGACTGACGATGATTACAAATGAACAGTGCCATAAAAGCAAGGAGGACTTTGAGGCATTTGTAAGGACCCTGGACGATTTGGAGATGAGTCTGAAGCCGATAAACTACACTAAGGAAGACACAGCAGTGGCAGCTCAAAACGCAAATGAGAACATGATTAAATTGACGGCACTGAGAGGAGCAGTGGAAGTGCATAAAACACTGCCGCTTTTATCCAAGAGGAAATTGCTGAAAAGGTTTGAAGAGTTGATTGATAAACAGGTACGTTTGAAACAATGTTATGGTCTTAGGAGCTTCATCATTACTGATTACACACATAGCTTTATTAATGATTACACACATAGCTTTATTAATGATTACACACATAGCTACATTAATGCTTATAACAAGGATAGCTACATTAATGCTTATAACAAGGATAGATTTATTACTGATTATAACAAGGATAACAATTAGATAAATTGATTTTTAGGTTGGTGCTGGAAAGGCACATCAGAAGAGACTGTCGAACCTGGCTAAGCTAAAGGCCGGGGTTGTTGTTGAAAGTCTCCAGGGAAAGAGTTACGACGAGTTTGAATACAAGGAGGAGGCGGCAGGGAACCCGGCAGTCCTGAAGATAGCAGTGGATGAGCTGGAGGGAGACCTGAAGTTCCTGAACATATTCGTGCAAGTAATTTCGAAGTCGTTCCCAAAGCTGGCAGTTGTGGCCTGGAGCAGCGGCAACGACTCAGTGTGTTGCAAAGTAAACAGTCCCAGCTCAGCCTTCAACGCGCTCGCGCACGCAGACGGTGTCGCCGCAGAGCTGAATGTCATGAAAGGAGCAGGTATGGAGGATATTTAGATAACATGGGTTATTTGCAGTGTATACATATAATATTGACGGCAACGACAACGATATTAACAATAACATTGTATTCATATTTGATTAGGGCTGGCGAAGGGCTCTGAAACGAACGCAATGTGGACCATAAATAAAACACAGTGAGCTGAATGTAATCTATTGGCCGGATGATGCACACGTGATTAATTTCATGAAGTGTGCCCACACATTCATATGTATGGAAGACTTGGATATAAAATATTTTTTATGCAGATACTTAATCCTTCCATCGTTGAAACAGCAAACAAAGCTGAAGCACATTGTCTGTATTCGTTAGATAAGCCTTCTAAGTCAGTCGTGTCACTTTCTAGTCATAAGCGGAATAAACACAGATTTGCACTTGGGACGTTTGAAAACTCGGAATCAAACAGCGTATTTGTTGCCAGCTTTATTTAGAGTTTTTAGGTGTGTTTGGTCGATTTTGACCAGGAATCCTCGTCATTCCACAAATCTACCCTTTCAACAAACGTTCCACCAGTCGAACAACTAGTTGACTTTTATTCTAATGAAAATATAACACAATTACTGGTTTCATTCAAATATAAATCTGAAAACGGTTTGTTTCAACTAATATCAGTTTAATTGGAATTTTAAAGGCTCCTTTCTGACCATTTTGAAGGTAGATAATGATTCACTAAATAACCCTAACGATTATACCACTGGAAATAAAATAAATCAAAAATTTGTGAATATTAAAAGGTAAAGTTGTGATAAACTAATATTTTCGTATTTAGATTGTCTCTGGATCCTCATTCAACTTGTGATTCAAGCAGGTTTTCAGTTGTTACAAGAGAACGCCTGTATGTGATGAGCAATTTTGAGGTAAGCTGCTCTACAAATGAGTACAATAAATCTTATAGGAGGAACTGACTCTTGATTACGCGAAGGATCAATCTGATAAGTACTCAAATTCATTCACCACCGGGAAATTTGACCCTCATAACAAAGACGTTTTTGCTTTGAGCACGGATAGTGTGTTTGAACTCATAGATCTTAGACAGGACAGTAAGTCTAGATTGAATGTTAAGTCCGCACCCTGGCATAAGGGGACCATACTTGACCTGAGTTTTAACCCAAATATGCCAAACGAACTCGTGAGTACGGGCGAGGATACTCTGATTCTGTTTTGGGACCTAAGAAATACTTCAAAGCCTTCCGACACAGTAAATTTTGGACACGGACACTGGATTAAGCGACTTGAATACAATCATTATAACGATCAGCTGCTGTTGAGCTGCGGAGCTGGAGGCTCGTTCCTGCACGTGAAGGAGAATAGGTTTGAGACACTCACACCCAAAAACATTTCTTGTGTAAGTTACTAGTTAAGTTGATTGATAGACATGATCTTCACTGATTATTTAGAGCGATATTTGCTGGAGCCAGGACGACCCATGGTTATACTGCTCGTTGCTTTCCTGTGGTCTGAGAGTTGAAATGGTACCAGGGTCGTTGAAGTCGATGCTGACCTGATAGATAATTGACTGTTGAATCATAGATTAGTGTACTATTATGAAGATTATATTGATTGTTCTTATGATGTCGAGAGTGCTGTGTAGATTAACGAGGTACCATTTCGTCAGTTATAAGCATCCCACCCACTTGGGTGTGAAATCGATAAGAAAATTCTCAGATTTTGGACTAAAATCGCAGTTTCCAAGGGAAATAGCAGAAAAGATTGTAAACAACTTTGATCATATAAGAAATGACTCCATACCCTTGAATGCCAGCCAGGATTCGTTTCTGAGGAAAAACATGAATTTGAGGTCGTATCCAACCCTAAGCAAATACGTAAAGGAGTTGAACGCAGTTTTGAGGAAGGCGACGTTCATAGGCTGCACGATAGTTGAAAAGGAGAAGAACCTGGATAATGCAATATTGCACTTCAGGGGCTATGAAAGGGGCGAGTCGGCGTGTTTGTGCTTCAGCCCGAACTACTTCCCGCTCTATCCAACCTGCACATCGCCATACAGGGGCGTGACCGAAAGAAGTTTAGACTATTTTGAGCACGTGTTATCGGGGTTGACTGGGCTCAGGGTGTCAGGAATGCACACGCCGTATGCATTCAGGAGTATCATTCAAATCGACTTCGCAGATGCCACGAATATGGAGAATGTGCTGTACAAGATTGTTATAGTCTCAGAAAGAACAAATAAGATGCTGCTGGTCGATAACACTGATCAGATAGTGCTTGGAAGTTCGGAATGTTTACTTGAGGATGAGCTGAAAGATAACGAAGACGTGGGAAAGAAGTTGCAAATAAAGGAGCCTAAAAAGCTAATACCGAGAGCAGACGAGACGTTCAAAGAGTTCATAACTAATTTTAAGAGTTACAACAACACGAGTGTGATTAAAGCATTTCTGAGTGTGTACGAGGGCCTAGACTACAATTTCATCAGCGGCCTCTGCAAGGAGTCAGAAGTGGATCCAGGATCATATTTTTACAAAATACCAGATGTGAATCATTTTTACGAACAATTTATAAAGAAAGTGAAGTCGACACTAGAAAACGACGGTATTTTGTATTTACCATTTAAATATTATTACACATAAAGATACCCTTATTTACACATTTTAAAACATGAACACAGGCATATATAACCGTATTCATAGATACAAACCATATACTTACACGTACTAGTCCACGACACAATGTTAACTGGTGGTCTTATTGAGACAAAAATGAGACGGCCATGTACTAATATATTTAGGCCACTACGAGGACCTGATTAGGCAGGTTTACGACATATTCGGTTCTCTGAGTCCAGCCTATAGGCTAAACAGACTCATTGAGAAGACTCTCGATATGGCAAAGGATCTGAAACGGAGGTTGGAGGCCTCCGCTGCGGTCAGCGAAAAGGAAGGAAACGAAGAGAAGTTGGCGGTTCTTAACGAAAAGCTCGAGGGTATAGAAGACTACCAAATCGCAATCGAGAACATAAGCGTATCCAGGGACCCGAAGAAACTAGAGGTAATTGAGCAAACACATTGCACATGAAAATACTTTTTATACGTTTAATACCCATTGCGTGCATTGTCATGTGCTCCATTTTAGAGTAATATTACCTGTGATTAGTCTATTGCGTGTTTTACTTGCTGTTAGTGACCTTTTGTGCAGAATTTGGAGGACTTTCACGAACAGATTCTCATGATCAGTGACCTCGTTGCTTACAAGGCTGCGGCCAAGAAGAAGAAACTGCGGGAGGCGAGGGAGACCAAGGTGCAGAAGAAGACCACCAAGGTTGGCAGGATAATGAGCGTGGCGATCAACGACCGGGAGGACTCACCGGTCCTCATCGTCGGCAAGAACGCCAAGCAGAATGAGGTGGTCACCCACGAGCTCAGGCAGAAGGGCGACTTGTGGCTGCACACCAAGGACTGCCCGGGCGCCCACGTGATTCTGCGCAACTACGCCAACGACGAGCACTCGGTGCAGATCGCTGCCGACGTCGCCTCCTTCATGTCCAAGAACAGGCAGCTGGCGAACGTCGAGGTGGTTGTCGCCGACATTGCGAAGGTTCGGAAGGAAAAGCACTCCCTGCTCGGCGCGGTGCTCGTTGAGGAATTCAAGACGGTCATTGGCAGCCCTGAGCGTGGCGCCAAGGTGATAAGTGACCACAAGGTCAGGACTCAGGCCTCTCCCGTTCCCTTTTCTAAGTCGTAAACGTAGTTTATGCTGACCACTGTAAACCGTGCTTTGTGTTAAATATTGTAAACTATGATCTGTTAAATGTTGGCTACGTCGTTTAGAACACACATACCAACACCTGCATTTAGGTGTGTTGAATTTTATAAGATTCAGTTAAGACACGCATACCAACAAGTGTATTTTCTTGATGAGTATAACTATGCTGTTAATAAATTGATTAAATGACCACATTAAAAATGTTACTTCAGTGGACGGTTTGCCTCAAATTAGCCCATTCTCTCTTCAGCTCCTCCGTTGTGGAGCTGCGTGATACAGCCTTGAGGGACCTTGACTCAATGCTGTCCTCCGCGTTGCCCTTAAGTTCCTGTTTCTGCCCACTTGACGGGTACTTTGTCAGCTCGAAGCTGTTCTCCGGTTCATATTCGTCTTCAAAGTCTTCTATGTTCAACATGTTCACACCTTCGCCCTTCGCTAGCGTGCACTTTGCAATGACAGCTGTCTCAGTTTCATCTCTTTCGGCAAAATCTATTTTCGTATCTGTTCTGACCGTGTCACGGTCTATGTTACTTTTTTCACTCATAATATACTCAGTAGGTGCAGTATCCATAAACTCAGAAGGTGCGGTATCAGCATACTCAACACCTTTCTCCGAATCAATTTGATACACCACGTCATCGCCCAATTCTACTCTTACCGATCCTCTTATTTTCATTATATTTTTGCTGAATAGTTTATTTACATTCAATCCCATTGAACTTATTTCATTAGTCAGGGACACCATCTCCACAATGTCAAAATCGTTAAAATTTTCATCTATCTTCTTACACAATCTACTTATTAGCACTGTACTGCCTCCGAAGGCATTCAGAACCAATGAAAGCAACGGCAGCGTCATTTTTAGTGGTATCTGGTCAACTCTGCTGCTTAACACTTCTATTACTTGGTTGCACATGCTTCTAACTTCATCGCAGATATTATTGGTACCACTGTGGCAGCCAGTTTGTACTAAGTCTATACTGCTCATCAAGATGCTCACCAGAGTAGTTGTTTCAACATCATTAAGACTTGCTGACAGCCTTTTGCACAACTCAATTACTCTGTTCACTGGAACATTCAATGCTTTTCTTGATATATAGATTGAGGTTAACATTTGTCCTTCCAACTCGTTGTCCAGCAGTGATATTATCCCGTCTCTTACTTCTGTGTTTCCCGTTAATCCACTCCTCCCAAAGGTTACTATAAATTGCGACACTAGCCTCGTATTCATGTTGATCAGCTCCTTTGTGTTCAGTTTTTTTAAAAACTTCTCTGCGAGCACTTCATCTTTCAGATTCCTTATGCTGGTACTAAATCCAACCAGTATACCTGAATTGACCTCATTTTTTACGGTTGATTCCAATTTTGTAGATGGCAGTACGCTTAGCATCTCTTCTACTATCGGCCTCACATCAACGTGTCTACTCATTGACGTGCACAGCAGCGTCAGTGTTGTTATGTCCAGCTCTCTGATTCCGTACCCTTTATTCTTCATCTTCAGCAGCAGACTCGTCACCTTCCCTGATCTTTCCCAAAACTTAGTGTCGCTTGTGTTCGATTTTGAAAGTGTACATGTTATCGTCGCCAGGTCCCTTGGCAGCTTATTCAACTGCTCTATCAGGTCCTCCCCTACGAACTTATTCCTTGCCAGCATTTCCAGGTCCTCTATCTTATCCATCAACAGACTCGATGTTTCATGCGATAATTCTCTCATAAAGTGGCTTGACCAATCTGTGTTAACTTTCGAGAACGCCTTTGCGTATGCTGCAAACTCATCTAATTCGCAGAATGGCAGCTTAGGTATTATTTCTTGCGATAGTCTTTGAAGTAATTTATTTACTATACTATTAATTCTTTTTATGTTTTCTGACTGCGATTTTGTATTTTTGTCAGCTTTTTCACTAGAGTTTGTGTCAATACTTATGCTATTAACTGTTTCAACGTTACACTCATTCATAAACATTTGATATATGTTTATTATTGAAAGCGATATCATTCCCAGGTCCTTTGGAACTGCATTCACGAATAGGTTCGGCATGAGCTGTGATGCGTTAACTATCATCTGTACACACCTACCAATTAACATCTGTCTGTTTTTATTCTCCGTTTCTGGGTCCTCAATCTTATCAGATTCTACCAGTGTTATATCATTATCGTACAAATACTTAGAAACTGCGTGGAATATGAGTGCTATGCTCTTTATCTTCAACTTCCTAATATTATCTGTTGCACATTGGACGTATCTCGTTAGTATTGAGTAATCTGCGTATCCATAGTTTACTATCCAGAAACAGAGCATCGACAACTCTCTGTATCCCGCCGATTCTGGAGTAAACAGGTTTGCCTTAAGAAGTTTACTTGGCGCTGTTCTTCTATCCTCATAAATCGACGGTTTGTTCAATTCGATGCTAACCTTCTTCCTATATTTAGTGCGATAATATCTATGAGTAGTGGATAGATATTTTAAACCGTGAAATGTATTTCTACTTTGTGGAAATATAAATTTAAACATGAATATAAAATATATTATACATAAATTAGTCCATGAAACACCGATATTATGAGGTAGGTTCCATGAATTTTATACTTAACAAAAGTAGTTTATATTATAATATAATTTATGTAATGAATCTGACTTTTCTTTTAATTTTATTTTGTGTCTGATTAATTGCAATGTGTAACTAACTAATTGTTGTATACCAAAATACATCACGAAACTTATTGTATATTTATTTTACACACGTTTATTTGAATTTGTTTCTTATCAATTATTGATAATTGTACTTATAATCGTTTTATTTAATCTATGCACTCTAATGCCTTTGTATTTTTAATTGCTCTTTTTTTCCATTCTTTGAAACCCATTAACAACTAGTCGTTATTTCAAACAGTATATTCCTCTATTTTGAATTGTTTTTGATAAAAATGGATAATAATTTGAATAGATTAGAATGCAAGCTTAAGGAGATTATCTTAGATTCTAGGGAGACTCACACAAGCGACTACTCAAGATCGATACGCGAAGACCATTTGTTTGGTTCAGCTTTTGGCAAGAACGCTTATACTTTGGATGACGTAGCCAATGGAACAACGATTTTTATGCCATGGAAGCTACACAGACCTCTGGAGGATGTTTTTAACAGGCTTTCGGAACAATCGTTCATGTCCCATACTTCTTTCGAAAATCTCGTTAGTTTACACAAATATATAAAAAGAAGCACACTCTGATTAAATGATTTTATTCACTTCATTTTTAGGTGGATAATTTTGGTCTATTTCCAAATTTTCAAAATTCTCGAAAAAAGGAGGACATTTTAAATTATATACTCCAGAAAGCGAACCCTAACAGCGGCCAACTAGGTAGGTTTACATTCGCAAACATGTGTTTTTAGATTTTGAGCAGTTTCTTCTGGCCTTGTTTCTGCTCTCGAAGTACCGCGCATCTGTGCAGCACATTAATGAGCAGTACGCCTTTAACGCAGTCCTGAACACAGTCGTCGCAAACGCGCAGGCCCTGGCAAACGAGGATGCTGAGACCAACTTTGATCTGAATCTTGACAAGAATCCGAGCTTCAAGAAGTTTGGTTCTTCCTCGAGAACGTCCTCGAAGAATTTGGACGGAGTCATATACAATGATGACGGGCTGATAGTGGACACAAATAATGGAAAGGTCTACGACAGCCCGAGGAAACTAGAGACGAAGGACTTTTCAGAAACACTCGAGGGCATAAAGCAGGAGGAGACGAAGGAGTTCCTGAGAAAGTTGAGCTCAGCAGGGAAAATGCCCAGCCGAAGCATGGGAGGGACTTCGGATCTGTCAAGGAAAACGAGCGGCCTGCAACCCGGGCAGAGCTCCTCTTTCGACCCGGAGTTGGTCAGGAGGTTGCTTGACGTGCTCAGGGAGCAGAATTTGCTAAACGACTCCAAGGCCCTACAGGACAGCCTGGAGAGGGAGATAAACCTGAGGAACGACATGGAGTCGAGCTACATGGTTAAGCTGAGCAGGCTGGAATCTGAAAAGAGCAGCCTGAATGATGAATTGGCAGCACAGAAGCTGGAATTGGGGAAGGCGCAGGTGGAGTTGGAGTCCGTGAATCGTCAGTACGAGGATTACAAGACTAGCGCCGAACAGCGGATAAGCGACTTGAAGTCGGAAAGGGAGCAGATGTCGCAGAAATTGAGTGAAGCAAATGAGCAGCTCGAAAGGCAGGCGCACTTGAAGGCCAGAGCTCAAAAAAATCAGCAGATGCTCCTGCTGGAAACGGAGGTTGAAGTGAAGCTATTTTCAATGTTTTGCGTATACAAGGATGAAGAGTGCGTTGACGGAGAGTTTGTGCTCGGGGAGGAGCAGCTGATACTATTCTGCGTGGACTTTGGGCTGACTGAAACGGAGCCTCCATCAGGCCCAGACGATGCGCCGAAGGCGAAACAAGCCTACAACAAGGGTATTCAATATTGCAGTTATTTATTTGTTTATTTGGCTATTTATTTATTTATTAGAGCATTTAGTTATTTATTTATTAGAATTTTTAGCTAGTTTGTTAGGCTATTTAGTAACTGTCTATTTTAACTAGTAACTATTGATCGGCTAATCTATAATTTAGTATGTGAATATGGATATGATGGTAAATTGAATTATGCACTGTTTAAAGAATTTTTAATGAACCTGGCGATGCTGATGAAGCCGGAATTTAGTCCTCGGGAGGCGTTCAGATACGTTGTATTGTAAGTTGTATTACCCAGATTATCTTAACAATCTTTTAGTCAATTGGTCTTTTATTCGTGTAACAACTTATATGGAGAGAAAGCTGTTAAAGACTATCACCCGGTGTACGTCACTGAAGACAATAACCCCTGGGGACCTGACGCTGAAAATTATTACCCACCTCAGCAGCAGCAGCAGCCTCAGAGAACAACCGACCCTAACAAGTTCGTCGACGTCGAGGGGAAAGTGTGGTTCAGCAAGGAAGAGCAAAACGCAAACCCACAAGGCGACAACGCAGTATCGACTCCAAGGTTCGACTAATATGATAGATTCTCTGGAACACATTCACGTTTTATTAATTTGCACAGTTATTTATGTTTGTGTGTAAATGTAACACACGGCTGTATATTCGAGTATGTGTGTTTAGCTCATATTAAAATTAGTCTGTGCAATTAAAGCTTCTCGCCACGCAAAAGGCACTTGAATACGTCGTAAGTTACTCTGATGAGGGATGGAATGATCCTGAAACAGGTTGATGGAGGGATCAAGTTACCCGTATAGCGGCGTCAAGGAGTTTAAACTCAAACTCTTCTTTCTGGAAGTTAAGAAACACGATAGGAGCGCTAAAAGAAACCCAAAAAGTAAATACTGGGCCTAAAAGAATTACTGATAAAGAAGCTTAAACTACCTTCAAGTAAACTGCTATTAAGCACCCGATTGATGATACCAACATGTATGGATCATTAATAGATTTGTCGACTGGGCGGTTCTTAGACCTTAGAATGATCTTTGAACTGCTTTTTACCTCTGAAAGTTAATATATGTATTACTATAAGGGATCCTTACCTTCCATTTGTATGTGACTTATACCAATTTAAATAAAAAATTAAGAATATTATATATTACTAAAATATAAATTAATATTATTCTGATTCGTCATTGTTTTCATCATAATCTTCGCCACCATCATCACCACCCATTGAGCCGGATTCGTATTCATCTTCATTTCCTTGATCTACATTTTCCTCTTCTACATTATTTTTTGGAGTTTTATTATCTTTTTGTCCAAAAAGGACTGCGATTTTTAATTTTTTCTTTAATTTTTCCAATTTTATTTCCATCACGTGTATTTCTCTATTTAATAACTTAATGTTATGATCCAGGTGTAGTTGTCTAGTCTTCTCCTTAAAATCATTTTTGACAGCTGGTTTTAAGTTTTTTTTCTGTTCCTTCAATGATTCAAGCTCCAGTTTAACCTAATTCTTGGATTAAATGTGTGGACTTACACTGTCCAATTCCTTTTCAGTTTCCTTGATTTCAGCATTTATTTCGGATACAGTGGTTCCAGATATGCCTATAAACATTCATTATTGTAAAAATCATTTTTTATTGATAGATGTCAAACATACTTGCCATCTTTGCCATCCTCGTATTGTGTATGTTTGTGAAGGCATCAAAGTTGCTTTGACCAAGACATTTTAGTGTTACAGCATACTCCCACTTCTCTCTAAACATTTTTGTTGGAAGTTGCTAATTGTGTGGATGTTTTACCAACCTTGATGTCGAATCTTCTGGCAACAGTACTATTATGGGTGGTGCATAGTTATTATCAACCTTAACATAATTCGCTGAAAAATATGGATGTATACATTCATACCATTATTATCCACAGGAATCGTGGCATTGACTGAGTTTAAGCTCTGAACACAGGTCAAACACATCTACATTTACCTTGAGGTTGTCCTTTCTGTCCAAAAATTTTAATTTACTATACATTTCATCAGTTATGTTTTTATTATGTTTTAAATTTTCCAACAAGATCTTCTGATCCTTCTCCTATGATTATTATAATGATAATTAAACATACCAATTTTGCGATGTCCGGACTACAATGTGTGATGGAAATACACAGACAAATATATAAAATATTAATAAATAAACACCTTATGATAATCATTCTTTAATGTTTATAAATAAATATATTGTATATACTATACACATTAGACAAAATCGATGGTAAAATTGATATTTTATCAACATCATATGTTGTAGTGTTGATTGTGTTGTTTTAAGACTTATTTCTCATTTTTGTAGATATAATGAGATTTTAAAATGCACTTAAATATTGTATTAACATAATGCCAACAAATGCTATTAATCAAGATGATCAACTTATTGTTTCACCTCGCCAGAGGAAGAATCCAGTTTTGAGGTATATTATCACTTATTATTAAATATATAGACAAGTTTTATAAATTATGTAGGTTCATTAAAAATGTTTCTTATATTGAAGGGGATATAGCTTCCGATTTTATGATTTCTAAGGATATTGGTGTTTTGTTTCTGTCGTTAAAATACCATAGAGTTAATACAAAATATATTACTAATAGACTCGAATCCTTAGTTCCATTCAGATTGAGGAATTTGTTTCTTTTGTGCCAAGTAGATGTTAATGATTACGACAAATTACTTCGTAAGTTCATTTGATTGTGTATATATAACTTTAAGTATGATGAATTAATTTAACTTTAGTTGGATTGCTGACGTCGACATTTGGATATGGGTGTAAAATATTGCTTAGTTGGAGCGCCCGTGAAAGCGCGGCTGTTATTGAGATTTTAAAACTGAACCGTTACAAGGGTATAGAATCTCTGAACAAAAAACAAATAAAAACACACAACGAATCAGTAAGTAACCTGTTGTTGAATGTTAAAAGTGTTAATAACACCGATGTAAATCTAATCTGTGAAAAGTTTAATTCATTGAGGGAAATATTACACTTTAATCCGGATACAATTCAAGACATAAAAGGTAGTTTCAATTAAGCTTTTGGCTTATTTATAGATAAAAGTATAAACAATCTATTTAGGACTGGGCCAAAAGAAGTTAGAATCTCTCTCTGCTGCCTTTACTAATGATTTCTACTAAATGTGCACATACACATTTAACGGTGTGTTATGAAATTATCAGTTTTTTAAATCATTTTGTGTAATCTTCTTTAACAGAATGTAACTAAAATTTAAAGGTATATTTATAGCTTAACATACATGATGATCCACCTCCAGGCTGTTTTCTTACCAAACGGTGTTGATTCTTTAGTTCTTCGTCACTGTTAGAGTCCTCTATTAACGTTTTGATCAACGAGTTTAACAACATACGATTTAAATATTGATCTTTTATATAAATAGTTACCTTTTGTGACACCCAAGTTGCATTTTGCATCATTGGTATCTGATGGTATGGTGGTGGTTCTACCTGTTAATTGGTGATTAAATTAATATAAATTATTTTAAAAACAGATTATTTGGTCGTATATTATTACCTTCGTTTGATACATTTACCTTTTTTTCAACTTCTACCTTTTTATCGGCCGATGAACATTGGTCTGAAAAGCTATTAATTTACTTAAATTCATACCTGTGCTGTCCATTTTTAATTCTGTGTTTATTTTACAAATTATATCTTTTAATGATTTAATGTAAATATGGTACCTTTGTGTCGAGACGTCCTAAGTTTCTCCGCCTATTGTGTACTTATGTTTGTGTTATAACATGGATAATGATTTGAAAAACAAGGCCACCCTTATATTCAATGGCTTAAATCGCTATTTAAATCTGCTCAATTATAAGCCTTCTGACTATTTAAAATATAATTTTTTCGGGTCAAGTAATTTTTTGGAAAAGGGGTCCTCAAGACCAGATTCCAAACACACACGTTATTACGACCGACTATGTGGTTCTATCGCACATGATTTGGATTTTGATGTGAATCCTAACACGATTCTATCAGATATTTTGTACGAGGCGGACTCTATAGGCCTCGATTCAAGGACTTCACTGTCGTACATCAACAAGGTTGATCCTGCAGACTCAGTCATTATGTCCCAGGAGAGCGAAGCACTGGAAGAAATCGGTTCCAGTGAAAGCGAAGAGAAGGCAGATTCGAATGAAAAGTATGAACTGATAAGCAATTTGAGCAGTGATAGGAGCAGTGTTAAGGGCAATGAGTCGGATGATAGAGTATTTGTGGGCACTGCGGACTCGAATTTCGTCAATTACACATATTGGTCCGTTGAAACTGGCGATAACGTCAGCACCACGTCAAAACCCTTGTATTTTAGCGATAAAAAATGTACAATATCCCTTCTGCAGGAAGCCGAGGCTTTTGTCGCCAGCGTGCTTTGGCACTCGCAAAACAGTTTTAAGCACACACCGAGGCACTTACTATTCCATGTCACTCAAATCGCTAACAGGGCGTTTTTCGATCCAGATTATCGCAAGTATCTCCAATTAAACTATGTTTAGCCCTAACTCATGATAATATATTAAGGTTTAGTAATTATGTATAAATTATGTATTACATATACAATAATCACACAAATAATCATGACTTTAATATATAAACTTTATGTACCGCAATAGAAGGTTCAATTTAGATAAGACTATGAAAAGGAATCATGAGGAGGCTATGTATAACAAGCATAAAAAGGTGTAATTAATTTAGAATTGGTTTAAAATTATGAATAATAATAAGAGCCAGATTACATTTTTTTATTAAATTCTATTTGTTGTTACGTTTATTCTTAAATATTGGTTACACATCTTAACACTCCTCACTTCCCCAACTTTCTCGTAAAAATGTACATTTATTCCATTTATAACTTAAATTTTACTGTTTAACTTCTTAGATGTTTTATTATTTCAATGGTGGTTTATTATCCACATCCTAAGTTAGCTAAGGAACATAAAACTCTCGTTTATACTGGGAGTCGGTCTAGGGAGCTTGCGAACTCCGTGGCCTCTAAATTGGGCCTCAAATTGTGCGACTTTCGACTCTCCAGGTACGCCGATGGAGAAATAGACATAGATATGGGCGACGATTTGTACAATGCCAACGTTCTCATTGTGCATTCCACGCAGCCGCCTGCCAATGACACCTTAATGGAGCTCTTGCTCATGGTGTCGACCGCCAAAAGGGGCGGAGCCAGTAGCATCACTGCCGTTGTGCCCTATTTGTGCTACGCCAGACAGACTGATAAGCATACAAAGGGCTCTGCCATTTCATCGGTACGTCACTCCGGTCTTAGCTACTAGCTATTTACACCTTTACTCATTGACAAACACACCCTTAATATTATGAGGCATTTCACTAATTTCTGCTTTTTTAGGCTGATGTTGCCTTACTTCTTCAGGCCGTCGGACTTCAGCGGCTCATTACTTTGGACATTCACTCAGTGGTCTGCTCTGGCTTCTACACTACCACTCTGTTCGAATCTCACCTGGTCCACTCCGTCGCCGTTAAATATTTCATTGACTTGAATTTAAATAACGTGGTCGTGGTCGCCCCTGACGCTGGAGCTCAGAAGAGGACCGTGCACTTCAAGGACGAGTACAACTCGCACTTCGCCAAGAGGCCCGAGTTGATGGCCGACACTGCTCTCGTGTACAAGACAAGGCCGCAGGCCAACAAGGTCGACTCCGTGTACATAAGTGGCTCCGTTGAGGGTATGAACGTGATTCTGGTTGACGATATGATTGACACTGCCGGCACCATCGTCAAAAGCGCCGAATTGATTAAGGAGCGCGGCGCTTTGAGGGTATTCGCTTTCGTCACACACGGCTTATTCTCTGGACCGGCCCTGGAAAGGCTAAATAACTCCCAGTTTGAGAAGGTGGTTGTCACCAACTCCATACAGCAGTCTCCTGCTGTTCTAGCCTCTCCAAAAATACATGTTTTAGACGTATCTGACTTTCTAGCGAACTTGCTAAGACCATAATGCTTACGGTAAAAATTAACTCCTCATTAATCCAAATACGAAATGTGTACTTGTTTGTTTATACATGCCTGTAGATATGCGTGTAGATATATAGGTATATATACAAACGTGATAACATTTTATTACAATATGTAATTCTGTGTTACTGGTGTGTTACTCTTGTGGCTTGCGATCGTGGCTGATGTAATAGACTAAAAATGAATCAACATGGTGGTTACATATGTTTTTTGTAGTTTAAGCATGATTATTCGGCGCTTACCGTTGTTTCCTCTTATGAAGGCGTCCCCGTACGTCTTCACGTGCTTCCCGTCCAGATATTCAGCTGTATCCTCCATTGCCAGGTTCATTCTCTCATCTAACCCGGCCAATATCCCTGTAAATGTTTATAAATTTTCTTTTTTATCGGTTCCATTCATGGAATCCTGGCTAACTAAATACCTTTGTAGTCGCATCCGTTGTATAGCTTCACAACAACATTCTTGCGTAATATACTACTTATGTATTGACTCGGAGTACTGTTTTCCATCTCTGTATTTTACAATGTACTTAATATGTAATATGAATTTTACTAAAAATTAATTGGTGTGTTGGGGGATCACATTATGTTACAACAGCTATTTCTCCTTCTAGCGTCCCTATATATACGTTATTTTTAAGCTTATAAGTAAAAGGTCCTTTTGTATACATATGTGCTCTTTATAATAACTACTAACCTCATCAGCCTCGCAGTGCTCTGCGTCATGTCGTGACTCCTTGCGATAAGTTCATCTAGGTTCCCCTGTCTGTTTATGAGGCCATCCAACGTATCCATGACGATCATTCTGGTCTATAGTTAACATCAATACCGTTGTAGTTAAAATAACCACTTATTTGTAAATATCTTTATCTATCTGATGTGTACGGTCTAATTGTTGCACGGTTAATACCTCGTCCAATTTCTTTTGTGCGTCAAGTAACACGTCCTTTTTGCCCTTATACTTCATCATCAGTTCTCTTAATTCTTTGTGTGCTAGTGCTTCGCCAACATTGTCCTTTAGTAAATTTCCAACCGGCTGAACGTGCTTTATACATTTGTGCACACTTACCTTGTATAGCTGCATCGCTTCGTGCAGGAACTGAAGTGCCTGGTATCGCGTGCACTCGTTGTTTACTGCCACAACGAACACCAGCTGATTTGGAGGTGGTACATTGGTTGCTTTGACGTAGAACGTTCCCATGTTGTTCTCCATATCAACGCCCTTTGTTTGATCTGGAAACGCTTCCTGGGCACACGTTCTGTAAAATTTACTCATTTTAAAATCAAATTTACTTAAATAAACGGGTTTTGGTTATTTACAAATCACATTTTACATTTAAGTGCAGATAATACACCCTATGTACTATATATATCGTCTTAAATACACATTTTTTGCCATATATAATCAGACTATTTCCCTACCTTGATACTAAATCTGTAACTTCTCGTGATATTTTTGCTATATATACTGGTAGTGGACTAAAATCGTATTCCGCTGATAGTCTACACGCCTCTTTTGCTGCGTAGTGTCTCATAACAACTATCGCGTATATGTGGCATCCTGATTTGCCGGAATCGGCCTTAGGCTGATCCGTTGAAGGTTTTTTTGATGACAAATTATCAACTATATTATTTAACCAGCTCGACATTTTCACAATTTGTATAGTTTACAATATTTTGTTTAATTTACATCCTATGGTATAATAATATTAAAAACAACTTTAAATGGAGATTAATTTAACAGTTAAAGTGTGTTCAAGTGGTATTGTACATATAAAATAAAGCGCGGTTTTTAATCTTAGATTGATAGGGGCATCATTAGTACACCCCTATATTATCATAAAAACATCAATTAAAACAAACAAAATTGAGTCGTTTCTCAATTTAAATATTATCGCACCAATTAATATTTATTTGATCGTTTTTTGTTGTGACTTTGTTTAAATGGTACCTATCCTCATTCCTATTTCCTTCATTGGCTAATGTGCGACTGTCTCTTTGACCCTTAACCTTTAAAATAATTTACCATTTATATTAAAACCGCAATATCATTTCGTTACTTTTGTTTCTCCTCCCGCATCGTCGTTTTATTGTTTCTCTTTCGTTCATTGCACACTCTTGCATCTATTATGTATGTCGTTTTTTTATTCTTGTATTTACACTTTTTATTTAACTTCCTGATTTAATTACTTTAATTAATGTGGGAATCTTTCATTTCTACTAAGTGGTCCACGCGATCACTTGGTGGACCCCTCCTTTCCTCCGACATCTTCAAAGTACGTTGTTTACTTCCTATATTTCCCATTCCTTTTCATATCCACTCTATTTTGTACTAATTATATCAAATGAGCATCTAGTTTGTCTAATTTTTTAATTTTATTTTTTTCTCGTTCTGCACATTATCTCTTTCTGTAGGAGCCTGAGAAAGCCTTTAGTGAACTCAGCAAATGGCGCCTTGACTACTACGTCTTTGGGTTTAAGGAGGACGTCATTTCCGACAAGGTTGAAATGTAAAACTGATTTAACGCTTACTGTTTTATAGGTTTTAACTGACGCCAAGCCTGCTGCTCCCCTGAAGGTCGAGGAGCTCAGGACGAAACTGAACACTGAGATTGTCAACACTGTCGCCGTTCGCTCCGGCCGCAGGAGGCCGACCTACTCCCCCAAGGTTCTGAGGGCTCTTTCCAAGGGCAGCGAAGATAGCGTCGACACTTCCTCCGAGGGCGACGACTACACGGTTAGTCACACACCATCGCACACACCCACACCAACATATGTAGTCACACTCACTCACATATATGGATACATATATACTCATTCAGACGCATGTATATAAGATTGCTTTCAAACATAGACATAAATATATACTCTCACACTCATTACTCTTTTAGACTTCCTCTAAGGACCTCATGGACACTAAGATTTTGGAATACCGGAAGCTCCTCACCAAGACTGTGAAGCTCAAGACGTCCCTTCTGTCTGAGAAGGTCCGCGTCACTTGCAGCAAGGACGGCAGTCACTTGGAGTGGTTCAAGTCCAAGTCTGAGGACTCGTCGAAGAAGGCTGATGGCCGCATTGCCGTGAGCAAGATCACCAACGTCACCACAAAATCTGACAACATAAAGCACCTTGAGATCTTCGTCGGCAAGAGCAGCTTCATCTTCCTCTTCAGGTCTCGCGAGGAGCGCGAGCAGTGGCAGACTGACTTCAAGAAGTTCCTCAAGTTCATGGAGCTGGTGAAGAAGAAGTAGATTTGCCCCTCTAATCTTTCAATGCAGCTTTAACTCAGTTTTATTTGAAGACACTGTTAACTACCGTTCGCTTTAATTACCCTTTTATTCAATGTAGTTGTTTTTCCATTCACAATGCTACTCCTCTATTATACAATAGTCAAATCTAACTAGTCACCATTTTTGATTATAACACTTTCGTCAGTTGCACACCTTGTCCTTACCCTGGTGTTCCATTCACTCTTCCTTTTTGTTTCTTTCGTTCGATATATCCGTTCTTATCAGTCTGATCTGGTTAATTATCTCCTCCTTGAGCTCCAGCTTGCACGCCAGGTACTTTTCCTTGCTCATCCACTCCGCGAACTCCTGCGAGTGCGGGTCCGACGGCCACTGCGTGAAGAACAGGTCGTACCTCTTGCTCTGCGCCCACCTCACTGTTCTCTGGAAGAGCTCTGGCATAAAATCTGCGTCCCACCTCTTAAACAGGATCGCTGGACTCAGCTCTATTCTGTCTCTTTCCGACTCCCACATCTTCAGCTGCCTGCACACGTTCTCCGGTATCTTGTAGTTTGCGAACGAGTCCATGAAGCTGTTGCAGGTCCCTGCGTAGCTCAGACTCAGCTTCATCGGCGACAGGAACCTTATGATCTCGTTTGACGTTATTCCTGACTTGAAGGCTGACTGCACGCTCTCTCTCGTCAGCACGCCCACCACCAGGTTCGGCGTCCTCGCCTGCAGCTCACACAGGTGACTCAGCACGCTGATTTGCAGCGGACTCGCTGTGTACACGTACACCTTGAAGTTACTCTGCACGATGATCCTGCTTTCGTTTCCCGCCGTTTTGTTTACGTCGAACTCCTTGAAGAGGTCCACGTTTATGTTTGACTTTCCGATAATGTATGACAGGTCGTATATGTAGAACCTGTTTGCGTTTTTGTAGTAGACTATTCCCAGCTCGTTCAACAGCCTCACCAGCCTCATCTGTGTCTTCGTCAAGTTTTCCGTGGAGAAGCAGTCTCCACACTTCGACTGCGATAGTGCCAGCAGCAGCTCCACTGACTCCGTTACTGCCTTCAGTGCCACCTCCTTCAACTCCACTGACGACTTCTCCGAGTCCTCCGTGTTTCTGTTAATTGGTGCTATGTTTGTCAGGCATCCGTTGTCTATGTTCTGCACGTATCCCACCAGCAGTGACGTCATCTGACTCGTCACGTCCTTCAGCAACCAACTCAGCGTCTGCCTACTCATTTTCGTCTCTCCTGTTTTTGAGTTCTTTGCTCCCTTCTTCGGCGGATCTACCATTCCAAACCTTCTAAATATCTAAAAATAAATGTATTTTCACTTTTGTATATCTATATAAGTGTGTAAACTGCTACCAATACACACATATATATACCATTCTATGACTACATACACACATATATATTTAAATATATATGTGTATTCACACACCTGTAACAAATCCATACTGATTACTCCTGCATTTTTCGAGAGCCTGTTGAACTTTTTTTCCAGGTTTTCTATCTTCTTCGACAGGTCGTTCGTTTCCGTCGTCTGCTTCTTCAGTCTTCTGATTTTCCTTGATATTTTATTAACTTTCATCGTCCCCTTCCTTGAATCAGGTGATACTAAAAAAAGAAGTATGAAGTCCAGCTTAAGCTTCGCGTGCTTTATCAGGTCTTCGACCTTCGGGGGCGCCTTCGTTTTACGTGGCGGACTTTCCTGCGATGTCCCCTGATCTGTCAACGAGGTGTATCTTTCTTCAGCAGCTTGCGATCCGTTCACATTTTCCGATGTGTTCTGGTTACTCAGTGAGTCCAGCATTACCAGGTCTGACGAGTATTTATAGTTTTCGTCGTTTGAGAGCAGACTTATCAATCCATTTTTAAAGTCCGGGTGCAATCTGAACTGCTGCTTTCCCTCCTTGGTCGTCGTTTCCGACGCCTGAATGATCTTATACGACTGGAGGAGCGTGAATGCGTTCTTAAGATCCGATATTGAGTGTGAGCACATCCACAGCCTCAACGCTCTCTCGCTCACCGCCTGATTTATATACAACAGCCTATATATTATGAGTTTTTCCAGCTCTCCCAGGCTTCTGAATAGTGCTAAAAGGCATGCTTTTACTTGGAACAGCCTCTGCCACACTCGTTCATCCAATTCTTTGAGGTAGTTGAAGAAATTTTCCTCAATTACAGATTGAAATTCTGTTTCCTCTTCATATTGTTGTTCGTTTTCAACAACATCGGACATTTTTAGTGTGTTTAATGTCGATTATTGTAGGAATCAAGAAGGATGTGTGGAAGGTATAAAATCATGTGATTGTTACATTTATAATCTAATTTGGGATATTTTATCATTAAGCATTATATATTTTACAAATTCTACTGTTTTCAATCATGTATGTGGTTATTTATTCATATTTTTTGAGTATAGATGGGGAGATGTGTTGGACTAAAACAAAATTGTTTTACACCCCAACCAAATTTATTCACTATGTATTTAACCGTGTAAATACAATGTACTTTGATGTTTATTATATTAAGCTGAATTTTTTTGTTTGTGTGGGTTATTTTACATTTTAGAATGATCCATTCCTGAGTCTTCACTTACACGTCATACTGTACACTATAATACACTGTTGATGTTGAATCCGATTGTTTAGGCTGGTTGGGGTATTTGGGACGCTTGAGGTCCTTGGGGTAATTTGGAAATGCTTACGAGCGCTGCCGACTGGAATCTGGTGTTGGCCAGGTTCATGAAGTCGTTGACGGTGACCTTCTGGAGCTCCCCGTCCTTGACGAAGAGGTAATCGAACTCCTCTCCGGTGATCGTCGTGCCTCTCACCACCGACGTGACCTTGAGAAGCGCCCCTACGATTTGCTCGTCAGCGTAGAACAGCTGCAAGTTTGTGGCTCTTTTGTTGTTGGAGCTCACCCAGATCCTCTTTCCGTGCAATGATACTACGTGTACGAATCTTCCTGCGAACGGCGTTACGTCAACCGAGGGGAGACCCATGCAGGTGTAGTCCTTGGTGTGAACGTAGTTGTTAGTTTTGGGGTTAGATAGTTCGAAGTATAGCAACTCGGACTCGACGAGGATCTTGTCTCCGCCGGCGTAGGACTGCCTTCTCTTTTCAAGCTCCTCCTCAGTCTCCTCAACTGCTTCGGGAGTCTTTGGTACTGGGACCTGGTCCATATCCACCATTTCGTTGTACAGCCTCGTCTTGTGGCTGAGTTTTTTGGGCACGACGACCTTGTTTTCCTTCTCTTCCTGTTTCCTTCTCTTCTCTGCCGCCTTCAATTCCATTTGCTTGAGTTTTTCAAGAGTTTCATTCAACTTCTGGGTTTGGTTGTACAAATTCACCAGGTCTGCCTTCTGATCTTCTGTGTATGCAGTTTCGTTGGCTATGCGTTCGGTTAGTTTAGTCATGCTCGTGCTGTAATTCCATTCGTTGTTATCATACGTGTAGTAGTATTCCAAAGGTCCCTGTCTGTTGACGGAAACGGTGAAAAGGGTTGCTCCAATGAGTCTCGAGTGCACCCAGAAGAACTTAGCCAAAGTGACGAGTCTTCCTCCTCTGCCATCGAACGTGAATCCATTGGGTCCTTTAACGCTACCGATGTAAACATCATCCTTTGGGGAGTATGATTTGAAGTAGTAGCCTTGGTCAGTTCCTGCGATCATCGATACCTTGGATTCATCCAGATGTTCGGTATCGAGATGAACAACCTCGAGTTGTTTTGATGCAGGTACTTCAGTTGGTGGCTCTTGAGTTTCTGGTTCCGTTGGTGCAGGTGGTAATGCCATTGGTGTCTCTGGAACTGTTGGAACGACTTCCTCTTCTGGACCAGTTGGTGGCTCTTGAGTTTCTGGTTCCGTTGGTGCAGGTGGTAATGCCATTGGTGTCTCTGGAACTGTTGGAACGACTTCCTCTTCTGGACCAGTTGGAGCTCCGGGTAGTTCCTCTTGCGGCTCTGTAACCGTCGGTTCACCTGTCTCTTCTGGTGTTACAGGTGGGAGTACGAAGTCTGGTCCGTGTTTACGTACTTGTCTTTCAGACGGAGGCACTGCCATATCTGGGAACTTCAACAGGCGGAACTTGTTCTGGAACGTGGCTTGGTCAATACTATTCCAGCCGCCCAAAAGCTTCTCGTAATAGAAAGTTACATAGGTGCCATTCTTGAAGCCCTCTAGTTCCAAAAGTTTGAACTCATCTGCTACTGCCCTGTTTCTGAATGCGACTGCTTGAGTGACAGAAACTCCTGAGTGGTCATCGGCGCTCCACACATGTCTTTCACCGAAGGTGACCTCATTGAAGTAGTAGCCATCGTGTGCCTGTGCAACCGTGTTGTCGAGCCCGTATACTTTTGAAGTGTAAACGGCTACGTTATCTTGTTCAGGGCTTGCAAGATTGACTGAGAGTTTTGTGAACATATTTGGTGGTTGAGTGGCAGTTTTAATGAACTCGTTAAATTCAGTGCTGTCTACTGCTACAGGGGTGCCCTGATCCAATTTCAAAAGACTGTTAAATGAGTCGTAATTTGCAAATACTCCTGAAACTTGATACATTGATGGAACTCCATTTTTCATGAACACGTTTACATGGGTGACTGCAACATTTGATGTGGATTCAAACACGACTGTACCAGAGGACTCAACCTTGGGAATGCTGTGACCATCAATTCTGGAAAACTCTTTGTAGTGAACGCCCTTAAATAATCTTTTAACAACGTGGAATTCGGAAAGGTTGGGGCTGGCGACATCAAGAGTACCTGAACTTGTTGGTTGTCCTCTTTGTTTGGACAGCTCATTCTTAAGTTTCTGTACGCGATCACTGAATTCCATTTCATTCACAACACTGAATGTTCCCTGATCTTCAAACAAAAAGACATTTGTGGCATTTCCTTCGGGATTTTTTAGTTCAACTTTTACAAGTTTAACGCCATCTTTGGTTGAGAAAACAACCACCTTTGAAGATCTGTTTTCGTTTGAGCTCCAGAGTTCAGTGCTTCCAGATGTAACCTTTTTCACTTCGTAGCCAACCTTTGGGTTGTACACAGTCTCCGTCAAGCCGCCATCGTAGTCCCTTTCTTGTTGGAAATGTTGATCGTTTGGACTAGTGATGTCAAGAGTAACCTTTTCATAAACGTCTACTGGATGTAACGCATTCAAAAGTCTTTCGTACTCAGCCTTGTCAACTTGTTTCCATGAAGATGTCTTATGAAAATAATAGGCGTGTGATGTGCCGTTGTTAGAAGACTCAACTAATGCGAGAGACATTCTTTGACGGTTAAGACTTACTGTAACCCTGGTAAAATGCTCATTAGTGCCAGCGGTGGCCACTGTAAAGGGTCCCTCCTTCACCAATGTAATTTGTGGTTGTGATTCAGGGGTGAATACCAAGGTGTTCACACCATCAACCAAATGCTCCTTTTTAGTGAACAAGTTCCTGGGTGTAAACTTAGATTCAAGATTGAGTGTGAAGTTCAAATTTGCGGTGAAAGAGCCATCGTCCAATTTACCCTTCAATTGAGAAAATTGGTTCTCGTCAACTTCTTGATATTCATTGCCTTTCTTCTGGAAATGAGTTGAAGTGCCAGAATTCAAATTGATTTGTACCATTTGAGGAACTGATCTAACAGAGTAGACATTGACGGTTGACACAGTATCTGAACCATCACCTCCATAAAGTTCAAATCCCGAAGAGGTAACTCTTGTAATCTGATCGTTAGACTTAGGTGTAAATTGCTCTATGCTATAATCGGACTGTCGTTGTAATGTGAGAGTGAATTCCTCTGGATCGTATGTGTCTAAATCCAATGTGGGAGCTGCTTTGACAAATTTTGCCCCGAAAGAGCAAAACAAAAACAAAACGTAGGAAATTAGCCTCATTTTCTATATGGCTAACAATATATAAACATAAATAAACGTCTACTGTCTACTTATATATTGAGGTATGGGGAAGCTATTGTTGCACACTGGCGATCACTGTCTACCGTAGACAATATTTGGGCACCTTGGTGCATAAACGAAGCTAATATAGTAACGTTTGTGTTCCCAATTTTTTGTTGTCTATTGGCCTAGGCATCAATTGATGCACCACGTTACACACTGATGAGCAGCTACATTCGAGAATGACAATTATGTCTCCGATGTGTAAGTAAATTTAATCACCATAATAATTAAATTATTGTTTTAATACTATTCCCGATTTTAAATTAAATGAAAACAACCCTGTTGTCGATTAATTGAATAACTCCAGACCTCACATTTTGATGTCTTGAATTGATTTAATTTTCCTAACCTTCCACGTATAATATTATTGTTTTTAAAGTGACATGTTTATATTAATTATCATTGTATTTACAAAATGACAATAAATTTCTCAAATTTTAAAAATCATGTGCACATTCCTACGTTTCTACTTTATCAATCTATTTGTCCAATATGACCTTTTAAACTAATATCGCTAACATTTACTCTTAATCGTGTTTGCTCTTCACATATTCACATACACATATAGACTTGTATACTTGTTTCATAACATTACAATCGTACACTGTTACCTTGCTTCACGCCGTCTGTGTTGGATGCCACCATGCTATGTTTACACACGCTGAGGATATGATTGCCTTTCTCGGATTAAATGCTACGAACGCCGGTGGCCCTAAATTATCCTATTTTAACATACAAGTTACCTTCGTGTCCTCTAAGGACACTCACCAGCTGCCCCTTGAAGTTCCATATTTTTAGTGAATTATCCAGGCAACCTGCGCACATCTGTCACCAATCCCCTCGACTTACCTGAGAGCAGGTACTTTCCGTCTGGCGATATTGCTGGGAAGCACAGTTCCGACTCCTTCGACTTCGACGCCGGTATCTCTCCGTAGCAGCAGGCGAATATTGCCGACCCGTTAACTGAGTTGATGCATATGAGTCTGCAGTAATTCGTCCCGAGTATTATGTATCTTCCGTTCGGGCTGAACGTGATGCTCTAAAGCCTCTAATTTTTTCCAAAACTAACGTTCACGTCCTCCGTCTTCTTCAACACGTGTGTGAGTTCGAACGTTTTAAACGGCGACTACATGACATCATTGTCGTTTAATCAAATTTACAATCTAAATCTCAGTAAACTATCTTATTAACTGCACATTCAATTCATTAATCACCACCTCTGTTTACCCATATTAATACCTGGAGTTTATTCAAGTCGTATAGTGATAGTACTTTTGAGCTCGTTCCTGCGTACCTTCCAACTACCAGCCCGTCAAAGTCAAATGCTCCGACTGACGCCCCTTGTGATTGAAACGTCATCTACAATATTGTTGTGTATATGTATATATTTATATCTACAATTCCATAATGCTTTGTTTATGTTTGTGTATACTATAATGTGCGTACATACACTTGCGTGCGTATATACAATGGCGTGTAGTTCTCAATACATTCCTTACCAGTGGCGTTGTGCTATCTATTGAGTACACTGATACTGTACCATCCACTGCGTTCGTTAACATCAAATTCCTGTTCGGATGCGACAGTATGCCAACACCTCTCATCAGTCTATGCCATTTAAATTTACTTGTCAGCTTTTTTCAGCGCTTACGGTGTGTCGAGTGAAAAGCTTTTAATGTAGCGATTCTCCACGATGTCCCACAGTCTCACTGCCACTATTATATTTTTCATTTTACTTTTGTTATAGTCGTGCATACCGTTTGGCGATCCACTTTCTGAGGAGCATATTATGTGTCTTGGTGAGTCGTTCGTAAATTTAACCAGTTCGACTCCGTGCTTTTTACTTTGAAGGGAATTAGTCACACTACATCATTTTATTCTGCCAACACCTCTTTCACCTTGATTTTGACACTGAGTAGATGTACACTGTCTTGTCGTACGACGAGTTAATCATGTACTCTCCCGTCTTATCCCAATCCATTCCGTTCGTTGCTGAGAACCTGTCCTTGAATGCCACCGACACGTTGAAGCTGCAATTTCGTCAACATAACATCTATTCGCTTATACCTTTTCATCACTGTGTCGTCGTATGACGTTGATTGATTTAGCGGTTCAAACGACATCTCCGATTCCACGATTGCACTAGCCACTCTTTCACCTAATAACACTTTAATCCTCCTGCGCTTACTTTTATCGGCCAGTAATCTATTTCCGTCTTCGCAACTTTTGCAATTCTGTAAAGCTAAACACTCTATTTATTGAAGGAACCGTGCCTTAAAATTTAAAAACGCTTCCGTTCCCAGTATCAAATGTGTAATACTACATATGATTGACACTATACTATCGACCTAAGTTAATTTAAATTCTCTTCCGTGTCGACAAACCTTTATAATTTCAGGGTCATTTGATTGTATGTCCACATATTCCTTACAGTACTGTATTCTTAACACTCTTCCGAAGCCGTCATCGATATCAAAGAATTGGTGTACTGTATTTACGCTAAAATCCATATAATTCTCTTAAAGTTACTCTGTTATTCTTCCTCTTATCCAAATTGAGTGTATTTCCTGGTTATGCAGGTAATATGTAGCATTGTATATGGAATCTTGGAACTCTATGTCGATATCGTCCACTTGAGATGATTTGATTGGAGCAACTACTGCCCTTTGCATCTACTATTATATATCATACAGATTGACAATATTATTTTTGTTTTCTACCCTCAAAACACTTTTTAATTACTCTGTATGTTCCATACACGAGAACTGCCCACACAATTACTATTAAATATGTAGGTATTCCTAAGATTTTCTCCTTTTCCAATGCTGAGACTACAAATTTATTATTTTCTACTCAAATTACATTTTATTGGTTGATACTCTTCCATATTTTTGCATAGTATGGGTGATCCTGACTTGCAGTATATGTGTAGGTAGTCAACTTCGTTTATTCCCCAATTTTCTGAGCAGTCGACATAGAATCCGTCTGAGAACTCTATTTTGATGTTGCTTCCCATTATATCCCTTTTGTGGTCAACGAGATCCTAATGTGCGGTGTGTTTACTGGCACATTACCTCTTGTATGATGTTAGTCTCTTCATTGGCGTTTAGTTCGGACTCACAGAAACGTCTAAATCCAGGCAACCAGTGGTGTATGGATTTTCTGGCTTCTTCTGATGTACATATTTTATCTTCTACTCGAGGGCACTCACATTTGTTGACCACCGAAAACTTATCGTTCTCTTCAATGGTTCTCAATGCACATCTGGGCGGTGTATCTCCACTAGAATAGGCGCACTTCTCCAGCTCACAAGGCTTGGATTCCTTGATTAAGGAGTATTTTGTACCATCGTAGTGGATCTTCATCCTCTGCTGAATCCCGGGTCCACATTTGGTGCTACACCCAGTCCAGTCAGACCTAAATGTATGATTATGTGTATTTTATTTTGTTTTTAATCATACCACTCAGTAGTCTGGGATTCAATGTCTTGAACGGAACACAGGATTACGTCTGAGGATTTGCAAACAAGATCCTTTGAGTCATCGCTGGTCAGATTTCCCTCCCTTTCCAGCAACTTTCCATTTATGTCTATTCCTTCAAGGTTGCTAATGGCTATTTTCAGATTTTCGGGACTGATTTTTGTTTGTTTTTTTCCAGAGGCATTCTCTAAAAAATTTGACCAGGAGGCTTTGTCGTTTATAGACTGATTTAAGGTGCAGGGTAAATAAACACCCGGGCATTTACAGCTCCCCGTATCCGAATCGAACCCATATCCTTCTATCTCCTCAACAAAGAACGGCTTGCATCTCTGGTCATTTTGAAATAAGAATGGATTCCAGTTTGTGTAAAATTCGTACATGAACTTTTTGGAGCGGAAGTCCTGAATGATGGGATAAACCGCTTCAAATTTATTTCCAACATCGATCAATGCAAGATTGTAGTCCCTAACGCTAAAATTCTCGCCTATTTCATCAATGTTTGGAATCCTGAGCCCTCTGGACGTGGACAGCAATTTCAGTTTTTCAGCTTCATTCGTCAACACATCACCGTCCATTTTGAACAGATTGGGAAATATTTACGAATTTGTTTATTTTACAATTATTTATGATTATTTTGTTTAAATGTGTAACTAGTTAATTATTGTAGGGATAAAGTTTTCAATAGGATATAAATTTGAGATGATTCACTAGTATTTTTTATTTATATACATATAAATGGTAGTTACATTGGTATTTTTAATATTTGAGGATTTAATATTTGCCTAACTTGACAATAAAGCCTTCCAGTACATAGTTATTATAGTATACTCGATTGATACACAATTTTTGATTTTAAAATTTTTTAAAAATGGGATGCACTTCTTCTAAGCCAAGAACGCTCGGAACTCTTAAACAAGTGGAATCCTTCAGCACGGATGACATGGAACCGCCACGTCATACTGAATCAGACGTTATGCTTAAACCGAGTACGATAATAGCTAATTAGATAATATACCGTTAGTCTAAATGCGCGATTGTGTGACATTTTATAATCGTAATACCCGTTTTTATTAACACCTTATTATAGGCATGTACATTGGCGATAAGAAGACCGATTTCAACAGCCTGTACACACCCTGTAGAAAACTTGGCAGCGGCGCCTACGGAAATGTGTACCTGTGTACGAGGAAGGAAACCAGTAAAGAATACGCAGTTAAGGTCATAAAGAAGCAGGACCTGTCAGATCGGAAACTATCCAATGATTTGCTGAAGGAAGTAAACTACCTGAAGGAGCTGGATCACCCGAACATTGCAAAGCTGCATGACGTGTACGAGGATGATACGGCATACTATATAGTAATGGATGCGTGCTACGGAGGAGAGTTGTTCGAACAAATAATTAAGAGGAAGAAGCTTACGGAAAGCTGCTCAGCGTCGATCATAAAACAGATACTGTCAGGAGTCTGCTATTTACACAAGAACAGGATCGTACACAGAGACCTGAAGCCGGAAAATCTGCTATTGGAAACGGAAGAAGTAAACTCGAGGATAAAGATAGTCGACTTCGGCCTATCGGCAAGATTATTCGATCAGACGCTGAGGGAGCGACTGGGAACGTAAGTGATGCTAGATAAGTAAATGGGCGTTGTGTGCGCGGATTCAGCTTAAAAACGGTTTCTTAGGGTCTATTATATCGCTCCGGAAGTAATTAAGAAGAATTACGATGAAAAGTGCGACGTGTGGTCATGCGGCGTCATACTCTACATTTTGCTGTGCGGTAAGTTTCATTTATTAAGTTGATGTTAAAATGTTGCATTTTTGCGGCTAAATGGCTTCTAGGATATCCGCCTTTCGCGGCAGGCCAGGACAACGAGATTATACAAAAGGTCGTAGAAGGCTCCTACACGTTCCCTTCGAAGGAGTGGTCAAAAGTGTCGAGTGACGCTAAGGACCTGATAAACATGATGTTGACGTACGACCCGAAAAAGAGGATCTCGGCAGCCCAAGCGCTCCGCCACCAGTGGATCGTTAAACGAACGAAGGAATCCAGTAACATCTTTGAGCCTGAATCCATGTCACTCGCACTCACAAACCTCAGGTCGTTCACGAAGACGCAGAAGTTGGGGCAGGCAGCGATGCTTTTAATGGCAAACAAGTTCACCACAAACGATGAAATTAACGAACTGACGAAACTATTTTCGGAATTGGACACGAACGGGGACGGCTCCTTGGACAGGAGTGAGTTGCTGCACGGATACAGAAAGGTTAAGCAGGTACACAATTTATTCTAATGATTACCAATTTTGTAGCATATGCGTGACTCGTGTTCCAAAATGACTGACGAGGAAATTAAAAAGGAAGTCAATGATATAATTAAGGCCTGTGACCTAGATCACAGCGGAACCATAAACTACTGTGGTAAGTTTCAACACTATTGCGCCACTAGTATTATTTTACCATTAATATTATTGTACCATTAACACTAATATTATCGACAATAATATAGCTACTAGTATTGCAACAACACTAATAACAATTGACAATGGCATTTTAGAATTCATAACTGGCTGTATCGATAAGTGTAAATTACTTTCCAAGGAGAGACTGAAGTTGGCATTCTCCACATTTGACGCAGATGGCTCAGGCAAAATAAGCAAGAAAGAGATAACTGAAGTAAGTCGCGAGATGGAATTCATGTTTGTAAGACCTGCTAGCAGTAGACTATTAGTATCACTAGTGATATTGTTAGCAATAGTAGTGGCAATGTTGTTAGTATTACGGTTGTTAGTGGTGGTAGTAGTCTTTTGAACTCACCTATGCGCTTTCGTAGATCTTTGGACTCTGTAAATTACCTGAGAGCTGGTCCACGCTCCTAGACGACATGGACGTGAACCACGACGGTGAAATCGATTTTGATGAGTTCGTTTCCATGCTAAATCAGGTTTCTGCCTTCTAGAACCGCCTTTAACTGTTTTAATTTTTAACGCCTCTTCAGTGATACATTTAACGCCATAAATTCTGCATTCACATCCATTGGATGCTATGTTTAACGTCTGTTAACCGCTATGTTAAACGTATCTTAAGCGGTATGTTTAAAGTCTGTTAAGCTTTTATGTAAGAAGGCGTGTATTAGAGTACGTAGGTGTGTGTATAAAACCTGCATAACTAAATGTGTGTAAATTTAAATCATATTGAGTCGAAGAAGAACGAGTGGTACGGCCACGAAATAAACTGCGCCTTTGCGTTCCCCTTGTCTCTGATCTGCTGCTCCCAGTACCTGCGGTGCTCGGGGCTCGTGAACTCGATGTCCAGGTTGAAGAGGGCCCTGTCGTCCAGCACGCACGAGTCGAAAAGCTCCAGCCTTATCTGCCAGCCCCAAACCGACATGTGCTCGAACATGCTGCTCAGCCTGCTGCTGAGGGAGCTGTACCTGGTGACGGAGGTGGCCTTGGCTCCCCTCAGCAGCCTGCTCATCAGGTTCTCAGCCCCGAGGTACGGCCTCAAGATGCGCATTTTTTCCATGTTGCTCTTGCTGATGTTCCTGAGGTACAGCACCCTGTTGTCCACCCTTAGTCTGAATGGACTACCGGTGTTTTCGGACGTTTCTGTTTTTGCGCAGTAGAAGCCCCGGTTCTTGCCACTCGCGGGGCCTTTCCCGTGCTTCCAAAGGCTCAAGTCTGCTGTGGCCGGCACGTTAACTCCTTCAAAGACTGGACTCGAGTTGCTGCTATTCAAGGGTTCGGCGTTCCTATTCATCGAGACACCCGAAGTCCTGTTCTTCTTTGGACTCGAGTGCCCTTTGGTTGCAGAATTCGAGGACGACTCTGAGGATTTGCTCGTGCCGCAGCTAAAGCTGTCGTTCTCGCTGTTGTTTTCCAGCAGCTGAATGCTCGGGTGCACCTGCGCCAGGCTGTTCGGCGCCAGTATCGAGTAGATGGAGCTGAAGGTTATGAAGCCGGCTGGCTGCAGCAGCGAGTTCTCTCTGAAGAACAGGATGACGTTGCCGAAAATGAGCATGTTCTTCTTTCGACACCCGTCCAGCCACACTGCGTACTTGTCCAGGTAGTCGTGGCGGCCAAACTCCTCGCTCCCATATTTACCAGGGGTGAGAAGGCCGGGAATGGCAAAAGGTGCCTTTGAATCTGAGATTATTCCCGAGGTGGATCCGTAACCTTGACCTGAAAAGCCTGATCCACCTACATGGCCAATGTTAATGCCATCGAGCGGCAGTCTTAATGCGCCTATTGTTACATTTGGATTCGGGGTTGTAGAGGCTGTGACGGAACCATTTACGTTTCCACCTCCAGCAGAAACGTTTACGCTTGACCCGTAGTTGACCTGACTCGTGTGCCCCCTCGATGCTGCACCGTTAGATCTTTGATACGCGTTTCCCGTGTTGGCTGCGAATGTCGTGCTCGTGTTTGTTGCATCATTTGGGTTTCCGGCCGTCGTCGACGATCCGTAATTGGCTCCATTGGAGTTGTATCCTGTGTTGGCCACTGTGTAATTAAAGGTCTGATTTCCTGCATTGGTGTCATTGACAAATGTGCCACTGGCCACGTCAGTCTTACCAACACAGACTGGTCCCTCGCTTCCTTCACTTGCACTGTCCCTCCCGCCCACGCGTATGAATCCCACGTGGTATAGGCAGTTGTAGGCGTATTGCGATAGCATTGATTGTGCGTCTTTTGGTGCTGCGAAGAAATTTCTCCTGAAGCTCCTCTTGTACACGTCCAGGTCCCTCAGGTCCAACTGCGGCGTGAACTTTATCTGCTCCAGGACTCCTGCCACCAGCTTCACGCACTCCTCCTCCGCCATTTCCGGGTTAACTGGGAAGTCGAAGTAGTCTATCACCGAGTCCCAGATCGACATCGAGTCGAAGAATATTGCCTCGCAGACGTCAGTCCCGCTCTCGCGCACCTTTTCTGCGTACCTCTTCACTATTATGAAGAACGTCTCAACGAACACTGCCCTTTTAAACGCCAGCGTCAGCCCCCTGCAGCTTTGCGCCAGCGGCCCCTTCGGTCCTATCAGGCACTCGTCCGTGTTGTGCAGTATGTCATAGTACAATTTCGACTCGCTCACGAAGTATATTTCTTCTATCAGCTTCAGCACCGGCCCTGCGCACTCCGACGCCATTCTCAGGACCGCGTTGTACTGCATCCTCTGCAGCCTCTCCAGTGCCGGCGCCAGCAGGTACATCGTCACACCCCCGCTGCCGCTGCTCAGCTTCCACTTCACGTCGCTCTTCATGCTATCTCCTCTGTAGCTGAACAGCTGACTCTCTCTGTAGCCCTCTTCGACGAAGAGGCTGTCCGAGTACGTGTTGAAGCACTTCATCAGCTCCGCGTCCGAGAGGGCGCCAAGCTTGTCGTGCGCCCAGGCTGTGTAGTTAACGTCCACATCCACCATCAGCGTGTGCACCTGTGTCAGGTCCTGCAGCCTCCTCACCAGGAACTCCACGTACTTCTTTGGCTCCATCTCCGTCTTCAGGCTCTCGTACACCACGTTTAGGTACGACTCGAAGAGCACTATGTATACGAATCCCACCAATGATATGTACACCACTTGTGACCAGCTAACATCTCCCACCAGCTCCAGCGACTCCAGTGTCCTCTCCAAGTCCTTCAGGTGTCTTCCAAACTCGTGCGCTCCTGCCAAGTCTGGGTTTCCCCCTTCCTTCGCTTCTTCGTTCTGTGAAGTGCGATTCTGTTTTTCTGAGACCAACGATATGTGGTCCTCGAATTCCGTGGCTCCGTTATTCCCTTCATCCTCCTCTGCTCCTCCCGGCCCATTTACGCTTCTCATATACTTTATATTCAGGTCCTCCTCCTTCACGTCTTCGTACATCCCCTTTTCTGCCCCAAACCTCTCGCTCGGTGACTCCATGTCCTCGTTAAATGGCGAATCCACTATCGTCTGCGTCTCCGACTGGAAGGTTATGTCCTGCGAGATCAGCGTCACGAAGTGTATGTTGTGCAGCACGTGGTTCAGGTCGTGTATGGTCGCCTGGTACTGTCCTTCCACCTTCATGTGCGCTATGAACGGGAGCAGGCTCCTTAACTCGCTCGTGTCGAGGTACAGCCACCATGCGTCCTTCAGTGCGAACCAGAGCGAGTTTAGGATAAGGTCGTAGATCTCGTCTCTGATGTACACGTGTTTGATTCTGTACGAGAGCAGTGCGTTGTCCAGCTTGATGAAGAACTTGTACAGGTACACGCAGTCGTGCAGGCTAAACGTCGAGAGCTGCTTCAGCACTCCGTCGTACAGGTCGAACGCCACGTCCACGTAGCAGAGGCAAAACAGCTTAGTCGCCAGGCTGCTTCTCCCGTACTTATCCAGCAACGCTTCTCCTCTGTCGATGTGCAGCTTCACTATTCTTATGAAGCTATCCACTTGCAGGTCCAGCCCCTTGAACTGTTTGTAGAACCTGTAGTTCCTCTCATTCCTCACTGCTCTGTTAAAGCAGTTTGCCAGTCTTCCTGACTTAAGCTTTTTGAAGTACTCCTTGTCCGCTGGGCTCTGCTTCCCTCCCAATGCGATTGCCAGGTCGTTGATTGACAGCTCCAGTAGCTCCAGGTCCGAGTATATTATTTGCAGAACCCCTCTGTCTATCTCATCTTCCTCTTTCGACATTGGTTTTTCTGCTACATAAAGATCCAATTGGCATAATTTACTTTCTTCTTCTCTTTATAAAACTTAAATTTAAAATCAACTCTCTTGTTTTCTATATATTCTTACACATTCAATTAAACATCATTAAGGTTATGAAATCACTTTCACCCGAATTATCAAATCTTAAATATTCAAATTTCAATTTTTTTTATGTTATTGCTATTTTATTATAGAATTATATCAGCTTTAAAATCATTTACATCGTTTACATAAACATTTAATTAAAACTATTAATCATGCATCCAAATACCCTTTTACTAATATATTTACGTCAATCTACTAAAATAATATCATACAATATAATACAACTAATATTTATTCACTAAATTATTCAAATCATACAGTGGTACTGTAAATTGTAGTGAACCATCTATGGTTTACTTGCGATCACATCTTTAAATATATAATTGTTCGATTCATCGATATGTGCCACTATATTGTTACATTCTACACATTTAGCTGTTCTCTTTTCATTTATTAATTTTTTTCTCATTCTTCGTTTATTGGAATCAGGTGTAACCATAACATCTTCAGATGAAGCCATTTTGGAAGAATCATCTGTTGCATCATCATCAAATAAATTTACAACCGATTTTGACACAAATGAATTCTTTTTCCTATATATTTTATGTGAAAATACGCCTATATCACTGAATGGCGATTTTAACAAGTAAATACTTATTTAAACCCTTAAAAAAGTTTACAAATCTAACTTATATAAAAACTTTCTATTTACTTTTCACACATACTTACAGTTTGCATTGATAAGATACTGGTGTGAAGCACATGGCACAACAGAGAACTGCGTCTGTTGACTTGTCGCCTTCCCCTAAAAATAATTAAAAATTAGTGAATATTTAATCAAGCATTGTTTATCACTTATTTAAATATGTTTCAGATCTGGTGGAATATTAACTTACGGAAATTATCATTTACATATTGGTCGTCCGAATCGTCGAGATCAGAACCATATAAATCCTCAGATTGTTCAAAATTCGGATCCGAATCATTGATTTCTAAACAAAATACGTTTATTTGTTGACTTGTATTTAAAATGAACAGTAGAAGTCAACCAACCTGGTTGTATTGTTACTCCAATATTATGAATTTTATTTAATAAACCTCTAGAAGGCTTCATTATTTACAAAAATCATTATTATTTTACAATTATCTGCTTTATAATATTATATTATACATACATTATATTTAATGCTACATTTAATACACAATTAAGATTTGACATTATAAATGATAATATTTTACTTGACATCTAAATATATATATAATTTATGTCACACAGTTCCAAAATAACCTGTGGAATCCAGATTATTTAACTTTTTATTAATGTCGGGCAGTATGCTTCTTACGACCACATTCCCAATACAAAAATCACTTTAATAATTACAGATTCTTGTTATTATTTCTTAATTCGCATTTTTCAAACATATATTTTGGAATCCAAGTTTATAGGAACTTTAAATACTTTAATTCAATCAGAATCTTAACAGGTAGACAGTAGTCATTAATTTAATCATTGTTACTACGGTATTTTAGCCTCCCCCTGATGTTATCGACAAAATGATAAATTATTTTTCAGATTAAAATGCCTTTCAAGAGGAGAAACGCCGGAAGGTCCAAACACGGAAGGGGCCACGTTAACCCAGTCAGATGCAGCAACTGCGGCCGCTCAGTGCCAAAGGACAAGTCCATCAAGAGGTTTAACGTTAGAAACATCGTTGACGCCAGTGCCCAGAGGGACATTAGGGAGGCTTGCGCATATTCACGTAAGTTTATTTTAAGTACCTTATTGTGCATATAACAGTACATTTACTAATATTTTTGCAGTGTTCAATGTGCCAAAACTCTACATAAAGCAGTGCTACTGCGTCTCTTGCGCTATTCACTCGAGGGTGGTCAGGGTCCGCTCAGCCGAAGGACGCAAGGTCAGGGCGCCTGTTCATCACAGGCCCTTGCAGGTAAAGCTCAACCTGCCAAACAAGGATAACTAAGAAACGCATAAAACTCTTAAGTTACTTTCCAAACACCCTGTACGTGTTATTTATATTAAGTGTTGTTGGTACCTGTGTTAGTGACCTGGTTCTCCCTGGGAGTGAAGCTGGGAGGACACTGGTGCGATATGCAGGATGACCTGAAAGTTAAGTTGAATTAAACGAACTACCAGCAGGCACACATGTTAGATTTGCAGTACTCGAGGTTGAGAACTTCACAGAGAGGGTACCCTACGTGCGCTCATTTGACTTGAGTGTTACCGTGAGGTGTGAGATTCGTCGACATACAAATTAGACGCCCCCTGCCACCTTCGCAGTCTAAACGGGGATAATTCCAAATAAAATACCTGATTTCACCAGAGGATGGTCAAAGAGAGGCAGGTCTGAAGTAAAGTGAGTAGATAATGAACAAACTTATGGTCCCAGGAAAAGAAACTCGCTGAGTACACACATGATCGCAAGTCTACAAAAAGAAATATTTATGATACAAGCTTACAGATAAACAGTAGTGTCCAATCAGTAGAGATTCCGGAGAAAGGTTTGAGCAGTTTTCGACACAATAAACTTTGCTAGCAAAGAGCTTCAAAAAAAGTAAACATTTTAGTTTGTGATAAAACATATTAAAAAGTTATGAATATATAAACACATTTTAGGATACAGTGTATATGTTACAAACAATTCAAGTAGGATTCCTTTATTCATAATAACGGTGGTGTGTGTGGTTGCAACATTGGATTCCACACCATTAACCACTTTTTAAGACAATCCGTCCCCGATTATAATCATAATTTTAAATATATAAATGGGAATCACCAAGGATGTTCCATGGGTCGAGAAGTACCGTCCAAAAAAACTGTCGGATGTTATATTTCAAACACAGGCAGTGTCCATAATGGAGCAAATAATAGAGACTTTCAATGTAATCGCCCTTTATAGAAACACCTGAATTTAAACATTATCTTTATTCTGACTTATATTTACTACAGATGCCTCATATGATATTCCATGGGCCTCCTGGGACTGGAAAAACGTCGGCAGCTCTGGCTATGGCAAGACAGATTTACGGGTACAAATTACAGCAATGATTCATGTAGAATAACATTTCTTTTAAATAGGCTACTTATTAATTAATACGGATGGTCTATTAACACAAAATGGTTAATTTGACTTGATAGGTTGGAAGGGATGAGAGAACGAGTTTTAGAATTGAACGCTTCAGATGAAAGAGGTAGTCTCACAGCTAATATTGGTGGAATTGATTTGTGATAAGATATTTAAGACAATTTTAGGAATCGATGTCGTTAGAGATCGTATTAAGACGTATACCAGGATAAATATATCAAACAATAAAATAAATCCCGAAACAAACAGGTAAATGAGTGCACATGTAGAGTGTGTGTTTAAATATTTACTGAGTTGCCTCAATTTAGCTATGTTAGATTTTCTTAACTCTCAATCACTAAGTGGCCAATTGATGTGTAGAGTTATGCCGAATTACAAAATCATTATCCTCGATGAAGCGGACATGATCACAGCGGACGCACAGGCAGCTCTGAGAAGAGTGATTGAGAACTACTCAGGAATATCACGCTTCATCCTGATCTGCAACTATTTGCATAAAATAATTGGACCAATATACTCGAGGTGCTCAGTGTTCCACTTTAAGCCAATCGACACGAGCTCGCAAGTCAAAAGGCTCGAGTACATATGCTCCAAGGAGGGAATAAAGTATGATACGAAGGTAAAGGCCTCTATACTGTGGAAAATTATGAGCAGGCGCTGGAATTTTTAACTAAAGTGTCCTCAGGAGATATGAGAAAGGGAATAACCATACTACAGGTAAATCCGAGTAAACTATACAGGAGACAAGTGGAGTGAGAGTCAACCCGTATTTACATGATTTACCCGTGTTAAAGCTCAAATTGTAACTTAATTTTTAGTCTACTGCCTCACTGTATAATGAAATAACGGAGAATGCTGTGTATAGTGTCTCGGGGGTAGGTGAATATGGCATATGAGTTCATTCTGCCTAAGCAGACATACATAATCGTTTAGCAACCCCCAAGGAGTCTGGTGGAACGCATTTTCGAAGAGTGTAGGAAAAAGGACGGAGATGTATGTTCACCGGTTTGACGCTGCTTCAGGTCGAGGCGATGTGTAGGGACATTGTACACGAGGGGTGGGACGTATCGGCAATATTTCAGCAGGTAGGTCGAGAGTGAGCAATGTCCGAGTTAGATTTGCGACTATGTGGTCAACAGCGACGCAATCGGGGACGTCGACAAGTCTAAGATATCGCTGGAACTGGCACACCGGGACTATGCACTGCTGCAAGGTACGCTCCTCGGCCCCTCATTTACTGTAACACGCTTAGGAGGCTCGCAATATTTCCAGTTGGCGTCAGCATGTTTTCATATTAGAAACACGATTGCTGGGGGTACACGACTGTAGCCACTTTAATATATTTCCGTCATTTTTTCATATTATGGCCAGGATCAATGTTAAACTGCTAATTAATCATTATGACAGAGAGTTCAAAGTCCAAAGTAGGTTTTTGCCCTAGCCTTAACCGGCAAATTCCGTATAGCCTCTTCTTTATATTTTTTTCATATTCGCTCCCTTTTGCATTATAATCATTGTTTTTTAGACTTAGATTTTCCGGAATCTGCCAAGGTTAAATTGGTAAAAGAGAGGTTGCTAGAATCCGAGACGTTTAAGGGTACGTTTGTATTTACGGTTTATTCTCCAGTTATTATTTCCATTCTCCCTATAATTTTTTATTTCAGAATGTAATATACGGGTTATTTATCGTGGCTTATTATTAACTGATGAGAAGCTCTTGAAAAATCTCCCTGGTTGCTCCTACGACGAACTTATTCTAACCGTTTTTATCACAAAGCCAAATTCACCTCCGGCTTCCACTCCACGTACGTTTACTTTATTTTATTCGTTAATTTTCCTTTAGAGCGTAGAGATCTTTGGAAATGGAGCACTTCTGCCTGGATAGCTATAATAGCTACTCTATGGTGTTACAAGTTCAAGTTTGAGCAGTCTTTCAAGAACTTTTCCGTTTTAATTCTCTACATAGCCACCTTTTTCTGTGTTCACACTCTTGTATCGAGGATTATCAGGGGCAATCGTAGTCGGCAGCCTACATCTGCTGCTTAGCACTGTTTGTGCCACCTTTATTTTTTAATCTCGTGTACGAATATAGACTTAATTCATGACTCTTTTGTTTACACATTACTCTATTTTAGCTAATTATCTCAATTTATCAACTACGTGGTCCCTCTAACCCATTTTACCCAGTTTAGTTGCATATGTGCTTTCTAATCATATAGCCGTAAATTACCAAAACATTATGCAAATTGTCGTAGGAATTCCTGCAGACGTGACTCTCTGACCATGCTTAGTTGCTCAGTAAGCTAAACACATGCTTATATGAGAACCGGCTACGTACCTGTTTGTCCACTAATGGGTCCTTGTATTGGCTTTCGACCAAGGGTAGTACTGGAACATAGTATCCCATTCTAAATAATGTTAATAAACAGCTAAGTATCTATTTGGCAGGCTCAATATCTAATTTTAGGGTCTTTTTCTGTAAATTTAAAAGGCTTTTAGTGCTAATGTGTTCTTACTTTTGCGACAAGCTGAGATATAACTGCTCAAGCTTCGACCTATCTTCCTCCTTCAACTTATTTACGTTAAATCCCTTGTTTGATTTACACAGTTTCGCCAATTTGGACACTTCCTTATATTCGTCAGTGCTAAACATTTATTACTACTGCGCGTTGTGGTATTATCATTAGTAACAATAGCAGCAGTGGCAGTAATAACAGCTCCATGGCAATAGTAGCAGCTGTAATTTTAGCATCAATAGCGACGGTAATCATAGTATCATGGTACAAATTGATAAACTTACGTCACTGTGTATGTGTTCAGAAACTCCTGCTCCTTCTGCTTAAACACGTCGTTGCACCTCTTTACGAAACTGTTGTTACTCTTGTTCTAGATTTAAATTAGTTAATTTTGTTTGAATATTTGCATAAATTCTTCACATTCTTATCTATCTACTTACTGATTGAAATTGCTCCAGACTCGTGTTGAAGAAGTTAAACAGCGGATCGTCCTTTTTACTGTATTCTCCCTTCAACTCGTTCACTGATGACAGTAACGCTTCCGTCTTCATTTCCGAGCTCGTTTTAAACGTTTCCAGAAACAGCTTCACCAACTCAGTCACCATAGTCTACGTAGTTAATGAGACTTACATATCTTATTAGTCCTATCTTTCGTATATTATCTTAAATGTGCACACTATCATTCATGTACCATCATTTATGTAATATATGTACCACCATTTATGTATTATAATCTAATTGGTACAATCTAAATAACATAGTATTTTACTGGTCTTACCTTCTCCAGTGAACTTGATATTGCCGACTCCTGCAGTGCCATGCTGTTTAGTCTTTCCTTCATCAGGTTGGTCGCTTCGCTCTTCATCTTCAGCAGCAGTGCTCTCTTATACTCCTCCATCTTCTTCGTCACTTCCGACTTGAACCCTTCCACGTACTCCGCGCACTTCGAGTCCTCCAGGTAGTCTGAAACGAGTCATTCTCCTTCCACTTACTTCTCAGCTGCGCGTAGATTGCCTCTTCGCAGTAGTCCTTCTCCTGCCTCAGCTTCTCGATGAGTGCGTTTTCCTCCTTCCAGAAGTACTCCTTCAGCCACTTCTGGAAGTACGAGGCCAGCAGGTAGAACACTGCTCCGAAGGGCAGTGTTTTTGCGAAGAACCATGCGTTTCCCAGCACTGCGTTTGACAGTGCGAACCAGCAGCCTAGGAACACCAGTCCGTAGCTCGACACTAGGTTCGACGGCTTCTTCAGCTTCAGCTCCACCAGCTGCTCCGGGTTACTCGCTCTCTCCTTCAGGCAGTACTTATAGCAGTCCTCCTCCTCCAGCTCAAACAACACCGCCAGCTCTACGCAATAGTGTCCTACTCTCACATACCTGGGTAGTGGAACTTGTAGTCGTTCGGGAACGCGAACCTGAATGCGTTCAGCTCCGATTCCGAGTACCCGTTCGCCCACATACAGTCCAGCAGCTCCTCCTTGGTTATGTACACGTCCTTCTCCACCACCAGTCCGTTTTCGCACCTGGCAAATCCCATTAAGTCGACACCCCTACCTTCTAACGAAATTCACGAACACCTCCTTCCTATTCTGTGCAGTTGTCAACAGGTTCAGGAATTTTAAAAACACTGGCATCTCCTTTGTGAAAGGATAAAAATCATCCCTAAACACGTTTTTTAGATTACGACGAGAAAGAAAACACGAATTAAATATCTACTCCTATGTGTCCACATCTCCAGTCCTACTTGGAAGGTTCCGAAAGGAAGATGTCGTCATATACACTGTCTGAAGTCCATGGCTTTGTTATACGATATTTTGTGTACTGGTTGCGTTTCGGAAGCCAATCCTTCCCAACGTTACCGTAAAATCTAACGATTATATTATTAGAGTATTTTTCATTCACGCTTTGTTTGTTAAAAGGTGTTATGGCTGAAGAAGGAGCACTTGAACATTTTACAAAACTACTGAAAGATCTTCTGTTAAGTTTCGATATATCCTTGGGGCAAATATGTGAATATTTGCTGTAACTATATCTTAAAATAACCTTATTCAAAGTCATCTAGTAACGAACTTGGTAAACGACTGATAAATTTTCACACATTTATTTGGTTAACTATGGGGTGTTAAAAAACAGATAAATTACATGAAAACGCACACCAATATGTTCCTTTTAATCATAAAATGTATTATAAATGTTAATATTTAATATGGACTCAAAATGGTGAGGACCAGAGTTTTAAACATAAACACTCTGGACAGCTTGCTATATCGCAACAATAAACATGTGTTTGTTTCAAATCACTCGAATATAAACCCACAAACTACTTTAAGCAACAACACTCACTTTGATATTGGTAGAAATTTATGCCAAAAATGCAATTCACTTTTAATTCACAAGAATTTTTTCAAAAGAAATATATACACTTCACGAATATGTAATAAAACTTTGGATTCTGTTAACCAAGACGCTCCTGGAATAACGAACACCTACTTTCCTGGTGGTTCAGATATTACTTCGCCGGATTCTTCATTGATTGACAAGTATGGAAGTCAGCTCCTTGATATTAGGATTGATAAACAGGCAGCCCTGACTCTGGAACCTGAAGCACATCTGGAAAATGTCAGATCGGTGGTGCTGAAAAGCGCCGAGGAAATTTCAATGTGGCTTAGGACGAACAGGCACTCGTATATAAAGGACGTTGACGAGTCGGTGGTTCAAATATTCAGGGAGGCTGAAAAGTTCGCATCGATCCACGGGCTGCTCCTTGGCGACGTATCAGTGGAGGATTTGAAGAGCCATGTGAAAAGTGTGAAAACCCTGTCAAGTCTCTTTTCAACACAGTTTATCAGGAAGCAGAAGAAGAAGCTGTACAAAGATAATGAGCTGCCTCTTTTGGCAACGCAGCAGACCAGGTCTGATGTAAACGAGTTTGAGAGTGCGAACGGGGAAGATGAGGGTAAAGCAGGGTATAGTGAGACGCTTAACTATAAAAGGCAGGAGTTGATAGAAAAGCTGAGTTTCAGCGAAGCGCTGGAGAGCGCAAAGGTGGAAGCGTCGAGTCTGTTGGACTTTAAGCACCCCTCGGAGCTGTCGTCGCTATCGAGCACGTGCTCACAGTGGATAGAGGATATATCAAGTTTTATAAAGAGGGACAGAGACAGAGGAGGAAACTTCGTGATACCGCTGGACCTTGACGAGGAGCAGTTGGCAACAACGACAGTGAAGGTAGTGTTGCAGTCGATGTGCTTCCCGACGTATACCTTCGACTCGAAGGGGAACAAGGGAGGGCTCTTCAAGAAGAGAATACAGCAGACGACGAGCAACCAGGTGCTGATATCGCACCTGGCGATAAAACTGGGCGATGAGATAGGGAAGATGTACAACGTGAGTAGCGGCGTAAAAGTGGAAGGTGAAGAAAGAAGGGAGTTGAGAACTGCCGAAAACAGAAACAGTAACGAAAACGACTGCGATACAAACGGTGTTGCCAGGGATTCTGAAGAAAACTATATAGAAATAAGGAGCGCCAAAGTCGCTGATAAGGACAAGGACAACAAGGTGACGGTGAAGTCAAACTTGAATGCAGTGATGAAGCACCTCGACGTGGACACGACGAAAAAGAGCTGGAACAGCTCACAGTCAGCAGCGGTGGGAGGATACCTGTTGAACGCGTTAATAAGGTCGTGTAAAATTGAGTTGGACCTGCAGACGGCAATGAAGCAGTACCTCTCAAACTACTCCTACTACTATAGTCAATCATTGCACAGTGGCGGTGCTAAAAGAACCGGCGAATCATCAGTAAGTGCTAACAAGAGATCAGCTACAGTTGCCCAATCGGCAGAAGATGCACTGGTAGTGAGTGACGGAAAGGATGAGCTTCATGCTTTTAAAGGGCCTGTTCTCGAGGACAAGTTGTCAGTCACAGGAGGAAAGATAAGCATGAGAGACAGCAAGTTGGACCTGGTGATGAGGTTCCTGAGCGTGATCAAGAAGAGCAGGTTCAACGAGTCGCTGGTGGAGGTGGAGGCATTCAGGCACGTGCTCCTGAGGCAGGGGATCAAGACCTTCGGAGTCCTCGAGATGAGAGAAAGCTGCATGCTGCAGCTGAGGGACTTCGTGGCGAAGAGTCTGCTGTCGCTAGCAGCGCTGCCGATGGTGTGTCGGCCGAAGAAGTGGATCAACGCCACAACAGGCGGGTCACTGCTCCTTAAGCACAACTTCATACGCGGAAGTAAGCTGAACGAGGTCAAGGTGTACGACCTGGAGGGCGTCTTCGACATAGTGAACAGGTTCTCGCAAGTGCCATGGGTGATCAACAGAGACATGCTGCAGATAATAAAGGCCATCAACAACGACCCGAATTCCATACCAATGAAACAGTTTGTGCCGTACAACCCGAATAGAATAGGAGAAAATGAGACCAGCATAGATGAGGTGGGAGGTAATGGTGGTAGTCGCAGTACCAGTACTACCAGCAGTAACTATAGTTGTAGTACTACCAGCAGTAACTATAGTCGTAGTATTGACAGTAATATTAGAGGCACCAGTGGCACTGTTGGTAACGGCACTTATAGCACTAGTGGTGGCAACAGCATCACTGGGAATAATGGCATTAGTGGGAATAATGGCGTCAGTGGCGGCGCTGACACCAAGCTGAACAGCGATCAACTGAGTGAACTGTCGCTGTTCCTGCGGAGAATTAAAATCGCAGACAGCTTCGTAAACGAGAAGAAGCTCTACGTGCCCCTGAACATCGACTTCAGGGGAAGGATGTATCCGCTCTCGCCGTACCTGAACCACATGAACGACGACCTGTGCAGAAGCCTGCTCCTCTTCTCCGAGAGGAGAAGGATGGGGGAGCGCGGCCTCTTCTGGCTCAAGATACACGTAAGCAACATGTTCGGCAACGACAAGAAGAGCTTCGAGGAGAGGATACGCTGGGTCGACGAGCACTACGCGATAATAGCTGACCTGACGAGGAACCCCTGGGGCGACTTCAACCAGAACTTCTGGGCGAAGGCCGACAAGCCGTTCCAGTTCTTCGCAGCCTCCCTGGAGCTCGTGCGGGCCGTGGAGTCGGGGGACCCTGCCAACTACAGGACGAACATTCCGATTCAGCAGGACGGCACGTGCAACGGGCTGCAGCACTACGCAGCACTCGGCCTCGACGAGGAGGGCGCGCGGTACGTCAACATGGTTGACGCGGCTGAGCCCCAGGACCTCTACTCGCACATTCTGCAGGTGGTGATAAAGAAGGTGTACCAGGACCTGAACTCTGCTGCTGGTGATCCGGGTACCGATACTGGCCATGCTGGTGTAGCTACAGCTGCTAGTAATACCAGTATCACTGGTGTAAATGGTACTGATGGTACTAATAGTACTGTTAATGATGGTACTGGTGTTGGCGTTGCTGTTGCTGGTGTGAATACTACTGGTATCAATGGTGATGCCACCTTGGCCGCTGGTGTAACTGCTGCCATAACCAAAATTACTCATGAAAATGGCAGTCTACCACTAACTAAGGACCAAGATGGTGCCTCAACGGTAAGTGCCGGTGGAGGTGGCGGTGGCAAGAAGAAGAAACGGAAAACGGACGGCAAGGCCACCTTGGAATCAAACAGAAGGCACGCAGAGCTGTGCATCAACAATAACCTGCTGTCGAGGAAGGTCGTTAAGCAGACTGTGATGACGATATGCTATGGAGTGACAAGGGTCGGGGCGATCGACCAGGTGGAGGCTAAGTTGAAGGACGTGAAGAAGGTGGCGCAGCTGCCGGAAGCCGAGTTGCGTGGCCTGGCCACGTACCTGGCGACGAAGATCCTGACGAGCATCACCTCGGTTTTCAGCAGAGCCATGGGCATAAAGAACTGGCTCGACGAGATCAGCCTGCTGCACAACCAGCACAACGTCCCCGTGACCTGGATCAGCCCCGTCGGGCTCCCCTGTGAGCAGCCCTACTGCCTCTCCGTGACCAAGACCGTGAAGACGCCCCTGCAGGCGATCAACGTGGCAAGGTACGTGCCCGGGGTCGACAAGAGGAGGCAGAAGCTGGCGTTCCCGCCGAACTTCATCCACTCGCTCGACGCGGCGCACCTCATGCTCACCGCCCGCAGGATGTTTGCGCACACGCAGAGCTTCGCGGCCGTCCACGACAACTTCTGGGTGCACCCGGACCACGTGGACCTGATGCACCGGTGCATCAGGGAGGAGTTTGTGGCCATGCACAGCCGGCCCATTCTGGAGGACCTCCACAAGTCGGTGGTGAGCAGGCTCCAGGTGCCCTTCAGGCCGCCCCCTTCCAAGGGCTCCCTTGACCTTAACCTCGTTCTGGGCAGCCGCTACTTCTTTCACTAGAGGGCCCATGACGTGGGTTTGCTCAACCCCTCGCCTTTGTTTCAAATAATGTGGTCTCGTAGGTTTTCGCAGTTACATGTGTCAACGTGTTACACGCTATTACGCCGTCACACATAGCGTACTCGTGCGCGTTTAGGTATACAGTACTGTGTATATATATGATTTACTCGTAAATTTATGTCAGTTGCTCTTTAAACGAATAGTTGTGGAGAATGCAAAGGACTCAAATTTGATCACAAGGCTCACTGGTGTGTATTTTCAAAAATATTTTGTTGGCTCAGTGAGTCTAATAAAATATAAAATGAATAAAAAATTTTAACGGCTAGCCAGGGCTTTATGCCTGTGAAGGCATCAATTAATGTAACCATGTAACGGCAGTCATTTAGTATCAGTGAAAGTGCAAATTTATATACGCGAACTACCAAGATGAGGGCGAACGCTCATCGTAAAAAAATGAGATGGTTCAACAAGAAGGTGGTCGAGGAGAACACGTTTGCGCTGAAGATCGTAAGTTGAATAGAGATCGGATTCATCCGATTAAATGCTGAATATTTTTCCACAAAAAGGGCTTTACTAATATCCTTGTTTTTAGATAGAAAACTTTTGTTTTAAGGATCTGCACTGCTGGCCCATGGTCGTGTTCGCCATTTCAATCGGTTTGGCCCAGTTCATTATATCAGGAATCATGCTATACCTGACTGCCACCTTGTACGATGAGGTATTTTGAGGGTGTGCACGCGTTTCCTTAGGGCTTCAGGAGCAATCAGTTCCGAAAGGGAGGTGGCATGATAATGATGGCCTTTGGAGCGACGGGCGCAGTTGTGGGCTTGGCGCTCTCCTTTTCACTGGGCTACCACCTCGCCAGGGTTTTCATGCTCTCAGCCTCCCTCATGACGCTCTTCCTGTCGATCCCCCTAGCTGGCTTCAGGTAAGAGGCCCTCCCGTAACTGTTGAGTAGGGGCGGCGTCGCTGGGTCCCTAGGCGGGGTGCCAGCTGGAATCGCAATTGGAACCAGCATTTCGGAGAACATAGGCGGACTACTAAGTGAGTCAGGGCGAATCATTTGTGTCTAGGTGGAGCTGCCGTCGGCCTCCTCTGCGGAATCCTTCTGGGCGGCGCGCCCATCTTCTGGAAACTCGACTCGGTGGACAGATACTTGAACGAGAACTACCACCTCACCACGTACTTGTGCACTTTAATTTCAATTTGCAGCATCTCCGAGACCACCAACCTGTTGAGCACTGACGGCGACGAGTGCGATATCGAGTAACAAACAAAAATTAAATTAAACTTTTTTAAAGTCCAAATATTTTTCATATTCATTTTGTGAAATTTTATTCGTCCAGAGTAGTCTCTTCAGGTGCAATTTGTACAAAAATGACGGTTTTGACGGCGTCGGCTTGTACACAGGTCTATGTGCAGCGTAGCCTATTCCGATTCCCAACACGAACGAAACGCCGCTGTACAGGCGTAGAAATCGTACTCGGTCCTTTGCGATTGGCAGCTTGAAAAGCCAGTGAACTGGGACAAGCATTCTTGTTCCTATAATAATTGATTTCTGTGTAGAATATGATCAGATTGAAATCTACTCGCTTAACTTGAATCATGGATTCGAAAAATAAAATCCAATCAGTGTTAGCTGTTCATATCATCATGTAAGGTAGTATCTAAATAAAACAAACCTCTATAACTAGTTAAAACTTATGATAAAAAATTATAATATAGTCTTTATGTTAGTAATAAGAATATATGTTGTGGTCCCTAAAATTACTAAAGAATAATACTGAAATATAGAGTAACATGGCTTCATATACAGACGATCCCCATCAATCTTGTTAATTTGTATACACATTTGCCTGAAATTCAAAATTGCCGTATACACATAATAAATTGATTATGTATATCCGTCATTAAAGGTTTCGGTAGCTTCTTCCTCCTACAGACTCCTTATATGGAATATTTTAACATACATACACAACTTTTAGTTCATTAAATATAGGGAACCTCAATTGTCTACATTATATAAATAAATTGTATTCACAATCACTTGTTTGATTTTGTGTTTAATTGTGAGATTCCATATGGTTTGTATATCACACCCTCAATTCTTTGTGTTTGTGAGTGTATGTTGTTAGGCTATTTACCTTTTATAAATACATTTTTTGTGCCAGTTGATTTGTAATTTGATTAAATATCAAAAATATGTATGTTTGTAAAGTTTTAATCTCATTGTTTAGTCCTTTTCCACTTGTGTTTATTCTGACGTATTTGTAATATCTGAATATCCCCAATTTAAAACTTGCCTTAGTTTACTTTTATTTGCATATATGACCTTTAACTCTCTACTATAAACACATTGGAAGCCTCACATTAGACATTCAATCGTTACTGTGTGATTTTAGGAAGGATTCCTCAACCAGTAGCACTTGCATCTTGTGGGTGCCGATGGTTGAGCACTCATAGGAATCTGTTTTCACTGCTGATCTGTGAAGGAAATCTTACACACTGACGATTTTGTTAGATTGGTCTGCTGTAAAGATGGCGCCTAAGAAAACGAACCCAAAAGTTAAAACGGTGTTGTGGAGAATGTATAATCAGGGGACGCAGACGTTGGTTATAAGGAATCTGACGACGAGTAGTCATTTGCAGGGGATGTGTTCAATGTTTGACAATGGAAGCTGTAAAGCACTGGTCATAAACCATTCGCTGTACCCTGAGGTCGTGCTGGACATTTTGGCAGAGGCGGCCAAGTCGAGGAACAAGCTGACAGATTTATACGTGGACGCCTGGAACATTGATTTCGAGAGGTTCATTCCCCTGCTGCGTGAGTGTATTGTCGCACACGAGGAGTCTCTGGAAGCTTTGACGGTCAAATGTCGCATGCCCTTGTACTATATGACGATGATGTTTGATTTTATTCCAACAACGCTGAAAACGTTGGATTTGTCAGATAATGAGTAAGTGTAGGCTATATCATAGATGATTTAGCATTGCCGAGCCCGCCTTTGTTAGTATCCTTACTGAGTATATTCGCAGTAGTGACCTGGAGTTAGTAAGACTGATCAACTCTAAGTTAAAGGCAGATTTGATCAACGAGTTGGTGAAGCTAATTCTTGACATAGAAAACCCGTTTCCCCTGAAGAAAATTGATGGTGAGTATAATTTGTAAATAGTACCAGACAGTCTTTATATTTCATAATGGACCTTGACAAAGGTTTAGGTGTTGACTTTAGTATGTGCGACGAAATACCCAAGTGCGTAAGGCAGTCTATGACGGAGTCGCTGAAGTTTGCCAGAAAACACCAAATGAGTTACAAGGACTACTCGACCATTGATAACAATGAAGTCTCGAGTCACTTTATGGATTACGTGAGGAACGTAATGTTCATGAAGAGGATGGTTGGAATGGAGGTTAGAGTATGGTGGCCAGCGACGAAGGACGACAATAGAACGTCGTTCGCAGGAAGATTGTGGCCAGCAAAAATAATAATGGCAAACCCAGTAGACCTGGTGTTCGTAGTGAAGTACGACAACGAAGACATAGACCATGTGCCATGTAAGCACGTTCAGCCAAAAAGCCCATTTAAGTACGGCGGAGGCTTGGACCGTAACTACCTGTATTATTTAACGGGCCCAGGAGGGATCACAAGTAGATGTGTAAACCTGAGAAAGGAGCTGGATCGAAACATCAGTAGAGTGAGAGTAACTGGTAATGATGGTCGAGAAGACGGTAGTGGCATTATTGGTGGCAGCACTATCGTTGGAGATTGTGATGGTGACGGCGTTGTCACAAATGGTGGTTCAAAAGGCAGCGAATTTCGTTTGCACAAAAGGAGGGGTAGAAAACCAAAGGGTCCATACACTAAGTATATCAGTACTGAAAGAGTACAGATAAGTCATCACCCTTGCAAAAATAACGGTGTAGAGACGGAAACGAATGAGGTGCTGAAGACGCCAGAAAACACGAAAGCAATGGACAGCGCACACTCAAATTCGACTAAGGGTGGCAGTACCAGCTTCTCGTCGAGGTACGAAAACGAATTCTTGTGCATAAACTGCGGATTCGTAAACAACATTGACGTGTGTATGAGATCAGAGGTTGATTTGGACACCGTGGAGAGTGTGCTGGGCCTTGAAGAAAAGTACAAAGGTAACCTCTTGGTCCCAGGAGAGTTCTGCGAATTCAGAGACCCGCTGGACCAGTTTAGAAATGACCCCTCAGACTACATGGGAGTGGTGACAAAGGTAAACGAAAGTGAGCCCTTGTACGAGTGTGTGTGCATATACCAGGACAACGAGGAGGTGATATCAGTGCATAGCAAGGACATTAGAAGGACAGTGGTGGTCCCATGGTACAACTGGGTAGAAATGGCATTTAAACTGCTGCTGGAAAGAAGAAAAGTCTTTGAAAAATTAAAGCAGAGTTCACAGGAAAGGACGCCCGCTAAAAGGTATCAGGAGCATTCACTGAGTGCCAGTACGGACACTATGTGCGGGTTATCGGAAGATATGGCAGACACACCCCGGAAGTTGGACTCGGGGTATATCATAGACACTTCTAGTTCAACAACCGCCACGCCGTCGCGCCATAGCTTATCTGGCTTCACGCCTACAGAATGGCAGCTTGCAAGCAGCTCCGACACAGTTTCAAGCGTTCCCGCATCTGCTGAGAACACGCCTAACGGAAAATACGTAAATAGATACGATCCTAGGTCAGATGACGCTGAGACTGAAGAAGAAACCGCGCCGAGCGACGAACCAGTTGAAAACGGACTTGAAGAATACAATATTCTTAACAGGAATTTTTACTATCTTTCTCCAATTGAGATTGAAGACCTGAAAGAATATGTTCCGCCAAATCCTCTAGAAATGAAGCTGGTCACTTTGAATAGATACGCAAGCTTGGTGTCAAGTAAGATCACAAGTCATCCAAGACTACAAGGTATTTTCAGACGTAGTTATAAATACACACACCCAAGAAGATGCTTACACGCCCTCAGATACACACAGATAAACATATATTTATACAGGTGATACACATTTATACAGATAATATGAACATAACACCCAGATAAATACGCATATTTTTGTAGAAGATACCACAAATAATCAAATGGATCCTATCAGTCTGAAGCTTAAGTCACTTACTGAGTTCAATGAAATACTTCAAATGGAGTTACAAAACGAGCGTGATAAAAACATAGAACTGCAATCTAAATTTAAATGTATAGTGTGCTTTGACACGTAAGTTTATAGATGTGTGTGGAAGGTAGAGTATATTTGCACATATTTGGCTTAAAATAAATGAATCGTAGAGAAATAAACTGTGTTCTCGACCCGTGTACACACTTCAGTTTCTGTTACGAGTAAGTTGGAGCAATAAAAGGAATTTTTAGGTGTGTTAAGAATTTAAAGACCTGTCCAATATGTAGACAGAAGATAGACTCGATTAAAATATTAAACCTAAACTAAATTTATATGTGTCAATACATGCATATGAGCAGTGTGTTAATGGAAAAGTAGCTAGAAAATTAGATAGAATGCTATAATGGAGATAAAATAAAATAAAGAGGCAAGTGTGGAGTTGACTCGGTAAAAAGTAATGGAATCTCGTTAGGAATGTAGAAGAGTTAAAGATGGAAGCACTGGTAGATTAAATTATTAAAACTCCAAAATGGTTTGGATATTGAGAGTTGATTCTTTGGAAATTTACTTTTTAAATATTAATGACGTTATGTGTTGAGGAACCTAAGAACTATAGAAGATTGTTTTTTGTTGCCCCATATGGATAATGTGAAGGTCGTGAATTCAGATGTTTAGCACAACTATATATATATAAAGCATGGGTGTATTGCTGCCTGTGGGCTTCCTTTTCCTCACGCTCTGCTGCGTGTCAAAAATAACAGCGTTTACCAACATAACTTTAGACATTGACCAGAGAAATACAGATGACAAGGTTACGGTCGTCCAGGTGGACCACTTCGGGATCCCATCCGTGGAGTTTTATTCAAAAGACGGTTACCTCTTCGTTTCAGTAGTCCAGGGTCAACTTCCAGTTTGGAAGGCCAGTGGTAACGAGTCTTCCAGTGAGGGTATTTTATATTTCTCAACCGACGCCCTCGCATTGTTTTATTTGGAGGTCAAATCAACGAGTGGCCTGCTGAAGAAGTGTTTCCTGAAGGTCATGGACAAATGGACTGAGATTGCAGAGTCGCAATTCAGAATGTTTTTCGACATCGACAGGGCCGCATACAGCCCTGCACAGCTGGAGGAGTTCGCAGCTCAGTTTTTGGACTACAAGGTGCCGGAAGTCTCCAGCGTCAGCTGGCTGCTCCCGACCACGTTCGGGTTTGTGCTGGAGCCGCAGTACGAGTGCACACTGGAGTTGTTCGGCAACGACTCCCCTTTCATCATGGAGCAGTCCCTGGTGGGTCCAGTCTTCGGAAAGATTTACACCCCCAGGATTGATTTCGCAATAACAAGCGTCGCCTACAAGAACTCGCTGTTGTGGAGCATGGACAAGAACCTGAATCTGTGCTCCTCAGTGTGGTTCTACTTCAAGGGCGAGCTAGGAAGTCTCTTAATCATCAATCTTTACAACTTCAACTCAGGCGTAAACTCTCATTTGGCCTTTAAGAAAGATGAGGACTCCTTCCTTCCCATAAGCTTCAAGGAGTACCAGAGCGCCTTGATGAAGATGACGCTCGCCGAGTACGACGTGAAGGACGTGATGTGCTACAAGGACGGCTTCCTCAGGATGCGGGACTTTGCCTTCATCCTGAAGCCCGTGCTTGCAATAGTCATCATAGTATCTGCGGTGATGTACAATATGTAAACTCACTTCCAGCTGTATAATATTTCAAATGTTGCGAAATTCAATGTTTTTAAATAGCCTTGCATAATCTGCGGGGCATGTATTTTTAATCGTCTCATTTTCTTAAACTTCCAGGCCTCTGGTAATCGTAATTAAAATTTATGTACGTGTTATTAGTTGTATTTGTGCTTATGCACAGGTGTACTTTGTATGTGTATACTTTTGTACGTGTGCACCATTGTATACTTGTGTATGTGTATAATAAATACGTATGTATAGGTACACACATAAGTATGTGTGCATAAATATATGTATATACAAATAAAATACATATTAGTAATACTATATATGGATAAATATTACAATATTAAACGGTGTTTCTCGCTCATTCCTTTAGTGTCTTGTTGATAGTGGACACACGGTCCCTTAGTGAGAGTGCCGATGAGTTTATTTTGTCGAGCTCAGTGTTCTGATGAACTATCATATTGGAAATTAAATCGGTCTTCACGCGGTTATTTTTCATCTGGACGCGTAATGAATAAACTAGTAGCTTACGCTGGCGAGGAAAGAACTCAGGCCCTGAGTGGTGTGGTTAAAAAGGTCCCTGACTGGTTCTGAAAACATGAGTGTGAACTAAGTAAAAATACGATTCAGGGAGCTATTGCTCTTGCAACAGCCTTCGCTGGTTGTGCAACCACAAGAGGTCGTAACTGAACGTCCGAGCTCGTTGAAGCTGGCCTCGGAGTCCTTAATATCCAGCTTTACAGAGTTGTTCCACTTCATGGTGGATGAAATCCAGCCAATGGCGCTAACGTATCTGTCAACCAGCTTCTCGGTGATCGTGACTTTATCGTGGGATTCGTTTAAGTCCCTTTTTATGCGATTCAGCTGCTCTACAGACATTAAATTGGATGGCAGAACACACCGTTCTGAGCACACAGATTCAAAATAGACTCGTTTGCAAGCTTTTCAGTATTGACACAGCAATTAAGTGAGTTTTTTAAACTTTTGACTATTTTACATGTAAATCCCGTGATTGCCTAAAAAATGATGTTGTGAACGGAGTGGAAGGATTCTTACGTCCGAACTCGGCTTTTCTACCTGAACATCGGAAACATTTACAAAAGAATCGTGTTCATTTGCGTTTAATACATAATCGTTATTATTTACAATCTTATTTTTGGACATTGTGGCCGTTATTTATAATAAAAAGTAACTTATCTTACTTTAGTCCCAATATAAATCATCACTATTTATTATTGATTTTAGTTTATTTAATTTATATGTATTTGGTGATTTTCGTACACCTGTTTATGTACATTACAGTGTCATGAATATAAACGCTAATTTGATACGATGGCCTTAAACCGAATCAAAAGGCTCGGATCCCTTGTGAAGTCAGTCGCTTATACCGTGGCAGGCGTTCACATTGTTACGAACTATGTTGTGGACGCCACTCTGGTAATTTCTACACCTATTCCCTGCTTAATCGCAACCTTCAGACCAAGGGGCCCAGCATGAGTCCTGAGATTAGCTCCTCGGGAGCTCTCGTTTTCTATTCGCCTCCGTATCTCCTCTCAAAGCTGAGGCGGGACAAGCCTCTGTATCGCAAGGACGATGTTGTGATCAGCATCTCTCCGCTGAACCCCAACAAGCGCATATGCAAACGGATCGTCGGAGTCCCCGGGGAGATGGTGAGCAACACCATGATTCCTCCCGGCCACTTTTGGATCCAGGGTGACAACAACCGTAAGTATACGTAGTATGTATGCGTGTATGTTTTTAGAAAATTCACTGGATAGTCGCCACTACGGAGCTGTGTCTTCTGGTTTGTTCCAGGGCAGGGTGTTCCTGGTCCTTTCCCGGGAGGACGGGGCTAAGGTCCTGTAGGCTTTCTGTAATCCTCGTTTATTGTACAAACTGTCAACCCGTACTTCTGGAGAGCTGTAACATTATTATTTTTTATTTTATTTCGCTTTACGTTTTATTATTTTCACGTCGTCTAGCTTTTGTGGCACCTTGTAACTACCTATCTGCTTATTTTAGTAAGGGGTATCTCTAGTCGATATCTCACCTCGGCAGTACTGCTCAGCCTTGTCCTTCCAGGTCCTCAGTATTTCGGCTTGTCCCGTCTTGTGGGCCTGCAAAGTCAGCAGGTGTGCCTTTGCTATTGTCAGTTGCGGCACGCAGTTGGCCAGTGACTCCGTAACGTATGAGAAACTGTTGTGTATGTTAGTCGTGTGTGCGTACCTGTGTATGTCGTCGTTGTACAATATGACTCGCCAGCTTTCCACCTCGTTTTGCCGTTCCTCCTTCTCCTGTTCTTTGGTCTTAGTCTTCCTACCTTTAAGGGTTTGTCTACAGGTTATTGTTTTACACACGCAGGCGTTACCTTATCCGTTCGTGGACCTTCTTTTTAGATAGCGATGTTTCGCGTTGAACCTTACGCGATGGCCGTGGCATTAGTTCAGACTAATCAAAGTTTTATTGATCTGGCAGCTGACCTCTAGGTTTAAAGCGAATTTATGTATCGGTGAGCGATAATGAGCGATAAATGTGTAATTGTGTAACTCTAAGGACAATATAGTTCGAACAATTCTGGATAAAACAAATGCATAGATAAAAAATAGTTTTTTGGCCCCAAATTGCATGTTATTTCTAAATTCTATAGAGAAGGTAGCCAATAATTACTATTTTTAAACCTTTGATTTAAAAATATACAAAATTGTAAAACTAATATTTATTTGATACTGGCGCATCATTAAGGTATCGTAAAATTGAGTAAATACCTACAAAAATAAATTTAACAACTGCAAGTATATAGAATCCACACAGCACCAGGAATGTTTTAAATCTAGATGTGTAAAATGAGATGTGTATCACAATTAATATAATGGGATTAGGAGTATTTTGCTTTTATATTTTAACTGATTTTAATGGATGAACTTAAGGAATTGTCCAGTTTCGAGGAGTGCCTATCATGGATAGATGCAATCGTGACACTGTGCAAGAGTATAGATAACACATGTTCAAAATTAGATCACAATTTTCCATCTGAGTATAATTTGAACGGGCTGTGCTCTTATATGAGGATTCACAACGATGATAGCGCAGTTACATCGAATACGTCGAGTATCGATGAGGGCTACAACACAGAGTATGAGGAATCAGTGAGGGAGCATTTACGAAGCATAATCAATGATCTGAAAAACAAGAACAACCCACAGTTGGTGTATAGCTACGGCACAGGCCTGATCGGACAAAAAATGGAGGAGCCGGGTGTCATCAGGAGAACAGAGTATCCACAAATGAACAGAGATAGGCCGTATAAATTAACAATTAGAGGGAGATCAAGAAAGGACATGAACAGCATAGATTTCCACAGAACGTATCAAATGGAATCAGAGATTCTGAAAAGACTGAACGTAGGAGAAAGGATTTGCATATTCAGAGTTAGCTCAAGTTTGTACGACATGGAGGTGGAAAAAAACACAGCCGAATACGATTTCTTGCTCGATATGCCCTTTATGATTAAGCCTGATACCAACATGAAGGAGGCACATTACAGATCTGATGTGGCAGGCGTATATTGGGATAAGAGATCTTGGATTGCATCCTGGTACGTGGAGGGCAAAAGACAGTACAAAAGCTTTTCCTGTAAGCTGTATGGCTTTTACAGGTCTAAATACTTGGCCATACAAACCAGGCTTTCGAACATTTATCCGATTGACTTCAAGGCACTGAAACGGCACTGAGTATTTAAAAATATAAAATTGAATGCAGAGTTAGATTTAATTTGTTATTTTTTACTCGTTAGTCAGATGTGTGCAGATATTGACTCGGATTCCACCTGGTTTGATTTATGTGTGCCTCATGACGTCCTAAGGCCTGAGCTTTTGATGACCACAGGTACGCTCTAGCCCTCAAATTTTGATTCAGGCCAGTCCTTTGGGTGGAAAAGTGTAGGAGATAAGCACTGGGCTGGTGTTTTGGACTCCAGCGTCTACGAAATAAAACAGGGCGACGAAACGACGTTTTATAGGTAATTGCTCCGCTGATCATGTTTCTGTTAGGACTATATACGGAAGTTGCTCTAAGGACCGTATCTGGCAGTATTTTGACCTCAATCACGAGTACACCATTGACTATTCTAAGGCACCAAAGTCCGTGCATAACATATTTAACAACAACCAGGGAGTACGGATACTCCAGCAAGATCCTCTTGAATCTCTCATATCGTTTCTTTGCTCCACGAACAACAACATCGGCCGCATAACAAAGATGGTAAACGACTTGAGGACCAACTTTGGTACCTTTTTACTTAAGGCGGACTTGAATGGCAAGTCTGTTGATTTTTATACCTTCCCGTCACTAGACCAGCTGTGTAAAGTGACGCCCGAATTTTTGAAGGAGCTTGGGTTTGGGTACCGGTCTGATTTCATTTTTAAAACGATACACATTTTAAAATCAAGAGGCGTGAAATGGTTGTACGATCTTAGGTTCGAAGACTACGATTTTTGCAGAGATGCTCTTACGAAGCTCCCGTAAGTGTTATATGAGATTAATTTGATTATAGGGGAGTTGGCAGAAAAGTCGCAGACTGTGTTCTTTTGTTTGGCCTAGGGAAGAGAGAATCTGTTCCAGTAGACGTCCACATTAAAAAGATAGCTGAATCGTTAGTTTACTTACCAGTTTAATGAAATTGATCAGACACTTTGGCGTCAAATCTGGAAAGTCCCTCACGGATTCAGACTACAATAAGATATCTCAAGCCTTTAAGGACTTGTAAGTTTCTTCTTATTTTTACACACAATAGTGCAGGCAATGACGCTGGCTGGGCACAAGCCGTTTTATTCATAAACGCCCTGTCCAAAATTTAATTCAAATTTTAATAGATTTTAGTTTATTTTATTCCTTCCTGGTTTCTATAAACTAATTAAAAATTAGACATTAGGGAAGCTAATCAACCACAAATATAGGTACGTATACTTTTCACTACATTAATAAAGTTCGTGCGATCTGCATTAAAACCGGGTTATGACAGCTGCGTTAGGTTAAAATCCTAATTAAAATCAGGTGAAGTACCATCAATAAACATATTTTACACTCATCAGTGATTAAAATCTCAACGCGAGCTGAGGGTTAAAGGCTTTGGTTTAGGGTCCAGATCCGGATGTGTATTGCTGGGTTCTGGAGCTGCTGGTTTTGGGGTCTCGGGAACCTTAGTGTTTTAGCCTATCGATAAAAATGAGTTATGAGGAGGAACTACCTGAGCCAGTGTTGGTTGTTGCTGATGTCGATGATCCTGATGACCCACCACCGTTAGATGATCCGCCACCATTAGAGCCTCCACCGTTCGATGACCCTCCATTAGTTCCTGCTTGTCCAGCTCCGCCACCGTTAGTAGCACCATTCGAACCACCACCTTGGTTATTTCCATTGCTATTACCACCAGATTGTGGATTGTTCTGGGTTGTGCCCTGTGTGGAGGATCCGTCGGCTCCTCTAAGACCTTGTCCAGCAGAGGCATCAGTGCCTGATGATCCCGTGTTTCCGCCTGCGCCTCCAGCAGGTCCGCTTGGTCCAGCTGGGCCTGCCTCTCCATTAGATCCTACAGCTCCAGCGGCACCTGGGGTTGCTCCATTGTTTCCGCCTGGAGTTGTGCCCTTTGGTCCGTTTTCAGCTGGAGCTGTGCCATTTGGTCCTCCAGGTGCAGCTGCTGCTCCACCTCCATTTGGAAGAGCACCGCCCTCAGGGGCACCTGGTTTGGCAGCTGCGGGAGTGGCTGCAGGACCGGTTCCTGCTGCAGCTTGGCCATTGCCACCTTGTCCACCGGCAGGAGGGGCCCCTTCACCTTGTCCTGCGGGAGCACCAGCACCGGCACCAGCGCCTGTAGCGCCGCCAGCTGGTTGAGCTCCTCCTGCGCCTCCGGCATTGCCACCTTGTCCACCGGCAGGAGGGGCCCCTTCACCTTGTCCTGCGGGAGCACCAGCACCGGCACCAGCGCCTGTAGCGCCGCCAGCTGGTTGAGCTCCTCCTGCGCCTCCGGCATTGCCACCTTCGGGTGTTCCGTTACCAGGGGCTGCTGGAGCTGGAGAGGCGGATGCAGCTGCAGCTAAAGCGTTGAAGACTTCCTCAACCTTCTCGCCAAGGTTGGCGCCCTCTGGAAGTTTGACCCACTTGTTATTTTCTCCTGGAGCAAAGTACAAAGGCAGTGGCTTGGCCTCTGCTGGCTTCGCGGGGGCTGCGTTCTCCTTATTCTCGCCCTCTTTGGCTTCTCCCTCATTCTTTTCACCAGCTTTATCAGCATTTGCATCCTTTTCTTCCTCGTGCAAACCAAGCTCGACCAAAAGAAGGTGCGGTGTGTCGCCCTTGAAGTAGGCTGCAGCGTAGTCAAACAAACCACCTTCTAAGCCCTCAAGTTCAGTTTCTCCGTTGAAAAATTTTTCTACGTCGAGAACTGCGTCATTCTCGCCCTTGTGTACAAACTTGTGGAATCCTTCCTTGGGCACGTTGTTGACCTTTTCAAACACAACATTGAATTCCCCAAGTTTGTAGTTGTCGCGTTTAGCGAAGTCCAAATTAAGTTTTGCTCCGCCGTTTTTGTTAAGACCGGCGAGACCTTTGATGTGAGAAGTGACTTTTTCTGCTACTTGCTTGAACTTATCTGAGAGGCTGAAAGGCAGAAAGGAAACACCGAAGGCCACTGCCACAACCAGGGCCAATATTAAAATTAGTTTTACACACTTGTTTAACATCTTCCCTTAGTTAGGAATGTGTAATTTTATATTTTAGTTATGAATGTTGTTGTTCAGTCTTGAAGCATCGAGGTGCTAGCACGCTATTCCAAGGTGCCATTTGATGCTGAATCGATATGTAATTTGCCCATATACTGACCACTAACGTGTATGTCTAGAATAAACTACATTACAATTACACATTTCAAATGTGTGTTATGGTTTGGGATATATAATTATTTCCGATCCCCCAGGAATCTCAACTCTTCAGACTGTTGCTCTCGTTATCTATTTTACAATTGCATCCGACTCTCCGTTTTCGAGTTCTAAATACTTGTCTTAGCATTTTAAACTACTTTGATTCCCGGGAATCATATAATTACATTCCCTGATTGCCATTTAAACCTTATTAGTGTTTTAAGAGTTTGCTGGCGGGTCTGATGGCTTTTTTCTCTTCCTAACTCGTATTCGTCTTTTCGCAGTTAAGCTGAACGGTTCGACGCCAGACTCCAACAATGTAGTCTCGCCGCTCATGTATTGCTTGTAGCACTCCTTTGATATCTCCTCTTGCTCCTTTAGGATAGCCTGGGTCATTTTTTCTCGCTCTTCTCGGTTTCCGAGCCTATCTTGAATATTTTCAGCCCTCTTTTTGTACTCTTCGTACAATTCTGCTGCATATTTTGTCACGAAGGTCATGTATGTTGGTGTGTGCACGCTCGTGTAGTAGCCCTTCTCATACTTGTAGTGCAAGTAGCTCAAGTTGCTTATCCTCTTGACGAGGATTTCAATGGCACTGTAGCGGCCGTTCATGACCACAGCCTTTACGACGTGGCAGGTGCCGAAGTTGTGGTTTGTCCAGGCAATCTTGTCGCCAGCCAAAACGCTGTTGAAATGGACACTGCCAGTTGGCGTAATTTTGAAGACAGGCACGCCGTAGTAGGACTGACACTCGACGATGTAGTCGGGATGACTGTCATGAATTTCGTGTAAGTTAAGAGCCACGCCGTTCAGAACGTCAGTTTTAATTTTTTCGTTCTCCTGGAAGAAGTTGCTGTCGCCCTTCCTCCTCTTGTGGCGCTTGTTGGTGAACTCGTACTCCTCGAACTCTTCAAGGTACTCCTCGAAGTTGGAAAGGTCGCTCTCCAGCTGGTTTTCGGACCGCTCGAGAATGCTCATGTAGTTCTCGGGCACGTCGGTTAGATCGGGATTTTCTCCACTTAGCTCGGGGTACACACTGGTTATGAGTTCGGAAATTGGAGATGATTGTCGCCCTGAAGTGGGCTCGATGGTCGCAACTTCGGGAGGCTGCTGGTTAACATTGTGGTCGCACAGGTAAACGGGCATGGGTCGGTAGATCGAACCCCGGGAACGAGTCTGCCTGTAGCTGAAGGAGGTAGCAGGATTCTCATATTTCTCACTGCCGGAGCCCTGAGAATCCTTGGAGTCTTTTTCGCGCTTTTCAGAGGAAGATGAAGGCCTGCCCCCGGATTTCGAAGGCTGGTCTTTAGAAGTTGAGGGCTGGGAGTCGATCCTAGACTGAGGCCTGGACATGTCACGGGCTACTTGCGAAGGATAGCAGAAGGTGGCCGGAGCCAAGCCCTTCCATACTCTAACGTAACCTTTCGGAGAAAACTTGGAGTGCGCAGAGTGGTGAAAATTGCGGCTCCCGCTAAAGCTGCCGCCAGTGGTCAGGGGCGGCCTGACCTTGTGAGTTCGCTCCCAGGGCCTTACTAAGTCGGCAGGGTTGAGCTCTAGGCGGTGTTTCTGCTTTGGAGGCTCCGGCTTTTTGAAGAGGTCGCTGCTCAACTGCTTGGGAGTTGCGTCCTGCGCATCTTTGCTGTCTGAGGGCTGCGCATAGTATGTTTGAATGCCAGATCTTGGCAGCCCAGAAGGCCCGGGACTCGAGGAGGCCTGTGGACTCGACGGGAAGGTGGCAGAGGATCCAGACGCAGCTGCACTTGCCGAAGACTGCCGAGTGTTTCCGAAGAACGGCCTGCTGGTTAGGCCACGGAATCGCGCAGTGCCCGGAGGAACTTCGTCCGCGTCATCAGGTTGTCCTGAGGAGGCGGACTCGGTGCCCTCGCCGGGCCTGTTGTAGTCCTCGTTCCGCCGCTCGGAGAAGAAAACGTGTGGTTTCAGGGTCCTCGGCGGGTCCGGTTTGTGGAAGAAGTCCTCCCGGGACGTGCGCTCCCACCTCGACTCGTATTTGAAGTAGATGGTGTCGGCAGTCTCGTAGTAAGTCTCATACATGATGCTCATGTACTCGAATCTGCCGTCGTTGACCAGGAGCACAATTTCGAGTACCTCCTCCTGGTACTCAGTGCGCTGCCAAAGCATGGTTTGGGCGAACCTCACCTTGTCGATGTGGTAGCCCACGGCAGGCGTCAGCTTGTAGCTGGTGTACTGGTCGAACGCAGAAACGTGGATCGTGAGCATGTCGGGGTTGAACCGCTGATTTATGTCGACCTCGAGGTCGAACTCGTCGCCAGTGAAGTCGGCAATTGATTTTGAGATCTCGTTGTAGAGCGTTTTGGTGATGGGAACCCAGGTGCCGTGAAAAAGCCTGTATCTCATGATGACGTAGAAGTCGTTGAACTGCTGAATGAACAGCATCACGAGCACGGGCTTCTTTTTGTAGTTCCACACGTGGCAGAAAGTGCACTTCTCGCCTCCATATGCGTTCTGCCAAATGCGGATATCGCCGTCGACCACCTTGGATATCTTCAGATCTGGCTTAATGGTGACGTTGTACTCCTTTGTGTTGCTCAAGTTGGTGTCGTGTCGTCCGATTTTTACGTCTTCAATATCCTTGCTTATGTCAATGGTCGTTAGTGTCTTGACCGCGTTGGTGTGGATTTTGAAAATCCACAGGTAGATCAGCATGAGCCTCATTATCAATATTTTACAAAATAACGCTATTACGTCTAGGGATAGTTTGTTTTTTTTAATATTATCTGTGGGGACGCGATAATACTAAAAACACCTCTAAAACTCCTGTTTGGAGTAGCTATCAATCACTCAGATGTTTGCAACTTTCATTAAGTATTGGATGGAGTTGGTTACGGTTGTCTATTCAATCTTATCTTTTATATTTTGTCGAATACTTGGTGTGATTTTTATTCACTCTAACAGTACGGCCGGATCTATTTAATAGATTCAAAATTGGTTGTGGTGATGGTTGCTACCAGAGGCGTTTCGTACTTTTCTTCACCACTGTTTTGCCCTATTTACGCACACATATCATCACCAGATCACCACTCGATTCACCTTTGTGTTGCACCATTCGATTATGGTGTTAATGTGATGTTGTTTCATTATTTTGCCATTTCCCACAATTGGTCTTCAGAACGTACACACCTCACCACAATGATCCCTATGATATTTAGATCCCATTCCCAACTCACATGGATCTACAGATTTTACGTGTCTTTTACCACGCCCATTGTGTGTTCAATGCTGCGTACACATCCTTATTTACACGTGTCTATATACCCATTTGGTTATATTGGTATGTATCTGCACTTGTCTGGTCATATACATGTGTTCGTGTATGACCACACCCATAAAGATATGCACACATAGATGCGTACCATCAGTACTGGTAAATCGATCATTTGTACACACACCCTACCATATATATAGAATACATTCATACACACATACCTAATTAAATAAAACAGTCAACGTCTACATCTATCACTGAATAAAACCATATGCAGATCAGTACTGAAAAACTAACTGTGGCACAGTGACAGTCTGTACTCGTGTAGGTTATGGGAACTAGTAAATTATGCCTTGTCGGTCAGGAATGCCACGCCCGGAAGCACCTTGCCCTCCAGCAGCTCCAGGGAGGCGCCTCCGCCCGTGGACACGTGGCTGAACTGGTCAGCCTTGCCAGAGGACTCAGCCAGCGCAGCAGTGTCCCCTCCGCCAATGATCGACGTCGCTCCGTTACGGGTGGCCTCTATCACCAGGTCGAGCATCCGGTTACTTCCGTTCGCGAAGTTTGAGAACTCGAAGACGCCCAGAGGGCCGTTCCACACTATCGTCTTCGCCGAGAGCACGTGCTCCTTGAAAAGGTCAATCGACTTGTCTCCGCAGTCCAGGCTCATCCAGCCATGGGGCACTCCCTCCTTGTCTGAGACCACCTTCACGGGCCCGTCGTTTGAGAACTTGGTCGTCACCAGGAAGTCCACTGGCATCACCACCGTCACGTTCTTCTCTTTAGCCATGTCGACGATGTCCTTCACCAGGTGCGTGCTCTCCGCGTCGAACAGCGAGTTGCCCACAGGCATGCCCATGAGCACGTTTTTGAAGGTGTACGCCATCGCGCCTCCTATGATGAGCGCATCTACCTTCTCCAGCAGCGACATGATCAGCTTCACCTTGTCCTTCACCTTCGCTCCTCCCAGGATCGCCAGGAAGGGCCTCTCCGGGTTCTCCATGACCTTTGCGAAGTAGTCGAGCTCCCTCTTCATCAGGAAGCCTGCCACGCGCAGCTTCATGTCAATTCCCACCATTGAGCTGTGTGCTCTGTGCGCCGTTCCGAATGCGTCGTTGACGAAAATGTCTCCCAGCTTCGACAGTGATCTTCTGAACTTTTCGATAAGTCTGTTGTCCAGCTTAAAGCCCTTCTTCGTTCCCTCCTCCTCGCCGTGGAACCTCAGATTTTCCAACAGGAATATTGATCCTTCTTCTGGGTCCTGGCACTCCTTCACCACTGCTTCTCCCACGCAGTCGTCCAGGAAGGTCACCTTGCGTCCCAGCAGCTCCTTTAGCGGCTCAACTACTGGCATGAGTGAGTACTTTTCCACAGTTTCTCCATCTGGTCTACCGCAGTGCGACATCAACACCACTGATTTAACCTTGTTTTCAAGCAGGAAGTTGATGCTTGGTATGGTTGCTTTCACCCTGGTTAAGTCAGCCACCTTCCCTTGCTTAATGGGTACGTTATAGTCTACTCTCATCAAAACTCTTTTTCCGGGAAGCTACATACCATTAGTCTGTCACATCCGCCACTTATGCCATACACTACTTATTTTACATATATTTATCTACCTAGTTACTGATTTACCTTATCTGCTATATCCTTCAGTCCCAACTTGGAAAAATGTAAGGATTCCATTCTTTAATACAATTAGAATAACAATTTATAAATGAACAATTTGTAATATATATTCGACAATTTATTTTAATGAATTTTTTGATCGGTAGTGCACACGACAAACCTTTCCATCGGTCCCATAAAAGTTCAAAATTGCAAATATCCAATTTATTGTTATAGCTACTATACATTTAATTATATATATGCAACATGTATTTTAGATGCTGACGAGATTATTTGTGATCTTATCTTTTTAGGCTAGGAGTGCGTATTTGCGCTTCGGCAGGTTCTCCGTCCTCTTTCTCTCCTTAATTGTCTTCAAAGTCAATTGCTTCGTTGTCAGTGCCTTTCTTTTCGCTCTTGTAAGCTTCGGTCTTAGGTTGAGTGGTGTCTTCGACAACTTTTTGTATTTTTTCCTCGCCTCCTCCTTCTTTCTCTGGTTATACACTGTCAATACTTTAGCCACTGCTTTTCTTACAAGTGTGATCTTCGAGAGTTTTGAGGTTCCTGTTGCTGTTACTTTTGACACTCTGAATGTTGCCAGCTCCTGCTTCAGTTCTTCCAGTTGCTTCAATAGTTCAGCATCTGTTTTATTTCTCAATTCAAATACTCTTAATTTTTCCTAAAATAATCATTAATTTATTTGTTCATTTATTTTAACTTACCATTTTGATTTTGACTTATATCAATAAATATATTTATATCAATTTATGAATTTATTATGTTTTTATATTTAACCCACTAAACTTTCTTATATTAATATCGGTTTTTGTTCTATTTTATAGATATTAAATATCTTATTCTTGTGGAATCTATCTTGTGTTCATTTTTAATCACCCCATCCTTTTACACATATTAGTCTTGACAATTACTATTAATATTTGTTTCTAAAAACATCCTATTATTGGTTTACGTCCTTTTACAAAGGGGTATACACATATATTTGCTCGATTTTCACCTTTTTTATACTTATTTATCAGTGAAATGCCAATAACTTATCCTTTATATGCTACTTAATCACACATATGAGAAGTATATAACACATTTTACGACATTATTATATATATATTGCATTTTAAAATATCTTAAGGTATTTATAGTGCTATTGAATTTGTGTTTAATCATCTTAGCATCCTAGTGTTATCGGTTAGTGTTGATGACATTATCTGTGGGACCTTTAGCCTCTGGTTTAATATCTCGTGGTCTACACCTAGTCCTTGCCCTCCCCTGCTAGTATCAAACTCCTTCCTAAATGCATCTCGCCACTGATATCCGTTGATTCCCCTAGCGAACCTTCTGGATTCATCCACGTTATCTCCAGGGTCAGCATCCACTCTTATTACTCTTCCGTCGATTATACATCCCTTAAACATTTTGATTGCTCTCTTTGCAGACTTCACGTCCTTGTATATTACAAAGGCGAACCCGCAGGGGCTCTTCTGTATACTGTTTAGTCCCAAAACAATTCTATCAATCTCTCCGGCTGCTTGAAGCACCTATATAAACAATTATATGTGTTAAATAAATAGTTAGAGGCGGTTGTATCGTCTTTAAACAACTGTGTGATTAAATAGTTGCACAATCAAATCACCAAAAGTATAATAAAACGCAACTACGTAGAGATTAATATTATACCTCGTGTATACGCTCCTCTGGCGTCGAAAAGGCTAGATTTCCGACATATACTGTTGAGGAATGGGCTATTTTGTCCAGCCACTCATTCTTGGTTGAACACGACTTTTTATCCCAGTACACTCTCTCGGTCGATATGCTATCATATAGAGCTGACATTTTATTCATAAACTACAAATATGAGGGCAGAAGATCGGTTTTCCATAAAATTAACTCTGATTAATCCCATAATTTTAACTTGGGGTCAACTTCAGTTTTCATTGCCCTAACTTTTTATGGTTGAGATTTACATTAACAATCGTCGCAATTCCGACTTGGAATCTCAGTTAACTCAGGGCTGGGACTTAAAATTGCCTGATAATCCTAACTTGTGTGACGATATTCTTCTCGAGTTGGAGAAGGCCGTTTCCAAATTAGGTATTGTAGCCTTTTTTTCACCATTTTTCAGAGGAGTCCAATGAATACATAGCGAAGGTCCTGGAGGTTTGTTTATTTTAGTTTTTCATGTCTACAGGACGGCTCTGACGAGGAGCTTTCCAGCGCCATTGAGGAGAACAAGCTCGTCATTCGCAGGAAGAAGTACCAGATTGACCAGGTTAAGAGTCACATTACTTTTCTTTCCGCCTCCTGTCACACAACAGGGCAGCAATAGCACAAATCGCACTTTAACACCTAATGTTGTTCACCTTTTCCACCTATATCCACACACATCAGTACATTGAATGCTATTTATACCCCCGTACCTTTATAATAATAATGCCACTGCTACTATGACTAACACATTCAACATCGTGAATCCTATATAGCTATGAGATCGCATACACAGTCACAAATACCATATTATGCGCGTACACGCACTCGTGTTCTCTTCAACTTGCGTTACTGCGTTATTTGGTAGGCCACGAAGTGGTTGTAGTAGTAGTACGACTGGCCCACCGCGTCGTCCCTCACTACCAGCCCCGACTTTTCCGCCACGCTCAGCTTCAGCAGCGCCAGGCTCGCCGGTATGTTCTTCTCCCTCGCGAGCCTGCTGCAGTCCGTTGGGCCTGTTCTTACCAGCTGCAGCAGGTCCTTGCACAGGTCTTCCTTCCCGTCTTCCTTCGTGCTCCTCGTCAGCAGGTACGTTCTTCCTATTTTGTGCACCGTGCAGTGTCCCTGGCTCTCCAGCGTCCTTACGTATTCGAAGAACTCTGCCGGCTTGAGCAGACTTGACAGCGTCAGTCTGTTAGTTGCGCAGTAAAGCTCATACAGCAGCACCGTTTCATTCTTGGCCAGTACCACACTTGCCAGCTTCCTTATCTGCTCCATCACTTCCTTGTCCACTGTTTCTTCCTTCAGCTTAAACACGTTTTCCACTCCCAGCTTCTTAAATATTTGGTCTATGCTCTTGTTGAATCCTTCTCTTTCGCACTTGGTCAGCTTCACCAGTACGTTTTTCACCGTTTGTGTTTTCTTCTTCAGTTCCTTCAGGTTACTTATTGACGCGTGTACGCTTTCTGCTTCTTCTATCTTCTCCTTCTTAGTGCTTTCCACTCTCGATATTCCTCCTATTGTCGTTGTTCTACTCAGCACCTGGTTTTCTTCGTTCAGCTTCATCAGTCTCAGCAACTCCGAGTACAGCTTCTCAACTTCTGAGCAGCTTATGTAGTACCTTATCGCCCCTGACTGCAGCAGTATATACTCCTGGAAGAACGCGTTTGAGATCTTAACGCTAGTGATGCTAGATATGTACACTGTTCTCGTTCTGTTGTTGTAGTACTTAAACGAGAGTCTGTAACTCGTGAGCACTCCCTCTGTGCAGTCATAAAACCTCTTCAACACTCCTATTCCCACCTTCAGCTGTTCCAACACTAGCACTGTCTCTTCCACTATTTTGTCGCTCATATTACTCCTTTAAATTGACAACCGGCTATTCGCCTAATATTTTCTAATGTTACGTGGTTTTTAATTTGCTTTTTGTAATAAAATTTCTCTAATCCCCCTTAGTTTATAGTTATTTACTGATTTATTACTGTTTTACGAAGGTTATGTTTAGAAATTTACATATACTCAATGTTCACTTCTTTAGAACATGACTGTGAAGAACATCATGAGGAAGGTGTATGAGATGTACAGCTGTAGGAAAAAGTAGAAGACTTCGAATGCCAATACAAATGAAAACAGGTACGCTGGCAGTCCTCCGCTCAGGTTCGCCAGCACGAGCTTCATTATCTCTCCGAACACGCAGAATGCCAGCAGTGGTCTTGCGGCCTAACCGTTTATTTATCCCATTTTAACTTACTTGGAAGGTCGTTCTCGCCATGTATATGAAGAAGAATCTAAAGCTCAGCAGGTACTTAGTTGTGAATTTAACTATTGATAGTGGATTTACGTAGTGTGTAAACAGTGGGTTTACTCCCAGGCAGCTTCTGAGTTTTACATCGTTCTGTATGTGAGATTCGTATGACTTCGGCAGGGTTGACAGTGAGTTCGGGTCATATGCGAATTTAGACGATGACAGGCTCGTCGTTAGGAAGCTGCGCGACGCTTCTCTGTAGTTCTTCCAATCCTTTAACAAATCATTTTTAGATCGCGTACTAAAGTTCCGGATACTAATACTATTCTCACCCTAAATAAAAATTATAATTATGAAAAGACTGTGTTTAATTATGATTACTATGTTACCTTTAATCCAAAAAACGTTTCGTATACGTTGGACCTTGAAAAATTAAATTTGTTGTTAAACATGGAACGAAGATAGGAAGATGTCAAATCAGAAAAGAACCTCATCTCTATCTTCCTCCCATAGTATTACAAAACTTATATTTAATATAAATATTCCCTCACTCAAATTTTATCATATGTGTGGTTAATTTCAGTCAGGCAAAGCATTGTTAAAAAAGATATTAATTATCTGATTTACACATAGACACCAATTTAAATATGTTTAACTAATGTTTAAAATATTATAGGATGAAAATAACCAATAACCATTTGATATTAATATTCTATTATATTTATCTTCTATTTCATCATATACAATTACCTTCTACACTTCACCAATACAATAAATACTTGTGTATTAATAAAACATTCTTATTTGTTCATTTCATATTGATTTTATTTAATTTATTACATTTTGTTGTGCATCATTCATTGTATTTTATTTACACACTTAGTAATATTTATATTAATGTCCAGATGAAATTTCATTTTTTAATAAACATGAATAAAGTATGTAATATAGTATATTATGAAGTTTTCTCATAATTTATTTATATTTATAATTTTTTTACTCACTTATAAAAATTATAAATATACAGTTTCAAGTTTTAGGCATTTAAATACACATAACACACACGATTATAATTTAAAATGTAATATATTAAAATCGCTTCAAAAGGATTATGTTAATGTTACACCAATTTCCACTGCAAACACAACTTTGGACATAAAAAAAGATTATAGTTTAAAAAGTGATTGGATTCCTTCTAAATTTAACAATGAAAAATCATCCTCAGCTTATTTTGATTGGAATTTTAAAGATCTGTTTCCCTCTAGAAGGTATTCAAAGGGAGGAGTCCTTCTAGATGTCAAAGATGCCTCAATTTGGCTAGGAGATAGGATATTGTTCGAAAAAGTATCATTTTCAGTGAACACAGGAGAGTGTGTAGGAATAGTTGGCAACAATGGAGTGGGAAAGTCATCGATGTTTGACGCAATATATGACCGTTTATCCGGAGCCAATTCGGCCAAGGACTCTATGTCCATAAGCTTGGATGTAACATTTAATGTAAAGGATGACAGTAGAGGCGGCGAAGATTACACACAGAATTCACACCTGTATTCATTTATTTTAAAGCTGATGGAAGTTGGACAGGTAACAGCTCAGGAGTTGGCAGAGTTGTACGAGAACTTTGAGGAGTCTGAATCAAAGGTGTTGCCTATCTATAGCCTTTCAGGAGTAGGATACATGAGACAGAACTATACGCTGGACCTGGACCATAACGCTACAGTCTCGGAACTGATATCCAGAGTGTTTGTAACATACAACTCCTGCAACAAAGCAATAGAGTATGTTGAGGCCAATTTGGAGTATTTTAATAGTTTAATAAGCGTTGAACAATGTTCGAAGATCGCAAGTGACATTTTATCCCTATATAACAGCGAGGGGAAGTTGATGAGGCAGAGGCTCAAAGAAATGAACACACTGATAAGTAAGCTGCTTCCAATATTTGGAATGGAAAGTATGGTCGAGTCAAGAGTGGGAAGTCTGAGCGGAGGATTTAAGATGAGACTGTACCTGTTCCTGCTCCTACTACACTCGCCGAACCTGCTGTTGCTGGACGAACCAACAAATAACCTGGACACGACGACGGTCAAGTTCCTCATTGACGTGCTTAACTACCTCATGAAGAACACAAAGCTGTCAGTTTTGGTGGTCAGCCATGACACTAGGTTGCTAAACTCGATTTGCACGTCAATATTTCAGATGACTGGAGACGGAAGTATAACGCCTTACAGAGGTATGTGTGTTTATTCACATGTTTATGGGTACGTATGCTTGTATGCATTGGTGAATGTTTGTATTATACTATGTATCACTATACGTTGTCTATGTTAGCTGCTAGATATATCAGAGAAGAACTTTATTGATGATTGTTTAGGAAACTTTGACGATTTTGTGCTTAAAGGAACAAGTGAGAAGAATATAAGGAACGCACGAATTGAGAAGCTGAGGAAGAACATAAATACGTTGTCGAAGGACATAGAGGAGTTGAGGGTGAGTCAGAAGGGCTCGAAAAAGGCGCTGAAAGTGACAATATCGCAAAAGGAGGAGTTGCTGAATAAGTACCAGGAGGAGCTGGACGGACTGGTAGGAAGTCCACTGTCCAAGTACACGAAGACGTACAACAGAGTGCTGTTCAATGACTCGAATAGTTTTAACGCAATTTTCCAGAAGATGCTGAATAAAAACGCCATATTGAACAGAGGGCAGATGCTGAACAGTTTTGGGCCACTATTTAAGCTGATCGACGTGACCCTGGACACAGAGGCAGGTAAAAGAGTCTTTGAAAAGCTTAACCTGACGGTATATCCCACGGATAGAATAGTGCTACTGGGAGACAATGGAATTGGGAAGACGACGCTGCTGAAGCTGCTCTTCAAATCGCAGGCGAGCTTCAGAGATAATCCGATTCTGAGTAGAATAAGTAGCATTGACAGGAAGATCATGAACGAAGATATCAACAACAACAGGGTGGAGAGGGGGTCAAAAACATGGGAGCTCTTTGAGAAGATAAACAAGTACAACAGGGAAACGATGAACGATGAGCACTCGGTGTACGAAGCGGGCGACATCGAGTACAGGATCCTGGTAAACGAGCCGTTCAACTTTAAGCTGGTGGAGGGGCTCATGAGTGTGAACCAGGCGAAGCTGTCGTACTACTCGCAGAACTGCTCAAACATCCTCAACTACAAGAAGACGGTGTACTCGCTGCTGCGGGAGTACGTCGGGGACAGAGTGGACATGGAGCTGCTGACGGACTACATGGGCTGCTTCCACCTCAGAGACTACGTCGACTCGCAGGTGTCGGACCTCTCGTTCGGGGAGAGGTCGAGGCTGCTGCTGTCGCTGCTACTCATCAACAAGTCGCACTTCCTCCTCCTAGACGAGCCCACGAACCACCTCGACCTGTTCATGAAGAAGGTGCTGAAGCTGGTTGTGAACAGCATATACAAGGGCGGGTTCATGATAGCCACGCATGACCTGGACTTCATAAGGGACCTGAGCACGGTGAACGCCTTTGTGTACATATATTCGAAGGACAGGGTCTTCAAGTTCAGCCAGAGGTTCGGCGAGGAGTACCTCAACTTCAAGAGCGAGTACCCGGACGCTGACAGAGCGAAAACACTGGAGTTCCTGAACCGGCTCTCAAGAGACAAGTCGTTCACCTCGATCGATTCGAGCGTGTTTGAGGAGGAACTGAAGACCGTGAAAAGGCAGCCAAGGAAAAAGAAGACACACCCGCCGAGAGATCCGAACGATAGATCGAGGATTAAAAACATCAAACGGTGGAAATGATTCCCAAAACAGGCTTAAATAAGTGTAATTTGGAAATGCGGCTGTGATACACTGTTCATATATACCTAAAGTGTATGTTTCTTATTGGGCCTGTGTTTACTGAAATGATGTGAAAATCGTATTTATGTTTCTGTTTGGCTTTTATGTTTAATATATTGGTTTATTATTCTATTTTTTATTGATGTGTGCTTGTTTTGTGTTATAATTTGTATTTGTTTTACATTTACCACGTATTCCTAATTTATGTATACCTTTGTTCGTTTAAACCTAATTTATTTACACATTTGATTTTTATTTTAATTTTTAATTACTAAATACGATAATATATATAATACAGGGGCTGTTTGTTCTATACAATGATGATATACTCGTTTTTTATCGTTTTTTTTAGTATTTATGTTTTAGCTGTTGACTGCTTTTTCTACCAGGCTCTTCCACTTGTTGTCCACAAAGTCAACAATACATACACTGCCTACTGTCCCTGGAACGATAGCAGGGACCCGAATCTGAGGTGTAAAATTTACAAGAACGTAATGGGATACTGCCACAAGGACGTCACGCCCACCTTTCAGGGGTTCCTCAACCCTTTGGTTCAGAGGCTGTTTTCAGAAGACCACTGCCAGCACTTGAAAACTACGTATAAGGATGTGAGCACTGCCGCCGGAACCTGCAAGAGCTACTCTCTCTGCTTCAACCTCAGCAGCAATCGCAGCATGTGTACTTGCGACGCAGGCTTCTTTGGCGACTCGTACGCCGGATGCAAGAAGCACTGCTTCTCTGACGCCGAATGCGTGAGCCCGGTGTCGCATTGCAGGACTGGCACTGGGAGCGTCCTGTCGTACTGCACTTGCAACTCGGGGTACCAGGGCGACGGAGTGATGTGCTACAAGAACCCCTGCGGAGATGACAGATTCGAGAAGTGCGGGCCCGATAGAAATAAAGTCTGTGTTCCAACCGGCCCCGGTGACGGCGATTACAAGTGTATGTGCCCAAATGGGCAATTTTTGGACTACAACAACAAGTGTGTGCCCGATGTCACTCTGGTCAAGGACACTGTGCTAACCCTAACTGGCAAGAACGTCCAGAATGGAAGCAGGGTGGAGGCTGGGGAGTGCATCTCTTTCGTGCTCAACGACAACGGCAAGAGCATTTTCTTCCACAAAAACTCTGGAGACTCAATATACGTGAGGAGGCCAATAAAAAACGAAAATGTCTTCACCGTTTTCTTCGTCTTAACTGACGAGGTCACCGCCTTTTCGGCTCTGCATGACACCGCCTTCGGTCTCACAAAGCTGTATTCCATATCGAACACCTTCAAAAGGTGCAAATTCGGGCAGGTAAAGGTCACAAGGCCGAACGGTCACGAGATTGTGGTTGGCGAGGATACGACTGAAAAGGTGGAGGTCAATGTTCGGAGTATGAATCCCGAGGAACTCGTGGGTGGATTGAAAACGGCAAACATACTGCCGGAAAAGGTGTTGGAGGGAGAAGTTTCCTCTGTGGAAGTGAGACCACTATCGACGCTGGATCTGCAGGGACCGACATCTCAAGAGCTTTAAGCAAAGTAAAAATAAACTTTGAATTAATTTCATGAACAATCTTCTCTTTTCCTGTAGTTACTGGATGTTTTTACACTATCATGTTGGTTGTTTTTATTGGGTAACATAATTCACACATATTGCTTATTCTTCTTTTATTTTTATTAACATTCTATTTTTAAATTGGAAATACAATGTAGAATGGTTATCAATGTGTGTGTTTATTTTATTACTTGATCTTGTAACAGTATATTTTCAGATGTATATTCATAAACACATGTCCAATATTTTATTACCTCTACACATTTAATTTTTATTCATACAATCTATTTATAAATCAAATCATATATCATGTAGCAGAATAAAACATTATGAAATTGCTTGTATTTTTAATTTTTAACATTTACATTATATCCGTTAATGGATATTTTTATACACTACTTCCACTGGCGGTTATTAAAAAAGACAACGTGTATAAAGCATATTGCCCTTGGAATCAGACTAAGGACGAACAGCTTAAATGTAAAGTAAATAAAGGTGTAATGGGATATTTCCATTTAAAGTCTAACGAGACTGTGGAGGCTGCCAAACCTGAGCCTCAAGAGTTTTTAAACCCAGCACTTCAAAAGAGGCTCGCACAAGATAATTGTAAAAAAATTAAGGATTCGTGGGCTACGTCTAAAGATACGAATACCGTATGTAACAAATATTCGTTTTGCTTCAATGTCGCTGACGATAAGAGCTTATGTGCCTGTCAAAACGGATTTTTTGGAGACCCGTACACAGGATGCTTTCAGCATTGTTTAACAGATGATGACTGTTCGAGTCCACTGACCACGTGTTCTCAGCCAACAGAACCCAATCAATTAAAGAGATGTGTGTGCAAGCAAGGATATGAAGGAGATGGAGTCCTTTGCCACAAAAATATATGTGGAAATGACCGCAGAGCTAAGTGCGGTGGAGCCAGTAGTCATAAGGTTTGTATTCCCACGGGGTCGGGCACCAACGATTTCGCATGCATTTGCGAAACAGGCTACTTCCTCAACCACAAGAATGAGTGTGTGCTCCAATTCACAGTCAGGGAAAACACAGTTATCACCCTAGTAGGTAAAAATATAGCAGATGGTAGCAGAGTTGAACTGGGCGACTGCCTCTCCTTTGTTATCAATGACAAAACTAAGAGCATATTCTACCACAAAAACTCAGGAGACTCGATATACGTGAGAAATGATATTAAGAACGATAAACAGTTTTCAATTTTCTTTATAGTAACCAAGGAAGTTACGGCCTTTTCTCTGCTGAAGGAGGGGAATTTTGGACTCACTAAACTGTATTCTATGACAAACACGTTTCTAGGATGCAAATTTGGCAATGCGAAAATATTTGACCCAGACGGTAACGATTTATCCGATGAGGATTCGTTTACAAATGCAACACAACAGGAGACAGCTGCAGGGTCACCAGGAGTTTCAGCTTTAGAGATGGAATCGTCACAAGATAGTGGACAACAAACTCAAACTCAAAGAACGACAACTGGTGGTGAAACAGCCAATCAGGGCGGAACATTAAAACCTTTAGTCGAGGTTCACGTGAGAGATTTGACAGAAGCAGAGAAGTCAGGAGGCCTCGCAGGCCATCCAATGCCACCAACAATGGTACAAATAGCATCGCAAGACGAACAAGAAGGGCTGGAAATTGGTTCCTCTAGAGCCAAAGGGCATGTCGATCCTAGCCACCTGCAAGTGAGCCTACCTCCTGAAACTGCAAGGCAGATGGACCTATGATTGCGTATTTTATTCAAAGAATAGCAAAAATGTCATATCGGATGGAAAAAATAAAAATTGAAGAAAAAGTGGATTAATTGAAAGATTAAATCCACGCTCCAATGTCACACCAGTTTTGATGGTGGGTTACTAATTACACAATAATATTTTTATTATATATTTTTACATGTTTTAACTTTGTTGCTTTACAATTTAGTATTATACACTTGTTTATGCTGGAATATTGCGTACAAATGGAGGCACAGAGTCCCGCCAACCACCGCCATCCGTACATGGGCAAAGGGCACAGTATTAAGGTTGATGTTGTGACTCGACAGGCTTTAGTTTCACCAATCTTCAGGAAACAGTCGGTGCCGCCGATCTCAGAAAGATACGTAAAAATTTTCGACCCAGTGAGCAACAATTTGGAATCTCAAAGCGACGAAAATTATTTGCTGGAAAGTAAATTGTACGACAAATATAAGACCATATTTAACAACATATCGGCCGAAGCAATAATAAATTTGAAAAAAACTAAGCCAGTAAGTTTTAGATAGATTAAGTTAAATCTGTTCAGGAATCTGACATCGAGTCGGACAAAAGCTCTTTTACGTGCGAATCACACAATTGTAAAATAAGTAACACGAAAAGGAAAAGAGCGAAAACAATTGAGCCTGAAACCCCGAGTTTGGATTCTATAAGATCAAAATCGGACTATCTTTTTGTAAAGCCATGGATACAGTACCTGCCATCGATCGTTGAGTCGATTTATCGTCTTTCAAGGAATAAGGGGGATTTTCATAATAAAATTCAGAAAAAGAAGAAGTTACATGATGGTTTGAAGGAGATTCCATCAAGTTCTTCACTGGAAGCATCTGAAAGGAGCCTTTCCGATGATCACCGTGTAAACACGAAAGCATCGACAGACTGGCTTGGAGAAACTGAGGAGGACAAGGAGAAGATAAGCTATAAGTATGTGAAGAACCTGGCGTACTCACTCCTAACGTTTGTTAACACGATCGACGATTGGAATCACAGAGTGGATGAGGCGATGTGCAGAACAGGCGTCGACAGAATAACGCTGAACGAGGCGAAATCACTCCTGCAAGAGTTCAGAGCATCGACGAGTGGGATCCTGAGCTCACGTGCAGCAGATAAACTGGAGTGTGCAATAGCAAGGACGGAGGAGTACCGGGTGGAAATACGGAGGAGACTGGCGGGCATCTTCGAAGACACGGAGGAAAACACGGCGGATTTGGAAGATGTGGAGAATTTCCTGAAGCAGGGGATGAACACGACGTTCATGACGCCAGAGTACCTGACGCTGAACCAGGTGTTCTACAACATATCGGCGCTGAGGCACCTGATCGTGGAGTCGCTGATACAGTCGGAGTTCGAAGTGTGCTCGTCACTGCTGGAGAAGAGCGGCGAGTATTCGCTGAAGATTCCGGACGTAGAAATCATCAGGAAACACGTGGAAAACTCACTGTGGCTGTACCAGGCGCAGAAATACACTCAGAAACCAGCAAACTACACACTAGTATCGGAGCTGCTCGAAAACACACCAGAAGAGCTGAAGGATACTAAGATATACAAGCACCTGAGCGCGAAGTTGCAAATGACGCTGGAGTGGATGAATAAGTTTGACGACCCGAAGTTTAACAGAATAATAATGTACGAGACAATTAAGTCAAACAGGTACAGCGATAAGACGAAAGGGGAGAGTGACAGCGTAGGCAATGAAAATCGTAGAACTGAAGTTTTGAAGGAAGTAAGCAAGGAAGTAAGCAAGGACGGAAACAAGGATGTAAGCAAGGACAGAACTAAGGACGGAAACAGGGATGGAAACGCACAAGAAAGCACTGGCATGAAGGATAAGCACGGGAGTCCGGGCGAGAACAAGGCAAGGACGTTGAGAGCGAAGATGGAGGAAAGAAGCTACGTAAACGAGCCGAAGCTGACGCCGGAGGAGCTGGAGTCAGCATACAACGGGTATCAAAACCTGGAGATGACGATACCGAGCCTGAGGAACATAGAGCCAGTGTACAACATGTGGAGAAGGTTCAAGAGAAGGCTGAGGAAGCTGGAGACCTTGTTGGCATCAGACAGTAAAGTTAACGGGATCATGGAGTCGCTGCTGGTGCTGCAGCAAGCAGAAGCAGTGACGGAGTACGTGGACACAGCAGAGTTGCTAGAGCCGCTGAGAAACGAAGTGGAGGTGGCGCTGACATTTGAAAGGAAGTGCAGAAGCGTACTCAACAGATTCAACAACTGGTCAGTGACCGTGGACACGATGAAGCTGAAGACGGAGTGGAACGCACTGATAAACTTTAAAAGGACAGCAACAGTAAACAGCAGTGACCTGACGGATATGATAAACATCATTAAAGCGTACTTAAGTAGAAGCAGTGGAGAAGCTGATAAGGAGGAAGTGGGAGCACCAGCGGAAGTGAGTAGAGAAAAAAAATGTAGTCCGAGCAAGTTCAAGGAAAAGACTGAAAGTGAATGTGAAAATGATACATCAGCAGAAGAATCCAATGTGGAAAATGTGGGAAAAGTAGAACTTGGTGGTATTGTCGAAGACTTAGAAGTGTTGGGGAACAGAAACAGTGATGAAATTGAGGAAGATATAAGTATAAGTGATGGTAAAGGGAATAGTGGTCGTACAATTACTGGTTCTGGAAATGGTAGTAACGATGAGGCGGGAATTACGATAGATGATAATATTAATATGGAAACTAATGATAGTAACACGGATTCGCCAATATCAGAAAGAAATGCCATTAGTAATGATAACACACCAACTTTAGAAGCGGATGCTATTATTGATGAAACGAACAATTTTAACGACGATGCAACGACCAATTTTAACGACGATGCAACGACCAAAATGAACAATGGTGAAACTCGGAACCTAAGCTTTGATGAAGAAGTGAAAACAGGCCCAGAAGATAAATTGGATAATAACAAGGCCAGAGTAGCCAATTCAAAAAATAAAGAAAGTAAGGAATCAAGAAGTGAAAAGGGAAGTAGGAAGATACAATTTAGCGAGTTGGTAGAGTTGTACGAAGAGTTTCACAAACTCAAGGTTAAAAACTGGCAACAATTCAGAAACGTAGAAGACATCTATAAGTTGGGATTGGAGTTGAGAGATAAGGTGAGCGTTGTGACTGGGAGCATAAAGGAGGGCCTGAGGACAGACGAGCTGGTGTCAAACCTAATCTTGGTGTCGCTGGAAACAATAAGGTACGGAGCGAACATGAGTCTGGAAGAGGAGCTGCTGAAGGCACTGAAGTACTGCCTGTGGTCAAAGAAGCTGTACGGGGCGCTGAACAAGCTGTACAGGCAAAAGAGCAGAGAATCTGAAGAAAAGAAGCCCAAGGAAGGAGGATATCAGCCGGAAACTGAAGATGGAGAGGGGATCAAAGAAGAAAACTGGAGGCACTGCGAAGCGCTGCTCCGGAGGCTGGCGTCTGAGCCGGAGAGGGACGCGTTTAAGGAGTACGTGAACGCAAAAAACACAATAGCGCATCATCTGAACTTGGACACACGGAAGGCGGAAGATGTTGGCGGTGCCAACGCGAGAGCCTTTGAAACGAATAATTCGCAGAGGGAAGAATCTATAAATCGAGAGCTCGGCGCGGCAGAGGAGATCGGCGCGGATGAAGGCGCGAACGGAGGCCAGAGTCACTCGAAAACGCGCAGAAAAGACAGCCGCTTCAGAGGCCTGGTGGTTTCAAAAGAGATTCTGGCGATGACTGAGCTGGAGGTGGTCATCGAGTTCACAAAGCACACGGCACGATAATTTAATGTTTGATTCACAATAAATTTTATGTATTTCGCGATCCGTAGCGGGGAATTTTTGCACAGATGGTCGAAAACGCGCTGAGGTTCCTCTCGCAGCAGTACAGCATAGATATTTCCTTCTTCATTGAGCTCTACCAGCTGAAGCTGCGCCGGTTCAAGCACGGCGCGGCGAAGGTCGACGTTTATTCGCTCCTGCTGACCGACGGAACCTTTTTGCTGGACAAATTCTCGTTTGAGGAGAATAGGTGTAGGTTCGGCGGGTGCAGGGGCAGGGCGAGCGACGCGAAGGCGCGGTACGCGCTGGAGCGGGAGATCACCTACGAAAAGGAGCCTGTTCGGGACCCGGGCGAGGAGTGCTGCTGTAAAACAGCCCGGGGCACTCTCGTGGTGGTGGATTCCTTATCGGATCTGCGGAAGTTCGACAAGGCGGCCCTGATTTCGGAGCACATTGACGTGGAGTCGATCCGCCGGAATTCGGGCCTGTTTCCCGTACACATTTTGGACAACCCGGACGCGATAGACTCGGACTGCTACTATAAAATTAACCAGTTTTTTATTTTTTGTTTTTTGGACCTGAAAAGCTGCACCTGCCACTACTATATCGCAAACCCAGTCGTGAGTCCGGGGAGCCCCTTCTGCTACTCGTATTTCGGGCTCGTCGAGAGCCTATCGTACACGCAGGACTACAATAACTTTAAGCTTTCGGATTTAAACGGCATTTTACTGCATTTTGAGAAGCACACTCTCGACGATTTGTTCTTTCTGTACAGCAGGAGGCACAGCAGAGTCTTCAAGCTAACCGATTTGGTATTTTACGACGGCGAGCCCTTCGTGAACGACGATCCGACGCCCCTTGACTACATATTCGTGTGCTCGTTCTCCTCCTTTTCGCACGGCAAGGAGCCTCCTAGGTTCTGGCGGAACTTCCTGCTCTCCTTTTGCAAGTCGAACCGGCTGTTCTCAAAGAACCTGAACTTGGTGGTTCTGAACGTGCGTCTGCTTGAGGGCCAGAGCACACACGCCCAGGCGGCCGTATACACCATTCAGACGCCCTCGGAGGAGGACTTCGAGTCCCTGTCTCTGCTTCAGGGGTTCCGGTACATGATATCAAAGGGCGTCAACGTTTACGAACACCAGTACTCGTTCCTCGATGCCGTAGACTCTAGTGCAATTGCCAAGGTGGTCGAGGAGCTGAACTTGGAGTTGATCACATGGCGGATTCTGCCGGACTTGAAGATTAAGAACGTAACAGGGCTGAAGGTCTGCATAGTAGGTCTCGGAACTCTGGGCTGCAGCGTCATTAGGCAGCTGCTATCTTGGGGAGTGGAGTGAGTTTTCAAGATTCAACCAGTATATCACCACTATTCAGGAGGTTCGTTCTCGTCGACATGGGCTACGTCAACAACTCAACCAGGCAGTCGCTCTACGTTCACAAGGATTGTCACAAAAACGTACCTTCTCAACCAATAGATATCTATGGCAGCCATCGCTTCCACCGATGCCATACTAGTCACTGCTAATCGTTCATTTAGATTTCGAAAGTCGAGGCTGCTAAGAAAATGATCATTAAGATACGGCCTGACGTGAAGTTGACGATGATCAACATGGAGATTCCGATGCCTGGTACGCTCTCTAATTTTAACCTTGGGTTCAGGACACCAGTATGATGAGACGCACCTGTTTGAGCTGATCGAGAACACGAGGTCGATTGTTGACTCATCGGACGTCATGATCCTGACCACTGACACCAAGGAGTCCAGGTGGCTCCCGTCGCTTTTGGCCTCCCAGAGGTAACATAACTAATTGCTGGTCGCATAATTTTTGATTCTACAGAAACTTCAATAATGAGCCGTGCCCCCTGGTGGTTTCAGCTGGACTGGGATTCGACTCCTTCATGGTGATTAGGCACAGCTATAGGCAGTTCAAGGGAGCGTGCTACTTCTGCAGCGACTCGGGGCCTCTGAGGGATACCATAACGGGCAGGTACGCTGACTTGGAGCTTATAACTTGCAGGCCCTTCGACGAAGTCTGTACCGTGGTTAAGCCGGGAGTCACTGACATCTGCGGGTCTGTGGTCGTGGAGCTCATCGTTTCGCTCACGCAGCACCCGCTCCACTTCGCGGCTGAGCACGGCGGGAAGAGCTGCCTCGGAAACACGCCTCACTCGATTCGGTTCTCTCTATCAGGTTCACACACTCGTGGATAACTAGCTTTTAGACTATAAATTCTCGGAGTTGTACGCGGAGCCCTCGGAATTCTGCATCTGCTGCTCAGAAAACGTCATGTTCGGTTTGAACTCGGATCAGGAGATAGCTAAGGTGAGGTGCAAGTGTTTAATGGCGGTACAGGTGTATAGCGATCCCAGCGTTCTTTTGAAACACTCGAACATGGATTCCTTAATAGAGGCCGCCGAAAAATATAAAACTGAAGGCGCCGATGAAGAAGAGTTCGTGGTTTTGTAAAATAGTAAATTTCTTATGTACTTCCACTACATATGTTGTGTCATCCAATTGGCCTTATTTTACAGCATCATATATTAAAAATCGTGTAAACAAATATTCTAGTTTAATGTTATTTTATGCTGAGTATAAACATAATATGTTCAACCTGCGCGATCTTTATATTCTGTAAAATAGTTGAACCCAGAAAAGGTTTTGTTTTCTACTCACTCAATCTACTATTTTTTTGTTTAACGCTGCTGTCACTTAAAGATATTAAATTGTTGCAGAGTTGTGCTCATTCAGTTGGTATGTTTGACAGATTCTTTAATTTGTGTTAGCACGCTTACGTCATCCTTCCTTTATTGGTAATCTACTGGATTCAAGATTCTACCACAAGGGAGTTCGCTTAAACAGTTACTGTAAAATGGGAAACGAATCTAAGGTTATTTTGGACACATCGCACAAAGTCGTGAGTGATCCGGCAGGTTTCAAGCTTCAGGCAAACCCTGAGTTCATAAAGCAGAGACTAGACCTTTTTTCAAAGCTGTACCAGATTCAGCAGGAGAAACTGAAGGGTATTTTCAAAATTAATCACAATTCCTTTAGAAAACGTATCTGAGGACATTACGCTGACGCTGATAACTGAAGAAGGAGAGAAGCTGATATTCGGCAAGTCGTACCTGACGACGCCTCACGATCTGTTGAATTTGCTGGAGAAGAAAGCGGCGAAGAAGGTCGTGGTTGCAAGCGTAAGTTGTAAAAGATTATTTTATTTGATAGGTGCTCTACGATAACGGCCAGAGTGAGAATTTTGCGGACGTGGACGAAGACAATCTGGAGGTTTCAGAGTGGGTGCTCTGGGACCTGAAGAGGCCGCTAGAAGGCTCGTGCAAGGTTAAGCTGCTGGACTTCAACTCTGACCAGGGAAAGCACGTGTACTGGCACTCGTCGGCGCACATCCTGGGCAGCGCACTCGAGACGCTGTACGGAGGCTACCTGACCATCGGGCCGGCTCTGTCGCCAGGGTTCTACTACGACGTGTACCTGGGAAACAACGTACGAAGTAGTTAGCTAGTGTGTATTGTAGTAGTTTATGTAACTTTATCAATAAATATTGTAATTCAGAGCATAAAGCCCGAGGACGTAAAGCCTCTCATAGAGCAGGTGGACAAGTTGGCAAACTCCAACAGTCCCTTTGAAAGACTGGTTTGCACGAAGGAGGAGGCGCTGGAGCTGATGAAGTATAACCCCTTCAAGGTCCAGCTGATAAAGAGCAAGGTGCCCGACGGGCAGAACACGGTGTGTTATCGGTGCGGAGACTTTGTGGACCTGTGCAGAGGCCCGCACATACTGACGACCTCGATGGTGAGGGCGAACTCTTTCGACATCACGAAGATATCGTCCTCATACTGGCTGTCAAACTCGCTCTCAGACACGCTGCAGAGAGTGTACGGAATATCGTTTCCAGAGAAGGACCAGCTCAAGGAGTATAAACGGAAAATAGAGGAGGCGAAGCAGCGCGACCACAGACTCATCGGCACGAATCAGAACCTGTTCTACTTCGACACGGTGCACTCGCCAGGTACGCTTTGAGTGTAGATGATTAGTAAATTAACGAATAACATAGGCTCATGCTTCTGGCTGCCTCACGGAGCTAAAATATACAACAGGCTGGTTGAACTGCTGAGGGTAAGTTGGTGAATGAGTAATCGATGCACAACAGGACAACTATCGTATACGGGGCTACCAGGAGGTGATCACCCCCAACATATACTCGTGCGACCTGTGGAAACAGTCGGGCCACTACGAAAACTACAAGGAGAACATGTACCTGTTCAACTGCGAGGACAGCGAATGGGGAATGAAGCCGATGAACTGTCCAGGCCACTGCCTGATGTTCAAGCACCTCTTCCTGTCCTATAAGCAGCTGCCGCTCAGGCTGGCAGACTTCGGAGTGCTCCACCGCAACGAGTTGACGGGCTCCCTGTCCGGCCTGACCAGAGTGCGGCGGTTCCAGCAGGACGACGCGCACATTTTCTGCACCAGGGAGCAGATCATGGACGAGGTGCTGGACCTGTTGAACTTCATCAGCAAGGTCTACTCGCTCTTCGACTTCAGATACGAGTTTAAGCTGTCCACGAAGCCAGCAAAGGCGTTAGGTAAAGCCTTATTTAGCTAGTGCCATTGGCATTATCATACTTTGACCTATTTTATCTACATATTTAACCACAGCCATAACTATAACTAAACTATAACCAAATCCACAACTACAGTTATAACTACAAAGTAACCACAACTACAACTAAACGCACAACTAAACTATTACCACGCCCACAATAAACAAACACATAATCATAATGTAGGCGATGCTGACCTCTGGGAGGTGGCGGAGAAGTCACTGGAGGAGGCGTTGAATAGATCCGGGAACAAGTGGACGCTCAACCCGGGCGACGGGGCCTTCTACGGGCCCAAGATCGACATTGTCCTCTTCGACTGCCTCGACAGGGAGCACCAGTGCGGAACCATTCAGCTGGACTTTAACCTGCCCATCCGCTTCAACCTCGAGTACCGCGACAAGAGCGAAAGCGGCACCGAGAACGTCAGGTGCGGCTTCAACAGGCCCGTGATCATCCACAGAGCCATACTCGGCTCAATCGAGCGCTTCGTCGCCATCGTGCTGGAGCAGACCAAGGGGAAGTTGCCCTTCTGGCTCTCCCCGAACCAGGTGCTCATCATGCCCATCACCGACAAGCAGGTCCCCTACGCCGAGGAGCTCTGGGACAGACTCAACCGCCTCGGCTACAACGTCGAGATCGACAAGACCAACAACACCATCAACAAGAAGATCAAGTTCGGCCAGCAGCAGCGTTGGAACTACATGGCGATCGTCGGCGACCGCGAGGTGGAGACCCGCACGGTCTCCCTGAGACCCAGGGACACTGACGACCAGAACGTCATGTCCGTCGACGAGTTCGTGAAGCTCCTCGAGTCACAGCAGCTGAAGTACCTTTAGTCCGCCACGGGCGAGTCACTATGCTATGCTCACCAGCCAGCACTACTTAGACCAAATGCCAGTTACCACTTGACACTAATTAACAGTATTTTTCATAGGTCAACAACATTAAATATTACACATGTAAATAGCGTAACTAATTATTACACATCACACCAACAGCAAATAACACATGTAAACAACAGCAAATATTACATGACACCAACATCAAGCATATCAGTAATCTAATTATTACATGTGAATATAACAGCAATTAAAACATAACAAAAGCAACCGTCACACACGTCAATCAACTAACAAATAAAACAGTGTAACGCTAGCCTTGTGGTATGGAGTTCTAATTAGTTACTTTTACTGAAACATTATTTACACAGTTCCAACATTGCGTCCAAGAGCTTATACTCGTTGGGGAGGTAGAACTTCTCGTAGACCAGTGGGAAGGGCGTGTCGTAGCCGCAGACCCTCTTCACCGGCGCCTCGAGCTTGTAGAAGCACCTTTCCGTTATCGTCGCAGCTATTTCCGACCCCATGCCCAGCGTTTTCGGTGCCTCGTGCGTCACCAGCAACTTCCTCGTCTTATTGACCGAGTTTTCCACGGCCTCCACGTCCCACGGGAACACCGTCTGCAGGTCAATCACCTCTGCGCTGAGTCCGTGCTGCTCCTCTGCCATCTTTGCCGCCTTCAGCATAACTCCAACTGAGGTACCATATCCGACAAGGGTGACCTATAGCATTAGCATTACTATTAGTGCCTTTATTGTTGGCTCTGTTATCATGCGTAACTATATAATCAATAGTAATAAGTAAATGAGTAGCTGAACAAATACGAGCGTGGTTGTGTAACTATATAACTAATTAAATAACTAAGTAGACGACAAACAGGTAAATGTGTAACTATACCACCAATTAAACAACCAAAACACAACAAATCGTAAACACGTATATGGTCATTTTAACTTACATCTTTGCCCTCCTTCACCACTTCCGCTTTTGACAACTCAATTTCGTAATCTTCCACTGGCACTTGATCCACTGAGAGTCTGTACAGCATCTTAGGCTCGAAGAATATCACTGGGTTCGGGTCTCGAATTGAGCTCAGGAGGAGCCCCTTCGCCTGGTATGCCCCTCTTGGGACCACTATCTTCAACCCGGCCGCGTGAGCAAATTGCGATTCGGGCGACTGTGAGTGGTACAGGCCTCCGTGTCCAACTGCTCCCCAGGTTGACCTCATCGTCAACTTTCCGACATCCCAGGCGCCTCCGGACCTGTAACGGAACTTGGCTGCTTCGTTGACAATCTGAATTTTTGTGAATTGTACAATTAGGATTGCTATTTAACAAAATCAATATCGGTGCCACAGGATCGATGCTAGCATGTTAAGTCTTACTGACGTAACAGGATCATAGCACCTGCTATTAGGGTAGCCGCCACAAGGCACGTGCGTGTCACAGATGAGTGCTTAATTTTTACCTGGTCGAATGCTGGGAAAATGTAGTCTGCAAACTGAATTTCCGCTATCGCGTTGTGGCCGGCTGCCGCCATTCCAATGCCGAATGCAACAATACCCTGAAAATAGTCAGCCGTGCAAATGCAACGTGGGCTCAATGCACTAGATAGACGCTTACGCTCTCTGAGATCGGCGTGTTGAAGACTCTGCTTTCTCCGAAGCGGTCTTTAAGACCCACTGAGCACCTGAATACACCCCCGAAGGCCACGTCTTCACCAAAGACGCACGTCCTGAACAAGCATTAGTGACTTCCATGATATTTGGCTCTATTAGTCTGTTTTGCTACTTACGTTGGGTCCTCTGCCATTGAGATGTGGAGGGCGTCGTTGATGGCCGTACACATGTTCATCTCCTTCGTCGGCCCCTTAGGTGTGAGGGTGGCAAATCCTCGAGACAGCGAGAATAGGCTCCTTGGCATAACCTTGCCAATCAATTTTTTTGAAAAATTAATCATTTTGGACTAAAATATTACGAGTTTCCGCAAAACTTAAATTTAGAGTGCTTAACCGAACACCAATTACAAAAACTATGTGTATTTATCAAAGTATGACACAGAGGTGTGTAAAGAACATTAACTTTCTATTCGGTTTCCGCAGGGTTAAACTGGTTATATATGTACCAGCCCCAGATTGCCAGCAGTAACAGTACTACCAAACACGTTACTATTATAACCCCTATAATAATTTGTTTGTGCTTCATTTATAGAGCTATCCTTTTGAGGTTGATGTGTGGGCTTAATTATTCCTTTAATTTATGCCATATTACAATAGCTAGTAGCTCACTTTTGCTGCTTCTTTTTAGCTGTGTATTCAGCTCCTCTATTACCTTTTCAAGCGATTGATACGTTTCCTTCTGGTTTTTATTAAATTCATCCTCCAGTTGCGTTATAAATTCCTGTTTTTCGTGAATATTCGTTTCTGCTTACACTCTTAATTTTACTGTCGATCAAATTATCTGAACGTTCAATTAATTATGACATAATTTAAAACAAGTGACTAATATTTATACCTCCGACTATTATTTTCAGTGTTTGAAACTCCTGTACGTTATTAGGTCATTTCCACTTTACCTCGACGTAACTTATCAGTATTGAGTCTTTGTACTCCGAATGGGATGATTCCGAATACTTCCTAAAATATGGGTTGAATGCTAGGTTGTTCTCACTTCAACAGTTCTCCCCCAAATGATACTTGCGATTGCTGTTTCTGATTTCCCGTTTCCACCAGAATATTGTGAGACAGTGCCGCGAATATCTATAAGTTATGATCCGTTTACTCGATACTCTGTTTATTGACTTAATTAGCTTCTGGTTTATCTTTTCCTGCTCAAGTTCCGATAGGATTCCATCCGGGTCGCATATGTATGTCTTCGTGTAGCTGAAACGTCATGAGATGGTAAAAACTAATACAATGTGTGCACGCACAGTTGCGGATTAGTTATCGGATTGGGGAATCCGTCCGGTGTGTAGCCTATTGATTGCGTTCTGCTGAAATCCTTGTTGAGCGCCTCCTTCAATAACACCGATTTTTTAAATAGCTCGTTCGCCTTTTCCAAGTTAACCTTTTGTTTTGGCTGCTGGCTCGGAACTCGTGTGTGATTTATTCTAAACAATTACTCCGTTGATGTGTACAATAACTTACACGTTCTGGTTCACTTCTAGAATTTCATCGTTAAACCTAAATTTGTGAGTCCCTATGTGCTTCACATCATCTCTTCCGCACACTCGTACTATATAGGCACATAGCACTATTGTAGATAACATTTATATATTACTGTTTGTGTATTTTACAACGACCCCGACATGTCGACTCAGAACAACAGTTTGTTTAGGTTTACGATCATATTCCCGTGATAGTTATCCACTATGTACTTCAGAAGCCCTATTTGTATTTATTTTCATCCATTCGCCAATGTATCTATCGTCTTCTTACCTTGGCCCGGTGGAGGCGTATCCACGTGATCGTAGCTGAATACTACCATCGACTGACACACATTGCTTTCGTTTACTATATTTGCTTAAATATGCTCCGTTCTTACTTGTGTTTCTGTGGAGAATACTCGAGTTGTATATCAGCACGTCTCCTTCCTTCAAGTCCACTCCCACTGGTCCTACACAATCTTATACGCGCCCTCCCCTTACCCGTCGAGTAACTGTTAACTTTAACACAATCATTCTACAAACGTGTTGGTCTTTAGCTTGTCTTACGTGTGTTCCCGGTATGAACTGTAGCCTGCCGTTGCTTTTATGTGTGTCCTGCAGCGGTATTACCACTGTGATTCCCGCGTTTTTGTTTTCTCTGTGCCAAGGTTCCACAAAACTCATTGCATCTGTACCATGTGTTACAAATCCTTATTATAAGTTTTCAACAACCGTTAGCGGCTTTTATTATCCAATTATGTCTTACCTGATGATATTAGTTGCACATTTGAGAGGAATATTCTCCTACACGCAACCTTATTCAGCTCCATTGAGTACCTGTCATTCTTCATAAAATAGTACACGAAGGGCATCCAGAACGACTGCAATGGCGACAGCGCCTCGTTAAAACTCGTTCCTCTCAACACGCAGTTGATTCTCCCTGCTTATCCGTGTGGCACTCTTTTCCACGTACCTCTCGTAAACTTAAACGTTGATACGTTCGGGTCCATTTCAATTATTTTAAACACGTTGTCTCTGGCCTAATTATATTTATACCTCCAGTTTACTTTCTTCCCGTTTAGCCATTATGTACTCATACAATGTCGCATTCAGTATACCTGTGTTGACTTAAGGTGTAGCTTGTTCTTTATTTCCCTTATTTGTTCCTTGTTGAACACGTTCCTCACCACTGCTACTCCTACAACTGTTTATAATCCTTTGTCTATTTTACCGTATTTGTTTAGTGTGCTTTTAACCTTGTACAAAAACTTTATCGACGGTATGTTGTTCGGGACGTACGATATTTCGTCCGAATCTCTGCTTATTAGAAAGGCGTCGTGCTCATTTGCGAGTTTGCGCTTCAGTCTGCTCCAGAGACTGCTCTCTCCAAACAATAAATACGGCGCGCTCTTCGCTCCTATGTTTTTCCCCAAGCTGTTCTTTGCGATGGTGTTGTATTTTGGCCTTATTTCATTCAAAATGTCTCCCGACTCCGATATCAAGCCCATGTTCTACGGTTTTACGTCATTCAGTTCGTCATTACACCTACTCTTGCTTACCTTCCAGTGCGAATACAGCATTTTGAACGATCTCGTCACCAGGTTCCTGAAATTCATCTCCAGGTTGTGCCTCCTTTCTATCGAGCTTGCTGGCAGTATTGACATCCAGTGCTCCGGCACCTTCCCGTGTTCGAAACATGTGTTCGACTCGTCTATCAGCTTGTCCATTTCTATCGACAGGTCCGGCCCGAGTGCCTTAATGTAGTACCTCTTCGTTGCGATCGACTTGCTGTACTTCAGCGGGTCTGTGTAATGTGCCTTTTGGTAGTACAGTATCTCCAACACTGTTTGCAGCTGCAGCTCCACTGGGTTTAGGTTTTTCGACAGCTGGTGTATCTTTATTTTTGGTATGTTGATTAACTTTGACAGTGTTTTCACGTAGTTGATGAACCTAGTATCCTTCCACAGCCTTTCTCCGCTCAAATCGTGATTTTCCTCATCTAAAATATAAATTACTGTCTTATTCCGAAAATTTGCGTTTAATTTTATCAAAATCTTCACCATTGCTCTTACCTCCCTCTGAAGTGAACAACGTCTTGGAATCCAGGCTGAATGAGTAGGAAGGATGCTTAGGAGCTCCCATTGTTTACATAAGTGCCTGCTTTATTTATATTTAACCATATATACGTCTATATTACAAAATTATTTTATGGTTGTTCTTTTATGTGCGGTCCCTAGCCATCCTGGTTATTCAGCCATTCCTGCCTGCATAGCACTGCTATTGCTCTCACTTTCTTGCTTGAGTCTCCCAGGAACTTACTAGAGTGCTTAATCACCTAAATTGTTGTTAATTATACGTAGGAGCGGTTACACATACATACTCACTAGTACCTACACATTAATATCTACTCTTCTTACCTTCCGCCTCGACTCCCAGCTGAGTTTCATTTGCTTTGAGCACATTATCACGTGCGTCGTCAGTATTGCCAGGATTCTCGCGAACGGCACCTTGCTCGACTTGCTTATCTTCAGCAGGTCCTCCACGACCCCCTCGAGCTTGAGCGTGAGCAGCCTCTTCAGCGGCGCGGCCGCCTCGCTGCTCGAGCCGTTTACCTCCGAGACCACTCCGAACAGCAGTGCTTGCACGTACATGAGGTACCTGTCGCAGCACCAGTTGACGTACTCGCTCACTCCGTCCCTTTCGTGCCTCCGCTGCCTCTCCTCCTGGTACTTGACTACGCTCCTCACCATTTCACTCATCGACTCGAGCACTTCCCTCAGGTGCTCTTCTGATACCCTCTTGGCTCCTCTGTGGAGCAGTATCAGCAGGAACGACATTCTCAACTCCAGCTTTGAGAAGTAGTTTTCCGCCAGTCTGTGCGTGTAGTTCGGCATCACTTCGTGGCTTTCCGTCACCATCTTTTCGAAGAGTATGTTCAGCAGCCTCTCTGTCCTATCGTCGAAGCTTCTCCTGTCTGCCTTTTCGTCGTCTACTTGTCCGTGACGTTGATATCTTGGTGTGCTGACTGCCGACTCTTGTCCGTATCGTTGATATCTTGGTGTGCTACCCGGTGATTGTTGTTCACGTAGTTCACTTTGTTGTCCGTACCGTGGCGACTCGTAACGTTCACTTTGGAGTCCGTAACGGTGAAATCGTTGTGCGCTACCCGGCGACTCCTGTCCTTCATTGCGTGGCGAGCCGTATCGTTGATATCTTGGCTTGCTGCCCGGCGACTCTGACCCGTAGCGCTCGCTGTGTCGTCCCGATACATCGTCACCTTCCTCAGGGTCGCCTCCGTGAACGCCGTGACCTCCTTTTCGGACACCCGGTGACCCGTCACCACCTTGTTGCCCGTGGCCTCCCAACTCGCTCTTCTCGTACAGCGCTCTGTACCGCTCCCTGATGTCTATCAGCTGCAGTCTGAAGGCGCCCTTGTTGTAGTTGAGCGATATTGGCAGGAACAGGAAGAACAGCTCGTCGTACTCCCTCATCGTCAGCCTGTAGTTGTCGAGCAGCCGCACCTGCTCCGTGATTTCGCTGAAGTCGTACTTGTAGCTGTTTTGCACGCACTTCACCAGCACCGACCCGTTCGAGTAGCTGCACTCGAAGACCTCGTCTATGTTCCTGAGGTAGCCGTTGTAGACCACCATCGTCTCCAGGTTCACCAGACTCAGCTCCACTGAGCCGAAGTTGTAGTAGATGTTTTCCAGGCACGACTGCGTGTGCTTCGCCCTGCTTCCGCACAGCTGCGGCTTCTGCAGGTATATGTTCATGAATGTCGTCCTGTGGTCGATGTACTTGCTCATGTCCAGCTCGAGGCTGTTTCCCAGGATACTCAGGAGCACTGGCACCTTCTTCGCCTTAAACACCTCCGTGTACGCCGACTCCTCTGCCTCCTCCAGCGCGTTCTTGTAGTAGTTGAACGTCGTTGCGAAGAAGTCCACCAGCCTTCTCCTTTCAAACGCTTCCATAAACAAAGTTTTACATGCCGATTCCAGGACATCAATGAGCATGTTCGCGTATATAAGTCTCATTGCGTTAGTGTAATTCCTTTCTTCCTTTTCCTCGCTGTCACTTATGTCTATGGTTCCCACTCTTTCCTTCAGCCCTCTGAACACGTATCCCAGGAAGCCAAATCTGTTTTTCTTGTCCTTCCTGTCCGTGTACTCTCTGAAGCTTTCCAGGGGGCTCTGTGAGTGCAACACTCCCATGCTTACGCTGTTGATGCTTTTGGGGCTGCTGTCTGTTCTTTTCAGTGCGACGCTTGGGCCACTCTGACGCCCTCCTTCGCCCCCGTTCGCTGCGCCCTCCACTCTCTTGTAGTCTGCCGCCAGTATGTTTCCGTCGCCTGCAACCGCGGCATCCAATCTGCTGCTACTGTTGCTAATGCTGTTGCTGCTACTGTTACTGGCGCTGTTACTGGCGCTGTTGCTAGAGCTGATGTCGCCACTTATCAGCCCATCCGAGATGTTACTATCACTTATACCGCTGCCACTCACTGCTAGGCTACTCTCACTGCTACTTCTACTGAGCTCACCACCGCTTTCGCTGAGTTTGCCACTACTTACGCCGTCACTTTCGTAAGTCGATCCCTTTCTAGTCCACGCCGGGTACTTTAGGCCCACTCTATTCGCCCTGTACGTATCCATGCTGCTGTGCACTGACACGTACTTTCTGTTCATCACTCTTATCATTTCTTCCAGGCCGCTGTACACTACTTGTATTATGTTCCTCACCAGTCTATCCATGTCCTCGTTTTCCTTCGGCCCTCTCCACTTACTCAGTGTTATTCCCAGCAGCTCTGCCATTTGTGACGACACCAGCAGGTTACTCTTCGTGCTCATTTTCACATTTCTCGTCAGCATGAAGTTACTTCCCTTCACTCTCACGTTCGCCGGCACCATTGCGTTTAGCACCTTCACTATTGGATAGCACATTCCTTTGTGGCTCTTGTATATTGACGTCAGCACTTTCAGGTTCAGCGCCACTTCCGTCCAGTATGCCTCCGTCTGTTCCCACTTGACCACTATCCTTGCACTTGTCACCTCTGCCGACGTGGCGTCGCTGTTGCTGCTATCCATGCTGCGACTTGTGTTTGTGTTTGAATATATGTAGCCGTTGCCTGCAGTTCTTACGGCATACGGTATGTGACTGTTAGCGGCTCTTTCACTAGCAGTGGCAGTGGCAGTGGCTCTTGCGCTATATGTAAATGGCCTGCTACTGTTGATGCTTTCGCCACTATTGCTGTTGGATCTTCCGCTGTACTGCACTTGACTGCTACCAGGCCCTCTCTCAAAACTGAGACTCGTCGCTCTCACATTAAAGGGCGCGTAGGTGTTTCCGGCATTTTTCGCAGTATAGCTAAAAGGGCGGTTACCACTCGCCAGATCAATGCTGCGACTTGTCGTTCTCCCGTTATATGCCGTGGGAATGCTTCCACTGCTGCTGAGGCTCGCTTTTGCTACCACAGCATCCACTACAAACAGCTTCCCTATCATCCTTTCTATGATTTCATATATCACCCTTCCCCTCACTATGCTTGCTGACAGCAGTAGCAGTTTCAAATAATTACTCACTCCCTCCCTGTTATATTTAAAGAACCCGTTTTTATTTCTATCTATTTTTAGCAAAAATACCAACAATTTTTCACTTATTTTATCATTTTTAAAATTGATGAGTATCTTTGGCATGATGCACTTACTTATTATTGTATGTATGTTACACATTTCCCCCTTTCTGTTAAAGTCTATTTTTTTCCACTCTTCTTCTGCCACCTTATCTTCGTCGCTTGACCTTCTTGCGCGGCGTCCATGATCAACTTGGTGCCAATCTTCTCCTTCGTTTCCTTCGTTCCGCAATGAATGATCATACAGTCCGTACACTTCCTTTATCAGTGGCAGCACTATCCTTTCTATGATTTGATTGTGCAGTTGACTGTTTTCACTCAGCACTTCCACCATGTATGCCAGCGAGTAGTTAAGATGCATCGTCTTCCTTATTCCATCCAACAACTCCGTCACTTCTCTTTCCTCCACCTTATCCAGTGAGTTAATAAACAGCCTCATAATCTCTCCAAAGACCCATACTTTTTCATCAAGGTCTCTCGACCCCTTATAGTATGCTTTTCCTATTTTATTGATCTGTGCCACGTCCAACCTTCCCAGATCTTCTTCCATAACTAGCGTGTTTTCTTCTTTCCTCTCTGTTTCTCCTCTTCCTTCTACTTCTCTCATTTCTCTTCTGCTTTCTACTGAACTTGTTTCTCCTTCTTCTTCTCTGTTTCCAATTCCTCTGTATACTTTTATTATGTTGGCTACTCCTGTTACTGCCCCTTCGTCCTCCATGCCAACTATTATGCTCTCTTCTTCCGTGTGCTCAGGTGTCGCCCATGCTGCCTCTCCTTCCCCTTCTCCTTCTTCCTCTTCTCCTTCTCGACTTTTAGGCTCCTCCACTCTTATGTTCAGCTTTTCGAGGCCGCTTTCTACTACTGGTGTTCCTAGCAACTCCATCTTAACTACTTGTAAGAAATTTTTAGTGTACTTTTCAAATGTTGTTCCGTACACTGGCTTACAGTTTTTAAGAAAGTATAGAGTGTCCGTCAGCACCGACTGGTTATCGTCCACTGTGAGATCCGAGTAGAGCGAGTCCAACAGCAGCTCCATTGAGTACTCTGCCAGCCTCTTGTTCGCTTTGAAGCAGCTCAAAAGCCTCTTCTTCAGCTCCAGCGGCCTTATGCATATTTTATCCTTCTTCGGCGGTACGAACTGTATTGGGAAGTACACTGCGTATGTCTTCGCTATGCACTCAAACTCCTTTGTTCTTCTCGCCACTCTCGCCGCCAGCTTCTCCAAAAGCTCGAACATCGTCAGCAGGTTCCTCGGGTCCTTCTCGTCGCTTATTGAGTCGCACACCAGCTCTATGTCCAGCTCTGCCACCTTCCTCTTGATCGTCAGTTCAACCATTTGGAGTGATATTTTCAAAAAGTCCATTCTGCACTGTTGCGGGTACTGCGATATCTTCTTTTCTGCCAGCGTTCTGTACAGCCTTTCCAGGCTTCTGTAGTCCTTGTCTTCTGCGTTTTCTAAGTGCCTTTCCAGCAGCGCCTTCGTTGCGTTGATGCACAGGTGAAAACAGATCGTCAGACTCGTGCACTTCAGCAGGAACTCGATCACTTCTCTCGCTTCGAACATGTTTTCCGTTCTCGACATCACTTCGTACAGGAGCTTCATTATGTCCTTCTTCACCACCGGGTCATCGTCCTAAACGTTCTTATTCTTCGAAAACGTACCTCCTCGTATATTCCGTCCAGTATTGCGAGGAACCGTGATCCTCCTACTATGTTCACCGACAAAAGTATCGAATTTCTGTATTCATTTAGTTTATATAAATCATGTGTAAAGAGGTACTGTTTTGTGACCTCCTCCAGGGTACTAGTGCGATCTGACATAATATTTCAAAATTAGATTAATGTTCATTTGTGTCTATAAACGAAATTGTGTTTCAGTGTTTTAAAATTTATTATATTTCCGTATTGTTTTCGAAACTTTCAATCCTATTGCACAAATGGTTTGAAAATAAACTACCAGGTAAAGAGCAGATAATGTACAAATATGCTTAGGATTAAATCTATTTTACAATCATATAACTAAAATATGTGTAATTACTGCGTGGTTGGGAGCTTGTGTTGAGGCGACAGTCCCACAATATTATACATATAATTTTTTGAGCAAGTTATTTTATTTATATATTTATATTGATGTATTTGTTACAGTTTGTTTTATCGTTCTTCGCTTTGCCTTAAGAGAATCTTAATTATTCCTAAGTACTCCTAAACATTTTACAGACTCGCCCTGTTTTGTATTCTGTGGTTTTTGATTTTCTTTATTCCATCTCCTTTGTATTTGTAGTTTAATATGCAGGGTCGTGATATATCTAGGCAGCCCTGTCCTGATAGGATTGTTGAGGACATGGGTGGAGCCTTCGGTATGGGTTCCGTCGGCGGATTCCTTTGGCATTTTATCGCTGGTGCTAAAAATTCACCCAAGGGTTTAATTTTAAAGAACGCCTTGTACACTGCGAGCATGAAATCTCCTGTTCTTGGCGGGAATTTTGCCGTTTGGGGTGGCACCTTTTCCACTTTTGACTGTACGTTCCAGGCTCTTCGTAAGAAGGAGGACCACTGGAACGCCATTTTTAGCGGCTTTACTACTGGCGGTGTTCTTGCTTTGAGGGGTGGTTTAAAGCACGCTTCCCGGAACGCCTTTATTGGCGGCCTTCTGCTCAGTATGTCTCCAGTTACCCCTTATTGTAACCTTCTTTGTGTCACTTTAATACATTTTTTTAGGTATTATAGAGACTGTTTCAATTGTTGTAAATAAGAGGATTGCCGTGACTCCCAGGCAACATTTTCAGCGTCAAATGGACTATGAACGCCAGCTAAAGTGAGTACTGCTGACCACACACATGCCTATGTACTTTTATTTACTCGTGTGTAATACATTAATTTTTACAGGAATCGGGACGTGAATTTTACTCCCAATCCCAGTCCCACGTAGTCACTTTTACCAACATGGTCTGTTGCTAATGATGGCGATCTCATTGACCTATTTTAATATTTTTATAATGTACTCATACATTTAGCATACAAGTGTTCATTAGTAACGTGGGTACTTATCTAGTGGTTAAGCTATTTATAAAAATGTGTGTGACGATCACGTTTCTAGTGGTAACAATATGTGTAAAGGTGTGTGATATGTCTATGAATATGGTAGTAACACTGTGCATATGGATGCTTCTGATATTTGTATCTGGCTTCAAGTAGTTGCTCCTACCAGGTACGGATACTCCAGTGTGTCGAGAGGGTTGGGATGCTTTGATATTGCTATTGAGTACACCACTTCTCTAATATCGTCGATTCTACCTAAACGCAGTCATATATTTACAGTCAATAATGACATCGTACCTGCACACACTTTGCCCTTACTGTTCCTCAGGCAGTTGATCTGCTGAGTTGTAAAATTAAATATTAGCCATGGTTCCCCTTCCTTCATTTTCATCCCTCCTAATCATTGATAATTAACTAATGTTTAATAATTAATAACTAATAACTACTTCGTGATTTAAGAACATCCTTTCCTAATACATTTAACTACAGTTCGTACCCTTCAACTCCACGTCCTTCAGTATTAAAATTGAAGGATCTAGCTCCAATTTTTGTGATTTGCGTTCTTTGATTGATGTGTTTAGAATGTTAAAGGCGGTCTCTCCACAGTGCTAAAGGGTAATTAGTTGATAATTGGTTAGTCGTCGCCATAGCAATTGGGTAATAATACTTATGTAACTAACTACTAATAATTAACTAATAAATAGTAACTAGTGCTAGTTTGTGTATTTGATGATACTAGTTTGAGAGCATCGTGGTCCCCCTTCAGGTAACACTCTACTACGTGCGGCGCTATTACGTGTTCCACCAGCTCCACCAGGTCCGGCAGGTTGAAGCTCGAATCAATTCTCTTCATTTCTCCCAGCGCTGCTGCTAGGCTAGACTCTCCAAATAGTTTTGAGAAGACTGGATTTTCTAAATCGTTTATTAGTATTGTTGCTTAGTTGGTAAAGTGAAGTATGCAATTAACTACTACGGCTGTTAAGATCACCAACATTCTTCTATTTACTCTGTTGGCTTACCGAAGAATTGTGACAGAAAGGGCATGTCTCTTATTCTACTTCCAAATCGTTCCCATACTGACTCCTTTGCCAGCACTAGTGCGTTTTCGATGTTTTCCTCAGGCTCCTCCGTGTTAGCCGCGCCTTCAATTGCAGTGTGTTCTGTTGCCGGCTTAGATGGTCTAAACAATCACTTGTTATCGCCATGTTAACAATCATACATATTGTTTGTGTGCATCTATACTTAATCCTACCTCGCTGCTTTTGCTTTACTTTTCAGGTTCATCTTACTCTTTATTCTCTTTGCGTGCCCCTTTTCGTCGTACAGGTAGTTTGATATCTTATCGAATCCAATTGCTATGTTTTTGGCTAAATATTCGTTATGCAATATACCAACTACCTGAGTCTATGCACTTTTTTATCACCGCGGAGTTTTCTTTCGTCTCCGATATCTTCGTCATACAGTTTCTGCTGAAGTCCTTCGTCTTATCGATGTAGCTTGACAGCTTCGATATTTTTTCCGAGAGGTTCGATTCGCTTTCTAACTTTTCCATTGCCTCCTGCAGACTCTTATCCTTCTCCAAATCCTTTTTCACCTGGTTTATTACTGTTTGCATAAACGATTCCGATGTAAAGTGCCTTGTGACTCCATTGTCAAAATGGCTGTTTTGGTAAGTGTTGCGATATATCGGATTAAATCCTCGTGTTAATCTACTATTGTTTATGAATTTTCTTAGCATTTTGATGTTTTTAAATTGCGAAAAGAGTCTATATTTAACAAAACACAATGATTCTTGTTATGAATCCACTAAACTACATTAAGCAGACCTAATTATAATTTACATAATATTATTAAATCTAATAATTTATTTTCTACAATAATTTACTATTTACATAAATTACATAAATATATTTATTGTAAATTACTCAATGTTTCTCCCAACAACTTATCAACATATACTTCTATTTTATGTTCACATCTATCAATAAACAACAAACTCAGATTGATCATAACAGTTAGTCAATGAATTTAATTACATAAACACTTTCTACATACGTTTATAGGTAATATATGTTCTATTCTATTATATTAGATAACATTCATCGTATTTTAATCTTCCATTCATTTACGGCATCATCGTGGCAATTGTTTGCCAGTTCACCTTCTTTGACCTCCGAATCTGCCCCTTCCTCTTGGAGGTCCTCCTCGTCCTCTCCCTCGGCCACGCGTTGATGTAAACTTAGTTTTACTTGGCTTTTGAACCGGTGTATCGTCTATTAATAGTGTATCTAGTGGGATGCTGTCGGAAAGTATGAAATATCTTATATTGTTTCCCCTCACCGTTAGGTGATCGAGTAAAACTACATTTGGTCCATCTTTACCATCTGAATTTTTATTTACAACTTTGACATTTTTCAAATGGGTGTTCATTGAAATATCAATACCGATTACTGTGCCCGTTAGTACAGTTCCGTTCTTCAGTTCTACGGTAACTGACTCGTTAGCTAGCTTCATAAGGAAACGAACTAACTTCATCTTTAAATTTTTTATGAAAACGAAATAAATATAGAAACTCTGGTTATTATTTGGTGGATTAAATATAATTTATACAAATGATTAAAACAAATGATGTTGAATAAATACAAATTGTATGATTGTGTCAACAATTTGGGGATAAGCCCATATTTGTTATAATTTGCAACATTAAATAATGTCTGTATGGTTATGAGTCGTATTGTTGACGTAATAAATAAATAATAAAACACTTATGGTTTGATTCCTATCGACCGCCACCCCATGAGATTCCACAGCGTTGTTTGTAAGTGTTTACATATTATACACATCGATTTGTTATTTTCGCGATCGCTTGCTTCTTTGATTTTGTGCTATGATGTTTTTTTATTCCATTTAGATGTGCCTCCATTTTATATGTTTAACTATATATGAAATATTTCATATTTCTATCATTTATTTCAAATGCTCTGAATATTAATGGATTCCTGATGAATTCTTACACTCCTTTGAGGGTAAATTCGATGCTCAATATGAGCTGGGCCTATCCCCTTTTCGATGATTCTCCTAGTAAACCTATAAGAAGAAAGATTAATCAGGCTTTTGAGCGCGGTCCCATCAGGACCAATGCTTCTTTAACTTATGAATACGCCAATAGACTTGCTCAAAACATGTTAGACATGTCATAGATTAATAAATTCATCTAGATTATATACACATTCTTTCTACACATTTGTGTTATTTACACACTGAATTAAAATCATAACGACTTACAAATTTTGATTCAGGTTCCATGTTCCTGGAGTAGGTGAGCTGCCGTACAACACTGAGGAGGGTTTGGGCCATTCTGAGGACATTCACACGAGTCCTGAAACTGCCTGCGGTGGAGTGGACATTGACGAAAAGGAGTTTAACAAGATTCGCAGCGTTTACAAGGTTTTCAACGACAACAACTGTGGTGTGGTTAAGATCATTGGTGCGAAAATGCGCCATTTTTCCTTTTTATACCTGGGTCCTATGGAAAAAAAGTACGGCATCAAGTGCTACTTGCGCTACTTGATCAACAGGGTGTACCCTGGTTCCAAGGTTACTGTATTAACTCCCGAGTCTCACGACCCATCTCCCATAAGAAAGGGCGTTTACCACGGTCTTTTCAGCAAGCAGAAGCGCTTCATGATCTCTGGTAGGGACTTTTGGGAATCCTACGAGGACGGTCTTCCCACTGAGGGCTCATTGCCACAGAAACTTGACATGCTAATATGATTTTAAGCTTAGTCGTCCACTCTTTTCTGATACTATATGCCATATGTTTGTTATATATGTGTGGATATAGGTTAATCTACTATCCCGCACGTATATACTTTATAACAAATTAGAGTTGCTGTTTTGCCTGATTATAGCCTTTTGGACACTCCTACCTTAGCCGGCCTCAGGATCCTGCCGCTTATCTTGTATCCGTTTTTAACCACCTGGATCACCTTGTTGTGGCTGTTCTTGTCTCCCACTTCGAACATTGCCTCGTGGACCTGCGGGTTGAACTCCTCGTTGAGGCTTTCGTATCTTTCAATTCCGAACCTTTCAAACGTCTGCTGGAGCAGGCTTTCCGTCATTTTAATGCCGTCCACGAAGTCGTCCGAGCCTTCGGACTCTGAGTTTTTCAGGTGCTGGAACGCCAGCTCGAACGTGTCCGCCACTTCCAGGAGCGCCTTCGCGAAGTCCGTCACTGCGTACACCTTCGCGTTATCCAGCTCCTTCTTATGTATTTTACACATGTTGTCGCAGTTGCTCAGGCTCAGCTTATACTTCAACTCAAGCTCCTTCAGCTTATTCTCCAGTGTTGACAGTTTCTATAGTTTAGTTAGTTTTACTTTCCCTTATTTTATAACACTTAATTACTATTTTATATCTATACACATATATTAGTGTGTTAGTATTTGTATACCTGTTTCATCGACTTGTTTTCTTGTCTAAGTGCGTCCTCTGGAGTTAGGTCCTGTTCATCTGTTTCATTCATTGTCTCATTTTCGGTTTTCTCTTCGGAATCTTTGTCTAACTTTCCCCTCGATTCCTTAGAGGTATCTACACCTGAAAAGAATCTCCTGTTTATATATGCTGAGGTGCTCGGTCTATAGAATGTTTCCACATTTGTTCTTATGATGTTCTTAACACCAACTCCATTCTTTTTTAACAACGAATATCCGATATTTTTTAGTAAATTGTTACAAACTGGGCTGTATATGTTTACTTTCATATTATTCTACTATTTTACTAACTACAAGATGTAAATTATAACAATATATAACAATGAACTCTTTTTAAAAATTTATCATTACTCAATCGAACTAATCATTTATGTTTATCTTCTTGTTACTTCACTCATAGTTGGGTACCAAGGGTATATGTGAAGTGTATAAAGTCAATGTTTATCATTTACTAATCTAGTCACATATGTACATTTTCACAAATTTAGTTTCTTAATGCTTGACAGGTACGCATCTTTCTCCGATGATAGCGATTGTGAAACTGGTTTCCTTTTTATTTGCAACTTAGTCTTCCCCTTCAGCTTCCCCTTCTTTCCGAGTCCCTTCGTCGATTCTCTGACTCTAAATTGCGTTAATTAGTAAATTGAATTAATTTATACTTATGTAATTTGCTTACCTCTGGAGTGTTTTGTGTAATTGTGTTTTGGCTTTATCTCCTGATCCTTGTTCCATTTTATTCCTCAACTGAGCGTTTTTATAATTTAAAGTGCAAAAATTGTATTAAATGTATTTATAATTTTGTTTACCTCTCTCAATTTCTGTTTCGACTTCATTAGCGACCTCTTTGCTGACAATTTGTCAAGCAAGTTATCATCTTGACCTATAATTATAAGATTTATAACCAGTATTGTGGAATTTTTATTTATTTAATACCTTCCTTGACTTCAACGATTGGAGGTTTGTTTAATTTATTTTTCTTTATCGACTTGTATCCCCAACGGGGAACCCAGTCTCCAACGGTCGGATCGTAAACCTTCCTGGATCTCTTGCGTTTCTTTATTCCCTTTAACTCTAAAAATATTGTTAAAACACTCGCTCTAACCTGCAAACATCTCCCATCGTGTCTTTTCTCGAGGTTTAGGAAGGGGGAAAACCCGAGGCATAACGATAGCTTCATCAGATGGAAGATCGGCAAACACACCATCAGAAGTAGATGTCCTGCTCAATGAAAAGAGCTTGTTTACCAATAACTGTGTGTTATCTCTGCTATGTTTGAGAAGGCTATAGAAAAATTAGTGAATATAAATTGTTAATAAATGTAAATCCATATATAATTGGTTAAATAGGTAGAAAGTACAATAATTTCTAACTTCTCATTGTTTAATAAATCATGTGTAGTCGGAGTTCCGTCAATTGCGATGAGATTTTTTAGACAATATTCTAAATTGTCAACCTTCTGAATTTTAGAAGGCTCCCTATAATATTTAATAATAAACCCATGTATTATGTGTAAAATTTACATTTAATAATCGATGGAAGGATGTACTAAACGATTGATCAATTATATAATGTGATCTACTAACAACGTTAGTTAACAAAATATTCAAATCTATAAGTCTATAAATGATAAAGACTGTATATATCTAGATCCTCCGATTCTTCTCATAGATGTGATTAATTTGACCTCCTTTTTTTGAATGCCCGATAAACAATACAACGCCCCCCATCCCCAATACACATAACTCTTATAAATCCATATGTATCAGGGTTTTTGTTCATAGTAAGTTTAAAAAAAAATAAAAAAAAGTGAAAAAAAATTAAATAAAAAGTTTAGGTGTGTATCAACTCTTATTTGTTTAATATCGATTTACGCAAATTATTGATTCATTATTTTGGCGAATTGATGTTGAATATTTTGTAAAATCATTTTTGGATCATATCAAATATTGAATTCTGATTCGTTTCGTTCAGTGTTGTGACTATAATAGTATAATTTTAATATAAGGAATATTTTTTGATCTGGTGATACGTTATCATTGGACCAATAAGATCTGTCAGTAAAATTTAATTGTTCCGATAAAATACATAGCTCAATAAGTTCTATCGTCAGTAGAATTGTTATTCAGCTATACCACAATAGTTCAAATTTATGTTACTAATTTGACATACTCCGTTATATATCTATATTAAAATGGCTTCTACAATTAAGACAGTTCCCAACGACAACGGTATCATGATGCCCATGAGAGAAGGACAAGTGTTCTCATCAGCAAGTCTGTATGTAGGAGATCTACAGCCAGACGTGACTGAAGCAGTGTTGTACGAAGTGTTCAACACAATAGGACCAGTGGCATCGATCAGAGTTTGCAGAGACTCAGTAACAAGAAAATCGCTGGGATACGCATACGTTAACTACTACAGTACACAGGACGCAGAAGCAGCCCTGGAAAACCTCAACTACATAGAAATCAAAGGACACCCAACCAGGATCATGTGGAGTAACAGAGACCCGTCACTCAGAAAGTCCGGAGCAGGAAACATATTCGTTAAAAACCTGGACAAAAGCATAGACACGAAGAGCCTGTACGATACATTCGCACATTTTGGAACAATACTGAGCTGTAAAGTGGCAGTAGACTCAACAGGAGCTTCGAGGCGCTACGGATTCGTGCACTACGAAAGCGAAGAAAGCGCAAGAGAAGCAATAGAAAAGGTTAACGGAATGCTTATAGGAGGAAAGAAGGTCGAGGTAGCGCCGTTCCTGCGTAAGCAGGACAGGGAGACGGAAGAAGTGTACACGAACCTGTACGTGCGCAACTTCCCCGCAGACTGGGACGAAGAGGCCCTGAGACAGTTTTTGGAAAAGTACGGAGAGATCACAAGCATGATGCTGAAGGAGGACTCGAAGGGAAGAAGATTCGCATTCGTGAACTACAAGGAGGCCTCGGTGGCGAAGGAAGTGGTAACAACACTTAACGACCTGAAGCTGGAGGAGGCCTCAGACCCGCTGCTGGTGTGCCCACACCAGGACAAGGTGAAGAGACAAAACATGCTTAAAGCACAGTTCAGCACAGTGAGTCCGGGCCAGGACGACAAGAGGCTGACGAGTAACCTCTACATCAAGAACCTGGACGACACGTTCGACGATGCGTCGCTGGGAGAGCTGTTTAAGCAGTTTGGAACGATTACGAGCAGCAAGGTGATGTTGGACGCAAACAATAACTCGAGAGGATTCGGGTTCGTCTGCTTCAGTAATCCGCAGGAGGCGACGAAGGCAATAGCAGCAATGCACCTGAAGCTGGTGAAGGGAAAGCCGCTGTACGTTGGTCTGGCGGAAAAGAGAGACCAGAGACTGATGAGGATGCAGCAGAGAAGAGGATTCGAGCCGCACGCAAGAGACCTGATGTTCAGCGACCCGCAGTCTATGTACTACCAGAGGCAGTTCCCAGGAGTGGTAGTGCCGAACAACGTGCCGCCCTCAAAGAAGTTCCCGCCCAACTTCACGACGACGAACCCGCAGCTCAACAATTACCCACCGAACTATAACGCGAACTTCCCACCAGTCAACTCGTACAATAACTACCCGGTGAGAAACGTGGGCGCAAACGCAGCAGCAGCGAACGTGAGGAACATGTCGCCAATGAACAACACGGCGGTAGGAAGCAACATCCCACACTACCCAGGAGTAGTGCCGCCAAACATGGCGCACGTGGTGCCTGGGGCAATGGGAGTGCCCGCAAACATGGCGCACCACGTAGTACCGCCGAACATGGCACACGTGGTACCAGGAACGATGGGAGTGCCGCCGACCATGGTGCCAGGAGCAGTGGGCATGAGAAGGAACAACAATAACGCAAAGTCACAAATGCCACCAGTTAGCGCATTCAAGTTCACGCCGCAGGCACGCAACAGAGACATGCCAGTGCACCCGCAGTACGTCGTTAACGGAAACGTACAGGTAGACGACGTGGCGTTACAGAAGCAGATGATAGGAGAGAGGCTGTTCCCAATAATTGCAAGAGACAACCCAGATCTCGCAGGCAAAATAACAGGAATGATGCTAGAAATTGATAACCAGGAGCTGTTGCAGCTGCTGGACGACAATGATCAATTGAAAGCCAAAATCGATGAAGCTATTAGAGTACTTAAACAAGCGAGTTAATATTGGAGGGGTTTGAGTGAGGAGATCACAGAGTCCCGCCCTAGCCAGGGAGTCCACAGACACGTCGATAGCTGCAGGTAGCCTCAGGGGCAATCCGATATTAACTAGAGTTAAAGCTTATAATAGTGAACGTAATTAAATGTAAGAGTTGGACTTCACGGGTTAAACGAGTATACTACCTATCTTTTAGTCCTCAGACGTGTTTAATTTTTTTCACATAAAATACGTGCTAAGTAGATATGTAGGAGTGAATACAGCGATACTGGACGTTGCATACTGAATATATAGGTAAGATTAGGGTTGAATGGGAGTTAAGAAAAAGTGATAGGCGTAATTAAGAGTGTGCGAGTGTAAGATGAAATGTAAAAGGTGAAGAATATAAAGGTAAAAGTTAACATAAAGGGGAAAGAGGACTAAATTGATAAAGAGGATGAAATAAGATATAATTTTGTGGAAAGGAAGGAGAAGAAGTGTAGGTAGGTGTGGAGAAGGCAGGGTGTGTAATGGGATTAGGGGAATTGGATTGAGGCAAATTGGACCAGAAAGTCGAGCATGTGTGACGAGCCGTGGAAATATGAGGAAGGCGGGGAGCTTTGTGGCAAAAATTGCGATAAACAGACAAATGTTGACCATTTGCACCCGCGAGAAGACATCAGCGGTGGTGGGCGTCGATCCAGGACGAATCTGGAGATAATACAATGTACTGGCACGTAGAGCAGTTAGTTGCATACATTTTGCGTTTTTGTAGCTGTTCGTGGCTGATGTGTATAAATACCGGCGTAAACTGCTTTTAAAACCGGCTGGTCGCTTACATGCTCAACCTTGGATTTGTTGATCACACATTCAGTTCATACCATCTCAAATTCTGATTTAACGTTTACTGTTTTTATTAATTTTCCGTTTTTAGGAATACCGCGAATTTATCTCTTTCCTGTTAAAGACTTTTCCTTCCACTCTAGGAGTTGTGCATTCACCCAAGTCATCTCACACATTTAACTAATTTCGCTTCCAATCGTCAAAAAAGCTGTAATATAAACATGAGGTCCTGTACTTGCATGAGAGTCCCTCTTAAATACGTCACTGAGCCCAAAAAGGGCTCGGGTCACCACTCTGACTTATCGAGCCCCTCCAAGGAGGCGCAGTCCATCGTGACGGACTCTGAGCTCTTCGACCACGACGCTCTCCTGAAGCAGGAGGGGTCTACGGACTACGAGGATGAAAGCTCCCCTACTGTCGGACCACACGGAGGCTCTTCCACGAGCACTGAAAGCGTCGAAGAGGAGGCTGCTTCAGGCCGATCTGCGAACACACGCGAATCCACTCAAAACGAGGCTGCGGACGTCGCGAGTGACAATGTGTTCTCCTCGCCTCTGTTGAACAACGAAAACCTGAGGACCACCGTGGAGAAGTGGAACTCCTTGCTGCACAAGTACGACGAGGAGCCTGACCTTGCTGAGCTTCAGGACATGCTGACCATGGTCACCAAGCTCTCTGAGGCTCAGAACGACGAGGCTAAGAAGCAGGTCGCTGAAACCATCAAACGACTCACTGACTCTCTCGCTGAGGTCGGCTCGATGTCAATTCCCGAGTCTGCTGACACTGAGGTTGTTTTGCAGGAGTACCTTGCCGACGACGAGGAGACCCGCTTCAGATGCTTCGTGCGCAAACTCAGGGAGCACGCTGGACAACAGGGTTTGGTCTACTTAGTTTTATTAATTTTAAATTACTTGATTTTGATAAATAACAATAGTTGAGCTGGAGGTAAACGAGGTCGTGCGCGAGAACATCCGCGTTTTGTTCAACAGTCTTGGACTTATGAGGCGTAGCAGGAGTGCGGAGAGCAACACCGTGTTGACTCGGATGTCATCTAACATCAAGGGCTCAAAGGTCTTCAAGAATCTCCATCCTTCTGATGCAGCTAAAGCGCCGATGGATCTTACCACTTATCTTCGTCAGCTCAGTGAGAAGGTTGACAGGGGCGATTTGGCTTCCATTTCCACTCTTTCTGAGCTCGATATTGGCCATCAAGAGCGGCCCTTTTCCAATTGCTTGATAAACACGTCTCAGTACTGCGATGAGTCGGTTTGTCGTCTAATTCGCAAACAAAACTCTAAGATTGCCTCCTTCTGGGTAGAGCAAATGAGAAAGCAATCGATGCTTCGAAATAAATATGAAGATTTATCTGATCAGCCCCTTTTTATAATTTAGTTTCCCACATACAATCACATGGCTACACACTTATATTTAGTTTTTAGCTTCATAAATAAGTTGATTAAAATCAATATAAATATGTATATTTTTGAGGTGTGTATATAATAAATTGGATTTGACCATTAGGTTGTGCCAAGAGTTCAGAGCGACCTATGCTCGATACGTTTTTGTTTACTCATGATTCACACAAGCTGAAATTTTTGATTTTATATGATTTCGTTTACAATTATTTAAGATTTATATTTTTTAGTTTTTAGTTTAATTTAGATATTACACAGGTACCATCAATTAGCTTGATGGTTGTCATCTTTCGCTTTATATTGGTCTAGTTAAATAGATCTCGTTGTTTATATCGTCTTATTGAAATATTGAATACTGGGTTTGATTGGTGGTCAAACTTTGTTTAGTGTGTGTTCTGCTCCGTTTTGTGTTTTAAAATTTAGTTTATTGCACATAATTTACAATACTATCTAAAATGAGTGATAGTTCAAACTTGGTATGATATGTTTGCTTATTATTATACTCCTAATTAGACTCTATATTCATTTCTGTGTTGATTTACTGATCATTATCTCCAGAATCTGGATGAGTATGAGATCGTTACCAATTTCAAGTTGGTCAAAATTCTTTCCAAAGGGCCTCTTGGAAATACCGCATTATTGTGTGACAATAAAGGAACATGGTAGGTTTTCTCTCTAGCGCTTATTTTAACAATCGATACTAATAAATGCCTTTAGTGTTGTCAGGAAAAGATTTAATATTAGTCTAATAACAAACACTGAAACCAAATTGTGTTTGAATGAAATAGATGTTAGTTTACACCTTGTCTTTTAAATGAGTAATTTGTTAGATTATTTCAAAAATGAGCCATCCTTTCATTGTAAAGTATATTTGCAGCTACGTTGAGGGCAAATATTTGTCCATTATAACTGATTATTGCAGAGGTCAGTTTTCCCAACTCTCAACTTTTACTTAGGCGGAGACCTCCATAAGTACATTTTAAACAGAAATAGCAAGAATAAACCCATTGAGGAGGAAAGGATCCTCATTTGGCTAACACAGATATTATCGGCCTTAAAGTTTCTTCACAAAAATCACATACTTCACAGAGGTATTTTGTTAATCTTAATGGTGTAATACCTGGTTTCCATCAATTATAATTTATCATACTTTATTGTTGTTATATTGAATTAATAAGCCAATATAACACACTAATTTTAATGTTTAGACTTAAAGACTCTGAACATTCTAATCGATTCTAATAAGGATTTAAAGATTTGCGATTTTGGTGTTAGCAAAGCACTCAACAGGACTTCGGACAATACTGGTACCCTTATTGGTACCCCTTATTACTTCAGTCCAGAACTTGTAAATGTCAGTCTACCTCGAACTTATTCAAGTTTAGGGTTATAAATATGGGTTTCCTTCCGATATTTGGGCTGTTGGCTGCATTTTATATGAGCTTTGCACCTTCAGAACCCCTTTTCATGGTGCCAAGGGGATTGTCGAGTTAACTAGACTGATAAACGAAAATGAAGTATCATTTTAAATATTCAGTTCAAAAATTGCAAAAAGCACTTTTTTCAATGACACAAATGTCCTAAATACTAATCCATATAAACACTGATTATCTATTTTTCAGGTTCCTAATTTGCCTCTCTCATATTCGCCAGAACTTAACAGTCTGTACAAATCAATGATGATAAAGGACCATAGGTATAGGCTCACTGCCACAGAGTTGTTATCGACTGAGATATTACAGGTATTTAAATAATAGTATAATGTCTTTTAGAATGTGTTGAAGAGGATGATAAAGGAGGCTCAATGAATATCAGAGGCAACATTCTATAGTTTTTAGTAAATATAGTACTATTTTGTAGCGAGAATGAAGTATATGAATCGATTCAAATGCGATGAATCTGTATTTAAACAAATTTTAAGTTTAAATGAATGTTCAATTTCAAGAAATAAATGAAGTTAAGATTTGAAAGTGAAAAGGAATTTTAAACAAGAATGAGTACTTTAAAATAAAATTTTATGTGTAAATGAAAATGATAATTTATTAGTAAAAATGTGTACTTAATCAACATACTGTAGCTGTATCAGATACTTGGGAATTGGGAGTGTAAGTCGACGAAAAGTGTGAGAAAATCAAAAAGGACCTTATATGTAATAAAAATAAAGTAAATTGCGGGTGTGACATTAATAAGAATATAATTTTCATGTGTGGATTTCAAT